>NC_081411.1:149564332-149908045 GCF_030272615.1 Cryptomeria japonica
CTTTTTGAAGAATTTTAAATTCCTCCTCCCCATTCTTCAAGGAATGTCCCATCCCTTTCTCTTCTGAAGGCACATTGGGAAGTCTTCCCAATGCACCTTGAGGAGTGTGGAGAGAAGAAATGCCTTTAAGGAATATCTATTTGTCTCCACACCCTCTCTTGGGCCTTGTGTGAGCTCACAAGAAATCCTAGCCCCTCATCTTGGATCCATCCTAGCCATCCATTCTTCCTCTCCTCTTCCTATAAATTGAGGACTCCATCCCTTCATTAATCATCTCCAAGTTTAGTAATCTTATGCTACTAGTTTGAGCCTAGACAAGTCATCATAGCATCCTTACCATGCCAAAATCATCTCTCATCCATACTTAATCATCTCATCCATATCATCCCTCAAGATACATCTCATTTGTGCACACCATTGGAGAGCCATCCACATCAAAAAAGCAATGAGAAAATCAAAATCAAGTTGGAGGCACATTGGGTGCACTTCAACTCCATCTAAGCTCCATCTGAAGGAGAAGATAAAAAGATTGTGAGGTATATGCACATCATTTGTGTTTTTCATGTGATTTAAGTTGTCTCTTGATTTCATATGCTTTTATGTTTGATTTGCATGATTTGCTAACTAATCCACCTCATTCTCCTTTTCACCATCTTCATTTTGGCATGCTCGGTGGGACCCACATCCTTGAAAACTAATATTTTTATGTTTTTGTGAGTTGTGAGACATAGGTTCCGAAACAACGTGAGAGACTGCAAATCAACACGAGTGACTCGGGTTTAGCGAGAAAGAAAATATATTTCGGCGCGAGTGTAGGCGCCTCAACACGAGCACAAACACATCAGCATGAACATCCTATAACATTTATATTTTTCCTGTCCCTTGTTAAACTTTTAAAAATATCACTCTTTGTTTTTCTGTTTATCGCGTGCGCTGGCATTTCGGTGCAAGTGATTTAAATTAGCACAACCATTTTTATAAAATTCCCGCTCTGATTTTTAAATTTGAATTTTAAAAATTTTACCCGCTAATCTATCAAGTTTTTGTTTTTCAGGGTTTTAGTGTGAGCGCAGGCATTTCAGCATGAGTGCAGACATTTCGGCATGGGTGTAGGCATTTCAATGTGAATGATTCAGATCAGTGTGACATACATGTATAAAACCCTTCTTTGTTCTGTGTTTACTATTATCTCTTTTTACTGGTTCTATTTACTACAGTGCGTATGCAGGCGTTTCAGCGCCCGTGTAGGCGCTTTAGCATGGCTGACTGCACTTTAGTGTGTGTGCTGTATGTGCAGTATAGTAAGTACTAACTTCCTTTTTTTAGTGTTGCAGTTTGAATCGACCGTCCAAGACCTTAAACAACAACAAAAAAAACTACTAATTCACTTTTTGGTAGGTTAGCTAGGAGACTCGACCAGACATTATGTTTTTTTTTTAACTAGGCACCTAGATGTTAATTAAAGGGTGAATGAATCATTGTTTTATGTTTTGAGAAAAGCATAAAGGTAGGAGATTATTCTCTCATCTAGCTAGACGATCAAAATCTAAACCCTCCAACCTTTTCTTGTTTGATTGCATGCTTACCCTTAGCAAGCCTGCCCTCCCAACTTGCTCTTTTAGAAGGAAAGAGGGGAATGACCCAAGTGAGTACACCTGAACCTAGGGTTCCCAACTCACTATAATAAACAGGCCGTTGACTATGAAAGGGTCAATGGTTGGGGCTATATGAGAGTTCACTCTCACATTGGGTGCTTAGTAGGATCCTAGAGATCTCAATCATGTTTGCATGACTGCTAAGTTCTTGGTGCTTCATTGGGCTATAGGCCTCAATTGGGCTTGTGCAATTGTGAAGGGTAGCTCCTAATGGAAAGAATTACTAAACAACTTATTCATAGTGGCCAAAAACCTTCTAGTCATTGGTGCAGGAGGTCAAACCTCCGAAGCCACCCATATTTTTACGGCGCTTAGTAGAGACACAAAGTTTGCCATGAGGAGTTTTCATGGGAATTGATGCTTGGTTGCAATAGAGAAGTGAGTGTCATGGAGGGGAGCTGGTGGGGTCAAGCATCTAAGTGTCCACTCCGGGTAAGCATAGCTGAGAAACCAATTGGGATCTAATGACTATTGTCCTTGCTAGCCTTAAGAGTGTTGTATATGAGCATGAGTGTGTTTGAGTTAAAATACATTTGATCATTGTGTTTTCTTTGTTTGATACATACTTGCCAAGAGTAGACTAAAGAACACATCATTATCCTCAAACACTTTGCAAAAACACTTGTCCAAACACAAACAATTATCCAAGTCATTGCCCACACAAAGTCCAAAATTGCATCGAAACTCCGTCTGTCTCATGTTTCATAAGCCCAAGTTGTATAAACATCCTAAGAAGTCAATTCACCAACCTATCAAGAAGAAAAATCTCACATATGCACAACTCCTTAGGCATCATAAATTTTGGTATACCAATCGTAAACTCTTGCTCAAACATAGGACATTCTTGCATCACTACCACGATTACGTCCATGGTCATAGAAATGAGTTTGATGCTAGTGATGAACTAAGAGTTTTTGCTCTCCATCAAGGTTCAGCTTTGTCCTTTAACACCAACTATCAACAAAATCAGGGTGGTCGTGTCCTTTCATACAACTTGCCATCTGAACCAATCATCTATTGAGTCATGTGCATGCCAAGAATAACCTAGTCATCAAGTTTCTTCTATTCATCACTATCATACCTCCTCAATCAATCACCCTCAATCTCCTAAGGACTTAGCACATAAAATCAATTTCCCTCCACTATCAAATCAATTATCAAAATCCAGATCCAATCATCCTTTAATCCAATTTAACCTCACATTAAGGTTGCATGCCTTGTGAAGTTCCATTTAGACCTCATCATTAATCATTTGGCTCTTGTGCTTGAAGAAGAATCCTCTCCAAGTATCTTTTGCCTTATCCTTTTTGAGTCGATCAAGACTCTTAACTTGCACCTTTACTTTGCTTAGGGTCATTAGTCAACCCTTGGTGGAAAAGAGGCTTTTTAATCATCATTCCAAGGTCTAAATTCTACCCAACTTGGTCATTACCTTGCTTTTGGTTTCATCCACCACCTAAAATCCTCCTCCAAGGACTAAGGTGTCAATCCTAATCAAATCCGGGCTCTAATCATAGAACCCCACCAATAAGTAAAATCCCTTGTCATCAAAGGCAAAATCCAAATAATTCCACAAAAATCTTGTTAAGTCCTTTCATCAAAGATTTCTTCCTCCAAGCTTTTCGAAGGTTGTTTGTGTATGGTCACAACTCGATCCCAAAAGAAAAAGATGGCTGAAAAATAATATGGCATGCCAAACATTAGTGTCCTATATGAAGATCCCACACAAGATCCTACACAAAGTGAGAAACCTAGCAATCAAGATCAAAGCCAAAATCCTAACATGGTTAGCCAAGATGAACTCTCTCCAAAAGTGCAAAATTTTCTAGCGGACTCTTATAACCAAGAGATGATTGAAAATTTTATCCAACACAATCCTACTGCACTTCTAAAAACTCTCCTTGAAAATGGAGCTCAACTTCCGCCTGAATTTGACAGATCTGCTCTCGGCCAACAACCACAAGGAGACCTAGCTCCCACATAGAATGCTGCACCTATTAGTCAGACTCAATCAATTGCAGCCCCATCAATCATCCAAACTCAATCAATGCCACCCACGACACCTCCCACCATGGTCTCCATCCCACCTTCTTCCTCCTTACCATCTATACCACTATCGAATCCAATCTCATCTATTCTCCAACACGCTTCTATACTACCTCCTTCCATTCAACCACACATCTCTATTCCACAAACTTTGCTTCTTGTCAACAATGTTGCAAACTTTATTCGAGCCACACTTAATCCCATTACAATAATTTGTGGACCACAACCATCACCCAAATCCCCGCGATATCGATCATCACATCTCATATTCCTACCTACTCATCATATCAATACATTGGTGGTGGTACACCTTCCTTGAATCATCTAATTCTTGGGGCAAATACAATTCATCATTATCAAATTCCACAACAAGACCTCATCAAGGAAATTCAAGACATGAAAAATATCATCAAGGACATGAAAGAAGGGATTAATAAGAGGAAACCTTACTCATTTGAGGAATTTTGTACTTGTCCTTATGACCCATCTATATCAGTTGCACCTTACCCTCCAAGATTTGAAATCCCTAAATTCACCAAGTATGAAGGCAAAGGAGACCCCTGCGACCATGTCTGGGAATTTCACATCTTATGTCAAGAAGTCTCCTATACTGACCTATATCTTTGCAGACTCTTTCCCAAGAGTCTCACAGGAGACACCCTCACATGGTTCTCATCTCTACCACAAGGCTCCATTGTCTCCTTTCCAGACTTGGCAGAGAAATTTGTACCTCACTATACGTACAACATGGCTAATGACGTTTCCATGATGGACCTATGTAACACAAAACAAAGGCCCAGAGAGACTTTCACCAACTTCTTACAAAGATGGAGAAATCTTATCAAGAAATTCCAGTGGGACATGCCAGAGAAACATCAAATTGAATTATTTCATAAGAACTTGGTACCTGAACTTTCAAGACCTTTGATATCCCAATGTATCAAATCCCTCCAAAGATTGACCGATAAGGGCCTCACCCTCGAACATGTCTTCTTGGAGGAAGAAACCTTGAAACATTAACAAAAAATGACACAAAGTTCTTCCTCTTATCATAATGACAAACCAAAGTTCTAGTCTAAAAACAAAAACATAGTCAATGATGGTGTAACTGATGCAAAGCAAGTCCAAACTGTGGCTGCTCCTCCAAAATCCACCACCAATAATCATCAATTCAATAATCAAAACAATCCAAATCAATCCCAAATACCTCACAAAAATCTCTTAGTCCAGGGATGACCACCCCGATCAAATAACAGGACTCAAAAGACTTCACTCCTCTTGCTGAGCTTATTGAAATGGTGTTTCAAAAACTTGTCTAAGCAAGTGCAGTGGTTTTTTCGTTCACTCGCCCATTTGACCTCAATCAACACAAACCTAGATGGTATAATGAGAATGAGTATTGTGAGTATCATCGTATCAAGGGACATGATACACGAAAGTGCATGAATCTCAAAATTTACATACAAGATCTCATTGATAGGGGTGAGATTGTAGTAGCAAATGCAAAACCTAGTAATAACAATGACAAACTTAAAATGTACTAGGAACCCTTCCTGAAGCATGATAAAGGAAAAGGCTCATTATCTAACGCAGTGAGTTATGAATACACTAATCATATAACTGGATTTTACTCTTTAGTAGGTTGCATCAATCCTGCAGACAACCATGTTAATGCCATAACTATCCAAGGAGCTAATCCTCCCCCTCCCCAAAGAAGACCAAATCCGGCTAAGATAGTCATTCAAGGTGCCATGCCTTCCACCTCCCATCCCCAAAATGATTACAATGTAACCACACACCGAGGTAAAGTGACCATCCAAGGAGTTCCTCCTCCACCAAACCCCCTGCCCATGTCTTCCACCCATCGATATGACCTCCTTGACCAACTTGGGAAGACCCCCACCTAAATTTCCATCCTAGAACTTCTCAAGACTTCCCCTGTACTAAGAAAATTTTTGAGCAAGCCCTCCTTGAGTCTCACGTTCCTGATAACATCAATGCTACTCAATTCCAAGCTCTCATTGGAAACCTTTCTGCCCAACAACGCCTTGTATTTACCTCCAAAGGTGCTCTTGTAGATGAGGATCACAACAAACCTTTGCACATTGAAGCCCTTATCCAAAAGAACAAGGTCAAACATATTTTGATAGATAGTGGATTTGGACTTAATCTATGTACATACAAATTAATTAAACATTTGGGACCTTTTGAGGACTTGGTAGACACATCAGGAAGGATCACCATAAAAGCATATGATGATGCAGAGAGAGTTTCAAAGGGCGTGATCTCCTTACCTCTTCAAGTGGGCCCTATTACAATTGAAACCCCTTGCCAAGTACTAGAACTTGATCTCCCCTATAACATTCTCCTCGATCGGTCACAGATTCACTCCTTGCAAGTCGTACCCTCCACCTATCACCAATGCATCAAATTCCCCTTTAATGGAAGAGAGATCACTATCAAAGGTGATCCTCAACCTTTTCAATATTACAAACTCTTAGAGGGGAAGCATCCATATCATTGCCCACTAAATAGACCCTCACCAATGCCTCCATCTAACACATCAAATGTTGCCTCCACTTCATCCCAATCAGATACTCAAATCAAAATCTTGGACAATGGCTATGGAGAATACAAATTGGAGGACGTCTTATTAATAGGAAACCTCCCCCTCTCTCCTAAGTCATTTGGAAAATTGAAAGAGCTCGAAAAAGACCCGAAACCAGCCATGCAATGCCAAAACACTACCTTCCAGCAATGGGGCTCACTTGATGAGGAGAGCCTTGAAACAAATGTCTCTTCATGGTTGTACTGGGAAGAAGATGAAGATCTAGCAAAAATATCCAAAAAGATGTACCTAAAAGCATAAACCATGGTAAAAAAAAAGGGTTACAAAGGACACAGCCTGGGACCAGAGGAGAAATTAAGAAAAGCACCCATAAATCCTATCTCCTACAAATACAACAAAGGCTTGGGGTACACCCCGGTTCCCAAGATTACTATCGTTGGTGCCCCCTCATGTCCTTAATTGGATGTCGAAAGCACTGATGAAGAGGAGTTCCACAAAATGCCTTATGAATATGAAAGTGATATCTTATTTGACACTCACATCAATACCATTATGCCCATAACCCCTTCCACTTCACACGAGCTACATCTCATCAATCCTGAACTCATAGAATGGGGCCAATGAGACAAACCCAGGTTAGACATGTGCGCCAATGATAATGCTCTCATTACTTTCCTGACGGTTTGAAATCTGGAAGATTGTAATAGAGTAGATGTTATTCAACTTCATGAAAAGGGATACTTTGGTAGTTAGGTCAATCCCCTTAGTCACAAAAAAGATAATCAAAGCAAAAAACATGATTCCCCAGGTGAAAACCTCTTTGAGGCACCTTTGGATGAGCAAAAAATAAAAAACAAAGGGCGTATCTGAAAGTGAAAACCTGGAAAAGGCACTTGACGATGCCCGAGACTTGACCTCCCTACCATTGGTTACCTTCCACAAGATAGATCAAATTTGCTGATAGAAGAAACATACAACATCAACATGGGCACCGAAGTCACTTTGGAAAATATGCTCATTGCCAAGTCTCTCATAGAAAAAGAGAAACAAGATTTCATCAACTTCCTTACAGAGGTAAAAATCAATTTTGCATGGTCCTATGCTGATATACCAGGGTTGGATCCTACCTTGTTGGTTCACAATCTTGCTATCTGCCCAGACGCAAAACCTATAAAAAAAAAAGTGTGCAAAATGCACCCACATATTGCACTCCTAGTCAAGGTGGAACTCCAAAAGATGTTAGACACAAAATTCATCAAACCAATAGACTACGCTAAATGGATCTCCAACATTGTAACGATCAGCAAGCCCACCAAGGGCATCCACATCTGCACAGATTTCCAAGATCTAAATAGAGATTGTCCTAAAGATGATTTCCTGCTCCCTAATATAGATATTGTAGTCACATAAATCTATCCACTTAATTAAATGAATACTTAGTATTTATTTGATTATTTAACCATCAATTAATAATTAATTAAATTAATATTTAATTAATTCATCTTAACCCTCTTCTCCTATTAATTAAATAAATTATTCAATTTATTTGATTTAATTCACTTAACCAAATTCAGACCATTAATTAAATAAATAAATCATATTTATTTAATTAAATATTCTCTCACATTTAAATAAATTAATATTTATTTAAATCCCCCAAAATCCCACCTCTCACATTTAAATAAATTAACATTTATTTAAATCACCTTTATCCTCTCTACCCACTTGCATTTTCCTACAAATGCAAGTTGCACAATTATTTTAAATAAGTTATTTATTTAAATCACCTTTATCCTCCACCCACTTGTATTTTCCTACAAAAGCAAGTTGCACAACTATTTTAAATAAATTATTTATTTAAAATCCTATTTATCCTCACCCACTTGAAACCTTTAATGGTTTCCCTTAAAGTCTTCAAACTTGATGGCTTTAAAGTCTTCAAACTTGATGGCTTCCTTCTATAGTCTTCTTAAGCCTTTAATGGTTTCCCTTAAAGTCTTCAAACTTAATGGCTTCCCTTAAAGTCTTCTTAAGACTTTAATGGTTTTCCTTAAAGTCTTCAAGCCTTTAATGGTTTCCCTCAAAGTCTTCAAGCATTTTAATGCTTTATCTTCCTTTTTCTCATTTAAATAAATTAATATTTATTTGAATATTTATCCAAATACAAATTACACCATTTGATTGAAATAAATGATTTTATTTTAATTGAAAATACCATAATTTCTCCCACTTGCATTTTCCTACAAAATCCACTTGCATGTCTAAACCCCTTCTAGATTCTTCTAAACCTTTCCTAATTAACCTAATCCATCCCCTAAATATTGTCACATTCTTAAGCAAATTGGAGTCACTTCTCAAAGACTCCAAAGTCTTTGAAAAGCAATTAATGATTTGTGTGTTCAACAAATTAACCTCTAAAGTCTTCCAAACCACTTATGGCTCTTACATGACCATTAATGGTTAATTCTACTTGCACCCATGGTTAAGGACTTTGACCTCTAACTTAACCCTCATGTAACCCATGTGTCTCTTCAAAGCATTTATTTCTTTGACTAGGGTAACCATCATGTCCCCTCAAGCATTTAATGCTCCTTATCTCTCCTCTCAAGCCTCCTCATGGTGACACTTGTCAACATGGGATTGGGTTGAAAGTCTCACATGGATTGAATATCTTTCAATCCTAACCCTTGTTAAGATTGCTCAATCTTAACCCTTCATTTCCCCATTTCTTCTATAAATAGAACCCTTCTCCTCAAGAAAAGAAAGAAGCATTAGAGTATTGTTGTTATACTGGCATTAGCATAGAGCTTTCTCATAGCATCACTATCTACACTTGCATAGCATTTGCTTATCATAGTCAACCATCTTGAATCTCCATATGGCATCCATGGCTAGTGCTAAAAGTTGAGAGCTACACTCATTTGGGACTTGGAGAGGAGAAGAACAAGGGAGGAGCAACTATGAACATCTTGATTAGCTATTTTATTCTATGTTTATATGCTTTCTATTTCATGCTTAATATCTCTCTTGATATGCCTGTTTAGGATAATCTTTTTTTGCTAACACTAATGTTTGTTTCTTGTGCTCTTGTGTGTGTTGCCATCAAATAGATTTTCTAATCCTTTTTGCAAAGCATCATTTGGTGAACCCGACATGAATCCAAACACCAAAAATATCAACATTTTTTTTTACCCATAACATGTTTGAATGTTGAAAATGTCACACAGGTTGCACTTTTGACACTGTTTTGGCACGTTTGACATTGTTTTGACACTATTCACCTTGTTTCAGCACTTTTGCCTTCTCTATGTTTCCCTTTCTTTTAGCGCGTTTGTGTTAAATAGCACCTCTGTTCAAACGCAAACTAGCGCTATTGTAACAAAACGTTGTACAAATCACCTTGTAACCAAAAAAAAAATTAGGCTTGTAGAAGCCCACCAAATAGGCGGATTTTACTAACTATTTTTCTCTTTTGTGCAGATTTAAATTAGATTAAAAAGTAGATTTATATTTTTTACTAACTTGTTTTTGAAGTTGGTTTTAAAAATGAATTCACTTTTTATTTTGGTTTAAAATTAACTTCACATTTCAAATTTGGGCTCTTAAAAAAGAATCACACATTTGTTTGGGGCTCTTAAAAAGAATTTCATTGTTCCAAGGTAAAAAGAACCACAAACTTATACAAAACAACTTTATTTCTTGCAAGTTAGGAAACAAACTTCGTTTTGGTGCTTAAAATCAACAAAACAAAATTTATTTTCTTGCATCAACTTAAAAGAAATTTACAATCAACATTTTATTTTGGGAAATCTAAAAAGAACAAGCATTTTTTCCTTCAAGCTCAAAAACAATTTTACTTCAAGCAAGATGTGTTTTCAATTTAGTTGACTAGGATTTCAAAGTTCCTAGTTTACAAAATATTTTGCCTTTGAAGTTAAAAAGAACACCATGACTGTTGGAGCAACATCTCCAAATAGTTAGATCACATTACAATGATAGATTAAAAAGAACAAGTGTTTTTGGTGCTTGGCACACTTGTGCAAAGATTTGGTCGAGTGGTCCTACTTCTAA
Organism: Cryptomeria japonica; assembly: GCF_030272615.1. Lineage (NCBI taxonomy): Eukaryota > Viridiplantae > Streptophyta > Pinopsida > Cupressales > Cupressaceae > Cryptomeria > Cryptomeria japonica. The sequence goes on from NC_081411.1 coordinate 149,574,674, forward strand.
CACACACTATCCTCTCCCTTGGCTTTCATGGTCCTAGGTGCAAGAGAAAAGTGTTAGTAACACTCAAATTTTATCTTTTTAAGAGAGGCCTTCCAGGGGATCGATACTCTTGGGAATGACCTTGAGCGGTAAATCCTTCGAGCCGCTTAGAAATCAGGTGTGAGCGAAAGCTGTAGCCTTGGGTATAGCTATTCCTACAGTGTAACTGGCCGAAAGGACAAATGGGCCCCACCACTGGTTACAAGGCTCTCAAGTGAGTCACTACAGAATGAACTTATGTCCAAAAACATCGAACATGACTAAACACCTTTAAGTAGTAGCCCACCCATTCTATTGATTGAGGATATTTGCGATATAATTTAGTGCAAGAGCATAGATGGTTTTGCTCCCAAGATACTCACCATACATATTTCCTTGAGTAGAAACATAGCTTTTTGAAAAGTCACTTGTGGCTTGATAAAAGTGGTGACTCCCCCATCATAGGGATCATCTATTTGTTATGCTTGTGCAAGACTTAGTATATCACATCCTTACCTGCCAAGGCGGGATTCATAAGGTATGTAGTACCAAAGTTGAAGAAATATCAAGATGTGGGCTAAATTTATCACAACTGGCCATTTGACCTTAGGGATAAAAAGTGTTTGAAGTGTGTTCGTTTTAAAGACCAAGTACAAAATTGAGCTGACTTCAGGCTTTGGAAATACACCTTAAAATACATCTAAAGGAAGGGTCATATACAAGTCCAAGGATTGGGTTGATCTAGACCCATACTCATTTGTGCCTTTGGGGGCAACATTCTTGTGTTTGTGTGCTTGCTTTATTTTCTTGTCAAGGAAAAAATCAGAAAATCAATCCCAAAAACAAAGTATTCATCCAAAAATCTTTCAAAAACAACCAAAAACACATCAAAAACAAAGTGCAAACAACAAAGAGTCAAAATTTTATGACCATTCTTCACATCTTGCGAAAGAAGAAGTGTCATCAGAATATCAACTTGAAAAGAAGACCATTAAGCTCAAAGGCTTTGATCAAAAGGAGGAAATTCTTCTATATAAATAGACAAATCTTTGTCTTGCATAGAGTATTTTTGCATCGCATGTGTCTCTACCTTCAAGGTAAAACAAATGAATTTGATTCTGAATCATTGAACCACAGAGCTTTTATGCAATTTAGAGCTCTAAGTTATCACAAAAACCAAGGAGGTAAGATTAATCCCAACTTCTTCCCAAACGTTTGTATCACATACAACACAGCTCGAGAAATACCACCAACACCTGAAAGGGAAGAGGTAGAGTTTGTCCCATTTGTAACACAAAGATTTTATTGAAAGTTGAAAACATTTTCATCCATCATCTTACTCATACATCATCATTTCATCATCAATCCATTCCAACTCTCAAAACATTAAGAGGTTCTTGTCCCAAGTTCTCTTTTAGATATTGCTTGAATCAAACACATCACATCACTTTTTAGATTGTTTCTACATCTAGGATAAGCTCATCCTAAGAGACACATCTACGCAAGTTAAAACTAGTTCATGAGTGAATCCTCTCATTACTAGGTAGTTCAATCTGTAACACATCTCAGATTGTTCTACACCTTATCACATCAAAACTTATCAAACAAACAAGCAATTCAAAGAAGAAATTTCAGTTACATCCACCTTAAAAGTGCTAGAGATCCACGTGCAACACAATTCACCAACCATCAATCTCTCATTTCATTAGAAACTCATCATCATTTTCACACAACTTCAACAAAGACTCATAAGCAAAATGGCTCAAACCCAATCATAGTCGAGGCAACAAGAAATAGAAATGGAAGAAGAAGAAGAGGAAAAGGAAAATCTCAATGAATTTCAAGAAGCACTTGGAGGAAATGCGAATGATGAAAACCCAAGTACTCCTACTCCTGCAACAATAGAAAGGGCCCAGCAGCAATAGAAAGGGCCCAGCATAATCCTCTCTTTAACAGACTGTTTGATGAAATACTCAGGGGCAATGTGGATGCTCACTTCTTAAGACTCGCTCAAGAAGGAGAAAAACTCCCCTCTGACTTTGATCTCACCCAATTAAGACAAGCATCAGAAAGACAAAGTCACCATGAAGAGGAAAGAGGTAGAGATCCCATCAGATATAAAATTCCTCATGGTAACCCACCACCTCCTCCTCCAAATGAAATGGAGTTGTTGCGGCAACAAGTCGAGAATCTCGCCCAACAGCTTCATAGTGGTGTCAAGACTAACCAACTCTCACTCAATGAAATCTGTCCCTATCCTTTTGATAGGAATCTTTATATGCCACCCTTTCCAAGAGGATTCAAAACACCCAAATTTGAAAAATATAGAGGAAAGGGAGATCCCCGTGATCATGTCAGAGAATTTCATTCCGCTTGTCTCGAAGTAGCATATGAAGACACCTACCTAATGTGCCTTTTTCCCCAAAGCTTGGGAGGAACAACCACATCATGGTTTTCCTAACTACCAGGTGGCATTAGAACATTTGAGGAACTCATCCAGAAATTCCTCGCTCATTACTCTCATAACATTGAACGTGACATCACCATGGCTTATCTGTGCAACACCAAACAAAAACCAGGTGAACTATTCTCAGTATTCCTGCAACGATGGCACCAAATGTCTAGTAGACATTCTCTTCAGTTACCTAAATGAGAACTAGTGGAAATATTCATTTCCAACTTAAACAAAGAAATGGAATTTCACTTGGATGTCAAAGACACAGACTCTTTTAATGATATGATCACCAAGGGTTTGAAACGTGAAAGGGCACTCATCAAGAAAGGACTCATCAAAATCTTTAATGAACCAAAAGATGGTCCTCGCCCGCACTTCAATAGTGATAAACCAAGCTTCTAGAATAAAAACAAGAATATCGTCAACGATGGGGTTGTGGATGCCCGGACTATCCAAAATGCACAACCTGTGGTTTGGTTTGCAAGACAAAATCCTCCACCTCAGAACAACACAAATGTCCCTTCGAATGAAGGTCGCATCACATCTCACGACGAACCAAGACCTCGTCAAAAAAAATAAAAATGAACATACACTCCCTTAGGGGAACCCATTGAAATAGTATTGCGACAACTCATTTCTCAAAATTTGGTCACTCTACCTAAGCTATCAAACTATGAGCCTCAAGTCAAACTGGCATGGTGGAGAGATACTGAACACTATGAATTCCATCAAGGGAGAGGACACAAGACAAGTAATTGTCACCGATTAAAAGATCTTATCCAGGATCTTATTGACCGAGGAGAAATTGAAATTGAAGGACATGACCCAAAAACAACAAATAATGATCATCTGATGTTCAAAAATACACTTCCATCACAAGATCAAAGGGGTCCTTCCACTTCCAGGCGAGGCACTGATACCACTGATTATACACAGGCTGCATATAATTACACTGTAAATCATCTGTATGATGCCAGTGAACAAGTTGCAACTATAACCTTCAAAAATCCCAACTCAAATTGCAATGTTGTTACACGTCGTGGCAAGGTCACCATAAAAGCAGCTCCACAAGGTACCACCTCCATCCCAAAGCAGTACAGTCTTGTGGAACAATTAGATAAAAAGCCTGCGCTTATATCCATTTTAGAGCTTTTGCACCTATCGGCATCTCATAAAAATATCTTGGATCAAGCACTCCAAGAGGCGTCAGTCCCTGCAAATCTGAATACAGACCAATTTCAAGCCATGGTTGGAAGTCTAAAGTCATCACCTTGTCTCACTTTTTCTAAAAGTGACAACTCTTCTTTCCAGCAACCTCATAATGCTTCGCTACACATTAAAGGCTTTATCAACCAGCATAGGATCAAGTGAGTCTTGATAGATAATGGAGCAGGCCTGAATATTTGTACACTACAGTTGGTCACAGCATTGGGATATCCCATAGAATTAGTGGATCCTCGTAAGAAGATCACAATCAAAGCTTATGACGATGCAAAGCATTCCTCCAAAGGAGCTGTGGTACTACCAATCCGAGTGGGCCCTGTGGTAAAGCACATCATCTGTCAGGTTTTGGACCTTCCTCTACCATACAATCTATTATTAGGATGACCTTGGATACATGCCATGCAAGCCGTTCCATCCACCTACCATCAATGTATCAAGTTCCCACATAATGGTGTAGAGATCACAATCCTGGGCAATGCAAATCCCTTTTCATTTTGCCATAATATCAGTCATCAACCAGAGATTACCGTTCCTAATAATAGAGAAGCCATTTCCTCCACATCATATATAAGTCCAGCCTCTCTTGCTAGTTCGAACACCACTATACCAAAGCAAGAAAAGCTTAAAATGAAAATAGCAGAGGAAGGTCCTAGGGAATACAACTTGAGTCAACTCTTTTGTGTAGGACAAATGCCCATTTCTCCTAGAACACATGGTAAACCATAGCAGGTACTCCAACAACCCCTAATCACGCCAGCATGTGCTTTGATGCCTTTCATCCTTGGAAAAAGTCAAGAAGAAGAAACCCAAGATGAGGACTTAGCAGACTGGATCTATAAAGATCCCATCACCACTGATATACTGCAAGTTAAACTTGCTACAGATCATTATGGCAAAGGTCTCCTCATTATGCAAAGAATGGGGTATGATGGTTAGAGTGCTTTGAGATATTACAAACAAGGACGACATGAACCTCTACTGCCAGACTTAAAGCCCAAAGGTAATACAGGCCTAGGCTTTGAAAAAGAGATCTTTCCTAAACTCAAATTCAAAGGAAAACCCAACAAACCATTATGTCAACCTACTACCAAAAGGACACCTTTCATTATTAAAGCAGCATCAAGCACCATCCCAACTGCCCCATTGAGGCTCAAAACCCCAACACAACTATCACCAATGCCAATCATCCCACCAAGCAAACCAGTAATCCCATCAGCAACATGATTCGCAGTAGCAACTGTATCAGAACCCGCAATAGCATCTATGGCACTATTAGTTCCAGTAGAAACCAATGAGTCAATATTACCAATACTCCCTGTATCAGATTCCTTGATCCCCATCAAACTTCCTGCAACACCGATCACTACAAAGGTACATCAACCAATCACACCTGCAGTATTTAACTCAAAGGACATCCCAGTATGGTAATCGAATGCTGGAAAGTGACTCAGAGACTGACTCACATGAGTGGGAATTTGATTTTGTATAGCTTAACACTTCAGATGAGGAAGGCACATCACTACCTCCACCACGCAAAGACATCCTTGTTTACGGAGAAGCACAGATAAAGACCACTTGGGTTCCTGAACTGGAAACATCTTCCACAAACCCTACGTCTCATCCTATGCCTGATTCTGACAGGGAGAGTACCATTAACGACCTTCACCATAACGTCTTAACCCTCACTGATACCTCTAACAAACTTAACCTAATCGATGAATTAATTCCCATTATCCACCCTGAACTCATCGAATGGAACCAACCAAATCTTCCATGTCTTGACTTCTTCCAAAATGATGAGGCCATCATTGACTTTTTGGAATTAAGGGATAACCTACCAAGTAGGGATCACAAAGATGGATTCGCCATTGAACTTAATAGCGTAGCATACTTCAGGGCAGATGCCAAACCTTTCAGCTGCAAAAATATAACAATAAAATATGGATCTTCTAGTGAAAACCACATTGTAGCACTGTTTGATCCAACAAAAGTAAAAAGAAAGAGCATATCCAATGGTGAAAACCTCTCTGAGGCGCCTGAGGATGAAGGGTTTGACATTCTCCCTGCTAATGTACAACAGAAACGATCAACGATTCTCATCGAGGAAACCAAAGAATACAATGTGGGGACTCCTAAAAATCTTCATCTCATACATCTGGCATCTCTTCTCACTCTAGAGGAACAACCTAAATTTATAGAGTTCTTCCAAAAGCGTCAGATCAACTTTGCATGGTCATATGTAGACATGCCTAGGCTTGATCCTAATTTAGTCATGCATCACCTCACTGTAGTAGAAGGAGCCAAACCTGTCAAGAAGAAGCTGCATAAGATGCATCTCCAGATTGCAGTGCTAGTCAAAATAGAACTCAAGAAACTCCTAGATGTTGGTTTCATTAGGCCAATTGATTATGCAGAATGGATCTCCAACATTGTGCCTGTCGGCAAACCAAAAGGGGGCATCCGCATTTGTACTGACTTTAGAGATCTGAATAAGGCATGTCCTAAGGATGACTTCCCCCTACCAAATATCGGCATCATAGTGGATCTGACAGCAGGACATGCCATGCTTTCACTCATGGATGGTTTTTCAGGATACAATCAAATAAAGATCGCACCAAAGGATCAACATAAGAAGGCCTTCACATGTCCATGGGGCACATACTGCTGGAATGTAATGCCTTTTGGTCTAAAGAATGCAGGAGCAACCTATCAATGAGAAATGACCACTATCTTCCATGACATGATGCATACTATGATGGAAGATTATGTTGATGACTTACTAGCAAAATCACTCACTAGAGAAGGGCATCTCCACATCTTAGATAAAATCTTTGATAGACTGGAACAATACCATGTTCGACTCAACCCAAAGAAATGTGTCTTTGGAGTGACCTTCAGGAAGCTTCTAGGATACATTGTCTCAAGCAAAGGTATTGAGGTCGACCTAGCAAAGGTAAAAGCAATCATGGACATGCCACCTCCAAAGAATATCATTCAGCTAAGGACATTACAAGGACGGCTTCAATCCATCCACAGATTCATTGCACAATTGGCTGATAAGTGTCACCCATTCACACACCTGCTACACAAGAACATCTGCTTTCAGTGGGATGCCCAATGCCAGCAAGCATTTCAGACACTTAAAGACTATCTCATGAATCCACCATTGCTGATCCCACTAGATCCAAGTAGACCATTGTTACTCTTTATCTCAGTGACAAGTACAACATTGGGTGTACTACTGGCACAACATAATACAGAAGGAAAAGAGTGTTCTATTTACTACATCTCTCGCACACTGGTGGGCTATGAACTCAATTACACGCCTATTGAGTGAGCTTGCCTCACAGTAATCCTGGTAGCCACTAAACTGAGGCACTATCTATTAACACACAAGGTACAACTCATTGCAAAGATTGATCCACTCAAGTACTTACTCAGCAAAGCAGCTCTGACAGGCTGCTTGGCCAAATGGGTGATGATTTTAATTGAATTTGACATCGAGTATGTAGATCGTAAAGCTATCAAAGGGCAGGTCATTGCAGATCAGTTGGCCAATGTACCCCTCATAGGCGATCATCCTCTCATTTCCAATTTTCTAGATGAAGAGATATTCATGATCACAATAATACAACCATGGAAACTATACTTTGATGGTTCATACACTAGGCATGGCTCGGGGGCAGGCATTTTGTTTATCACACCTCAAGGTGATAGCATCCCGAAGTCTTACAGGCTCACATTTCCATGCACCAACAACATTGTAGAGTATGAGGCCTTGATCATAGGACTCAGGCTAGCCGTACAATGGAAATTTCAAGAACTACAAGTATATGGTGACTCACAACTAGTCATTTGACAAGCAACAGATGAATATCAAACCAAGGATGATAAACTCATGCCATATAAACAAATGGTGGACAATCTAAAGACATCATTTACTACTATCACTTTTGAGCAGATACCAAGAGATCAGAATCGAGCCGCTAATGCTATGGCTACCATTGCGTCTCTCCTAGATCTTCCACAAAATTCAACACGCTACGAGTTCTTGGTCGAACAGCTTTGGATTCTCGCTTATGATATCCCCAAATCCAAAATGATATGTCGCCTTGTCAGTTTTGAATCCCCATGGTATGGTGAGTTCTACACCTATCTTCATGATCACACCCTTCCTCCCAACCAATCAAATAACCAACGTAAAACCTTCATTCACCAAACTGTTTGATATACCATTATTGCCGAAACCCTATACCGATGCGGTCTTAATGGTACCTCCTTCAATGTTTGGAACAACGTGAGATAACAAAGGCTTTGGAAGAATTCCATGAAGGAATTTGTGGGACTCACTCAAGTGGTCCGTCACTAGCCAAGAAACTCCTGTGCAATGGATACTATTGGCCATCAATGGAAAAAGATTCCTACTACTTTGTCAAAAAGTGCAAGAAATGTCAAGTTCATGGCGACCTGATACATGCACCAGCCTAGGAACTACAACCAATCACAACACCATGGCCTTTTTGTCAATGGGACCTTGACCTTGTGGGTAAGATTCATCCATCTTCATCCAATGGACATAAATTCATTATTACCGCCACTGAATATTTCACAAAGTGGATCGAAGTTGTTCCACTTACCCAAGTCACCGGCAAGAAGATCACCTCATTCATCCTCAACTACATCATTTGCCAGTATGGTGTACCCATGTCCATCATCACAGATAACAGTCTTCCTTTCAAAAATCAGGATGTCTGTGAACTTTGTGAGAAATTTCATATCCAACACCACTTTTCCACTCCCTATTACCCACAAGGTAATGGTCAGGCCGAAGCATCCAATAAAAACATATTGAGGATACTAAAGAAGATAGTCAATGATGTCGGTTGTGATTGGCATGTTCAACTAAATCCAGCACTATGGGCATATTGAACTAGCATTCAAACCCCTACAGGCCCAACTCCCTACTCATTGGTCTATGGCGCCGAAGCTATCTTGCCTATTGAGGTTGAGATACCATCACTACGAGTTTCCTTGCATAATCTCATTGATGACGAAGCCTATTGAATATCCCATCTTCAGGACTTAGAGTTACTTGATGAGAAGCGACAAGCTGCATACAACCATCTCAAAGCCTATTAGTAGTGCATGAGCAGAAGCTACAATCACCGAGTTAGACCTCGTACATTTGAGGTAGGTGATCTTGTTCTTTGAGAGAATCCTCGCAACCAACCAACCAGAGAACATCAGGGCAAGTTTGAATCAAACTGGCTAGGCCCATATGTTGTCACTGCTGTATTTGGGTCCGAGGCATATCAGTTGGCTACATCAGAAGGAGAACCACTCGCAGATCCAATCAACAACATGCACCTCAAACGGTTTTATACCTAAGCTGTACAGAGCATCAGGCTCCCCTACATACCAGAAAACACCAAAAACATTTTGACAAAAATGTCTAGAAGAAAATGCAAAAACATCAAAATAGTAAAGAAAAATCATGCATCCAAACGGTGAACAACCACTCCATTGGCACCTTGGGTAAGTGTGATGGTGAAAACATGGCAAACAGGCGCCATTCGTAAAGGCTATGGCTCCATTATCTTTCTGGCTCATTGCGATCACATTCATATATACACACATCCATCCATCCAAACCATGACTTGTTATTTGATCTATAATCAAAGAAAGTACTTTATGCATCTTACATCCCGCTCTATCATAGTCATGTCTACACTTGGGGGCAATACCCTTAACATCTAGAGGATGGAAGTGGATTCTACATTATTGGTGATTCATTGGTAAAAACATTCAAAAATGTCTCACAAAAAATCCAAAAACATTAAAAAATGTCTCACAAAAATCCAAAAACATTCAAAAATGTCTCACAAAAATCCAAAAAAACATTCAAAAATGTCTCACAAAAATCCAAAAACATTAAAAAAAAACATCTCACAAAATCCAAAAACAACGGAACACATCGGAAATCACACAAAAACATGGCAACACCTTGTACATACTCATCCAAGCAGACACCAAAACCAACATTGACAAATACTCACACAATGATCACTTATCAAAAATTGACCAACACAAATTGACATCAACAATCAAACTGTCTTCAACAAGGATGCATACTTCCTTACCAAAACAAAGACAAAAATGATGTTTTCTTTGACAAGAAAATTATGTTAAGCTATCAAATACTTGGTTGATTTGTGAGTAATTCATTTGTTTATCTGTATCAAGGTCTTTCAGGATTGTTTTGTATCATTTGCGCATTATTTTTGATGAAGTACTGGGGCATGTACTAATGGTGTCTACGTGGGAAGTTCACCAAGCTACATGATCTTATGCAAAATACAATCATAGATCACTACGGCTTGCTGACTACATCGTATACCTCGACCATATGAGCATGAACCATTACCAAGGATCCATATTCTTTATTCTTTATGTATATACTGTTTGTTTGTAGGTACAATGCTCTTTCTTTGGTTCCTCCTACCTCATCCAAACTGGATAAAGGTTTTATCTCTTATTACGGTATGCACTTGTCTCAAGATATCATCAGCCTAAGATCAAGGAGAACGATCCAAGTCATGCATGAACGGAGATAATCCTTGTCTATTTCACAAGCAATACTCAGGTCAACTTGATCCATTATATCAAGTTGCTTGTATTAACTTGCTATATCAAATCCATGTAAGAAATACTCTGGTCATCTTGAATCTTTATGTCAAGTTGCTTGTATTTTCTTACAACATTTTAAAGCTCAATGATGAAAATAAAGCACTATGGATCGTCATCTCATCTCATCTATATATATTGCATTTCGTTGCATTCTACCCATCCATACATTCATAATAGATGCATATCATGCATACATAGTCATAATAATGCATACTCTATTTTACTCATCTTCTTCCATAGGACTCGGTCCTAGTCCTCCATATCTTCTATCTAACATCAAATCCCCCCTCACCCTCCCTATCTTGATCATCAACATCATCCTAATCCCTTCATCGCTTCCCATCCTCACTCATCCACAAAATTAAGCTAGTTACTTTGTCTACACAGATACATCGACTCCCACACACCTAGACTATCAACAGATACTCTGATCAAGTATCTTCGGGTCTCAATAGGTAATCCATCATGGTAATCCTAGACTACATCAGGCATTTATCATAATGACCTAGTCTCAACGGGGTTGCCATGATTTCCCACAACCATCCATCACACACACACACTATCAATTGATCAACCAATAAAACACAATCCAACGGATAATTACATCAATTATCTACGTCTCAATGAGTATTTTTCTTCATATACCTTGACTTCATCGGGCAATTACATCGATTGTCTAAGTCACATCAGGTCACTTTGATTCACTTACTCAGACTTTATCATGTCTAAGTGACCAACTGACATCAACTGTCACGCTTTGACTTGACTGGGGCAATTAAACCAATTGCACCAGATTGTCCAACCAATTTTGATCAATTGTATAGCATCAATCCAAACCTCACACTACATCTGCTATGTATCTCTTGCATGACCTCAGGGTACTCGTTGGCTTGTTGTTTCTTCATATTCACTCCATTTTCTCCCATTCTTTCATCATTAGTTCTAATTTCTTCTATTCTACATCCCCTCCACTTTTCATTGTTTTTCGAGAGACCACCCGATTTTAAAATAAAAAATAAAAAATTCAGCCCATCTTTCAAGGGGGCATACCACCCATTAAATTTACATTTTATGGGGCATTTCTTCACACCTATTTTTCTTTCTTTGAAACGACGCGATAAACTGCACCGTCTCAAAGAGGGGCAAATGTAGTCACATAAATCTGTCCACTTAATTAAATGAATACTTAGTATTTATTTGATTATTTAACCATCAATTACTAATTAATTAAATTAATATTTAATTAATTCATCTTAACCCTCTTCTCCTATTAATTAAATAAATTATTCAATTTATTTGATTTAATTCACTTAACCAAATTCAGACCATTAATTAAATAAATAAATCATATTTATTTAATTAAATATTCTCTCACATTTAAATAAATTAATATTTATTTAAATCCCCCAAAATCCCACCTCTCACATTTAAATAAATTAACATTTATTTAAATCACCTTTATCCTCTCTACCCATTTGTATTTTCTTACAAATGTGAGTTGCACAATTATTTTAAATAAATTATTTATTTAAATCACCTTTATCCTCCACCCACTTGTATTTTCCTACAAAAGCAAGTTGCACAACTATTTTAAATAAATTATTTATTTAAAATCCTATTTATCCTCACCCACTTGAAACCTTTAATGGTTTCCCTTAAAGTCTTCAAACTTGATGGCTTCCTTCTATAGTCTTCTTAAGCCTTTAATGGTTTCCCTTAAAGTCTTCAAACTTAATGGCTTCCCTTAAAGTCTTCTTAAGACTTTAATGGTTTTCCTTAAAGTCTTCAAGCCTTTAATGGTTTCCCTCAAAGTCTTCAAGCATTTTAATGCTTTATCTTCCTTTTTCTCATTTAAATAAATTAATATTTATTTGAATATTTATCCAAATGCAAATTACACCATTTAATTGAAATAAATGATTTTATTTTAATTGAAAATACCAAAATTTCTCCCACTTGCATTTTCCTACAAAATCCACTTGCATGCCTAAACCTCTTCTAGATTCTTCTAAACCTTTCCTAATTAACCTAATCCATCCCCTAAATATTGTCACATTCTTAAGCAAATTGGAGTCACTTCTCAAAGACTCCAAAGTCTTTGAAAAGCAATTAATGATTTGTGTGTTCAACAAATTAACCTCTAAAGTCTTCCAAACCACTTATGGCTCTTACATGACCATTAATGGTTAATTCTACTTGCACCCATGGTTAAGGACTTTGACCCCTAACTTAACCCTCATGTAACCCATGTGTCTCTTCAAAGCATTTATTTCTTTGACTAGGGTAACCATCATGTCCCCTCAAGCATTTAATGCTCCTTATCTCTCCTCTCAAACCTCCTCATGGCGACACTTGTCAACATGGGATTGGGTTGAAAGTCTCACATGGATTGAATATGTTTCAATCCTAACCCTTGTTAAGATTGCTCAATCTTAACCCTTCATTTCCCCATTTCTTCTATAAATAGAACCTTTCTCCTCAAGAAAAGAAAGAAGCATTAGAGTATTGTTGTTATACTGGCATTAGCATAGAACTTTCTCATAGCATCACTATCTACACTTGCATAGCATTTTCTTATCATATTCAACCATCTTGAATCTCCATATGGCATCCATGGCTAGTGCTAAAAGCTGAGAGCTACACTCATTTGGGACTTGGAGAGGAGAGGAACAAGGGAGGAGCAACTATGAGCATCTTGATTAACTATTTTATTCTATGTTTATATGCTCTCTATTTCATACTTAATATCTCTCTTGATATGCCTGTTTAGGATAATCTTTTGTTGCTAACACTAACGTTTGTTTCTTGTGCTCTTGTGTGTGTTGCCATCAAACAGATTTTCTAATCATTTTTGCAGAGCATTAGATATGATTGTGAACCTTATAGCAAGACATGAGATGCTGTCACTTATGGATGGATTTTCTGGATACAACCAAATCAGGATTGCAGATGAGGATCAACATAAAACTGCATTCACAACACCATGGGGGACTTTCTACTATCAAGTTATGCCTTTTGGCCTTAAAAATACTGGAGCTACATATCAATGTTCCATGACAATATTTTTTCATGACCTCTTGCATAAAATCATGGAGGACTATGTAGATGATCTGCTAGGCAAATCCAAGACAAGACAAGAACACATCCCTATTCTAAAGAAGATCTTTGAAAGATTGGAAAAATACAAACTGCACCTAAATCCCAAAAAGTGTGTGTTTGGCATCACATTGGGAAAACTATTAGGATTAATTGTTTCCTGCAGAGGCATCGAGGTCCATCCTACAAAGGTAAAAGCTATCATGGAAATGCCTCCATCGAAAACTCTCAAACAACTGCATAGTCTCCAGGGGAAACTCCAATCTGTTAGATGTTTTATTTCAGAACTAGTAGATAAGTGTCATCTATTTGCACACCTCTTGTGCAAGGACACAAAATTCAAATGGGACTACTTATGTCAAAAGACCTTTGAGAAACTAAAAGAATATCTAGCATCACCTCTAGTGTTGGTGCCTCCTACTCCTCGGAAACCCCTCATTTTGTATATATGTGCTACTGTAGTGGCATTGGGGGTATTACTGGTGCAAATAGACAATCAGGGAAGGAACATGCCATTTACTACATTAGTTGAACACTAGTAGGGTATGAACTCAATTATGCCCCTATTGAAAGAGCATGTTTGGCATTAGTGTTTAGCACACAGAAACTTTGACATTATATATTGAACAACAAAACAAAATTGATTGCTAAGATTGATCTGCTTAAATATCTCTTATCAAAAGCTGCTCTCACTAGCAGAATTGCTAAATGGGTCATGCTCTTAAGAGAATTTGACATTGAATATGTAGACAAAAAAGCAATCAAGGGACAAGTCATTGTAGATCTATTGGCAAACACTCCACTCCCAGGTGACCATCCTATTCTCATAGAATTATCGGATGAGTTCATTATGACAGTTGCCACATTCTCCACATGGCGATTGTACTTTGATGGCTCTTGCACCCAAAATGGATTGGGGGAAGGAATATTATTAATCAAACCTCAAGGAGATGACATCCCAAATTCATACAAGATAGCCTTTACATGTACCAACAACATCGTAGAATATGAGGCACTCATCATAGGTTTGCACTTGGTTATCCACTAGAAAATAAAATAATTACAAGTCTATGGTGATTCCCAACTTGTCATCAAACAAGTCAATGATGAATACCAAACAAAAGATGACAAACTCCTTCCCTACCTTACCATGGTTGAAGATCTTAAGCAACATTTCATGACAATCAAGTTTGACCAAGTCCCATGAACAAACAACAGGGCTACAGACGCAATGGCCACCATTGGCTCCCTCCTTCAAATGCCAACACACAGTCATAGGTGTGAGTTCTTGGTTGAGAAATTATTTATACTGGTATATGACCTACCAAAGTCTAAAATGGTGTGTGTTCTCATTGGTCTCGAGTCCCCTTGGTACCAAGAAACCTTCACTTTCCTAAAAGACAAAACCATTCCCCATATCTCACCAAAACCCAACAACAAACCTCCATTTGTTGATGTGCTCGTTACACCATCCTTGGAGACACCCTATTTAGAAGGCATTTCTATGGTTCCCTCCTAAGGTGTTTATATAAACAAGAGGCAGAATGGGCATTACACGAAGTACACAAGGGCATCTGTGGGGCACACTCAAGTGGGCTCACATTGGCTTAAAATTTTTTGAGAACAGGATACTATTGGCCTAAAATGGAAGTATATGCATATAACTATGTGAAGAAATGCATCCCTTGCTAGCAACATGGTGACAAGATTAATGCACCATCACAAGAATTGTAGCTATTCATTACATCATGGCCCTTCTCGTAGTGGGGGCTCGATCTCATTGGGAAAATTCACCCTCCATCTTCCAATGGACATAAATTCATTATCACCACCACCGAGTATTTCACTAAGCGGGTAGAGGCTATCCCTCTTACTTTTACCACTAGCAAGCAAATATCCAAATTTATCCTGGACTACCTAATTTGCCGATATGGCATCCCAAAAGTTATCATTACAAATAATGGCATACAATTTAAAAACCAGGATGTCAAAGAACTTTGCCAAAAATTCAACATCCAACATCGCTTTTCCACCCCATATTACCCCCAAGGCAATGGCCAAGATGAGGCTTCTAATAAAAACCTAATCAAAATCCTCAAAGAGACAGTCAATGAAGTTGGCCATGATTGGCACCTCCAACTTCATCCCACTTTGTGGGCCTACCGCACCTCCATCTGCACCTCCACAGGTGCCACCCCTTATTCCCTAGTCTTTGGCTCTGAAGGCATCCTTCTCCTTGAGATCAAGATCCCCTCTCTAAGGGTATCACTGCAAAATATCCTACCAGATGAAGAATATAGAATTGCCCGCTTACAAGAGCTAGAATTGTTAGATGAAAGGCACCTCAAGGCCTTGAATCATCTCCAAGTATATCAAAACCATCTACGCATGAGTTATCACAAAAAAGTTAGAACCCAATAATTTCAAATTGGTGATCTTGTCCTCATGGAAAATCAAAAAAATCTACAAGAAAGAGAAAAGAAAGGCAAGTTCAAGCCTAATTGGCTTGGACCATATGTAATCACAACAAAATATGGATGAGGAGCTTATCAGTTGGCTACTCCAGAAGGTGATCCTTTGGATGATCCAATGAATATCATGCACCTCAAAATCTTATATGCCTAGTCCTTAGAAAGTCTTAAATTGTTAAAAAATAAATAAAAAATAAAAAAAAATCAAGAAAAAAATACAAAAAATGAGAAAAAGATCCTAAAAAAAATCATCACTTTGGGGAAAACCTGGCAAACAGGCGCCTTGTGGCACAAAAAAATTAAAAAAATCAGAAAAAGAAAGAAAAAACAATTCATCCATTAGTGAAAACCACTTTGTGTCGCTATGGACAAGTACCTTGGTGAAAACCTCCATGCAGGCGCCAAGGTAAATAACCGGATCCATTGTCTATTGGGCCAACGCTGCAAAACACCTGCCATCCCATCCACCCATTCGCAGCATTCCTTCCCTTTTGCATCCCAATCAAACACGCGTATGATGATGAGTCTTCACCTAATTCATGAATAAGGAATGTCCCATAAAACTGAGCTTCTGTGCCTCTATGTGAGCTTCAAGAAGTCTTGAGAATAGTCCTAAGTCCACAAGTCAATCTTCAAAACCACAGGATCACTTGCCTAATCCAAAATTCCACTTTGCCATAGGGATGACTCCTTCCCTCGCTTGGCAACCTAATTCTCCATCATAATCCTACTCTTGGCAAGAGGTATCAAGTTGGTCATGAGTGAGTGACTTGTTTGACTTATTAGATTTTTCATTTAGACTTGCATCTTTTGCCCTATGAATGCAACTATCTATGATTGCTTGGATTTTCCATATCTAGGTATGTTACAATAGCCACATACTGGGGCATATTTTCATAACATGGTATATTTTGGATCTCTCTTGTATAGATCGGTGACCTGGTACTAGTGTTTATCAACACTTACCTTCTCGTGTACAAGAGGTATCGGTGCATTTGAGGGTTTCCTTGCACGTACCCACAACCTTGTATTAGTGTTTCTCAACACTTGCATAGCTATGTGTAAGGAATTCCAGTTTGTCTGAGAGTCAGTCCACTCCTTGGGTTTCTCATGGCATCCGGATTTCTATAATCAGTGGTGCAAGTCACCCAAGGCAATATCAAACTAGGTTGGCTCTCCACATTTTTTTTGTGCACAAAACTTTCACCAACATTCCATAAAATCCTAAACTCAATAATCCTATGGAGTCCTCAATTTCCTCCATTTCCTGTTGATTCCATATTCTTCTATTTTCTATCTAAGATCATTGTGTTATTATTGCCATATTTCCTCTTTATTATTCATTCACACCATAGAGATTGCATTACTTATTTCATTTAGATAGTCACTTTCCACAAAACATTTATCACATAAGGTTACACTTAGGTGGCATCACATAAATAAAAGATACTTATTCATCCATGTAACATTACATTTAGATTGCATCATAAAATCCATCACATATTTGCATATATGCACGTCAAAACACACAAGTCACTCATCCTGCATCCAAAAAATGTGTTAGCAATAGATCATAAACATACATGTATAAGCATCCACTTTGCATCACAAATAGGTCAGCACAACATATCCATTTATTGCATCCATATATTGCATCACAAGAAAAACAAAGAGAGCCCATCATAATAAAAAAGTACACATCATCCATCACCATCAAATCATGTATATATATATATAAAAGAGGTAAATGTGTTTATCATAATACAATGATCACCCCGAAGGGTCAAAATATATGATACACAAGCAAAACAAGGAGCCCCCTCCTATCTCTCCCCCCCCTCTGTTGTACCTCCTCCACTTGATCCTCCTACCTCCCACCTGCCGGTGGCCGAAAACCCACTAATCCCCCTATTTGTTGACTCTGAGAGGACCGCTGACTATGGGTCATGTGAGACTGCATACTCTTAGTGTATGAGGCTACTCGCTGTACTAAGGCACTACTCCATGATATAGACCCCTATAATACTGTGCCTCTCGAGCTGCCCTCTCCTCCCTCTCTCGTTGCTATGCCAACTCTACAAGAACCAATGCTTGGCAGGCTGCATCCCTCTCCCCCTGCAGCCATGTCACATCTGCCTCCACCCTCTGCACTCTGGTCTACAACCCCTCTAACTCGACATCCTACCGATGAATGACATCCTGAAGCCTTGCAATGGCTATCCCTGTCTGGGCCTCCTCCAACATCCTCTCTGACTCCTCCCTCTCCTCCCTCAAGGCATCCACCTATGTCCTGGTAGTATGGAGACTCTATCAAATCAGCTATCTCCTGTGTCAACCACTCCACCTCTGCCCCCATCCTCTCCCTCTAAGCCCTCTCTACATGTAGCTCATCCTCAACTAAATGAAGCCTCACTCGATATGTATCTCGCTTTTGCTATACATAGTCAAAATCAGCTTGTGTCAATCCTCCCCTCTCCTCTGCCTATGTCTCAGGAATATCCATAGGTACAACCTCCTCTCTCTCACCAACTATGACCTTCACAACCTCTCCCATTGGGGCATCCTCTCCCTCTCCCTCTCCCTCCTCTAGATCCCTCCTCCACACCACCTAGACTCTCCTCTACTGTCGGCCTGCACCACACCCTACACCAACCACAACTCTCTCTCCTAGGCCATCATCCTCCCCACCCACCACCTGGTCAACCCCTGGCTGTAGCTCCTCATCCTGCAACACCCCAAGAATGGTAAGCCGCACTGGAAAGTGCCCCTCTCACTAGCTCCTGCATCCACCTGTCATGCTTGGATCCTCCCCTGTCCCCATCCACTCATCCCAGACTAAGTGAAATGTTGTTTGGAAGCTAGTTCGACCCTCCAAGAGACTCATTGTAGGGCCCTAATACCTCACCTCCCGTGTAATCTAGGGATACACTGGAATATCCCCCACTATATCCTATACCTTCCCAAGCTATCATGCCACCCTGAATGGAGCATAGTGCTTCATGATATATACAAAGCTCCCAAAAATCTATATCTCCACTCATGCCCAGTGCAGCTGCCAGTCATCCCTCCACCTCTCACATCCCAAAAATGGTCTCCATGTGAACTGCGCTAGCTCATCCAAAATCCTCCTCCAAAACCACATAGATCTGTGCATAGTGCAGTAATCCCCTATATCTATCCACAAATGACTATCATGGTCGCTTATCCTGTACCCCCTATGGTTGAGTCATTGTAATATGCTCCCATGCCCAGATGTGTAGAAGTGTGACCCCTGCAGATAAACTGAAGTACTCTCTGTAGACCACCAGATGCATATCATAATATAGCTAGGCTAGCATCACCATGCCCCACGCATACTACTGACCATCATGCAACATGAAGTATAAAAATCTGCTCCATCCAAGAGGAAATCTATGACCGCCCAAATCCAAAATGACCCCCCCACTCAAGAATCCACAAATCACCAAAACCAATAGAGGAATCCGCTGATCACCCATCGCTCGACCCAAGTACATCCTACTCCTATCTAACATCGGTGGCATCTTGTACTTGCACACCTCCTGCAAATAAAAAAAAGATGCATCTAACTGATACTCACGGATAACACCACAAATGGGGATCTTCAAGATCCTCCAAACATCTAACTGAGTGACCGTGGCCTCTCTAATTGAAAAACAAAAGGTGTTATACCGACTATCCCACCTCTCCACAAGCATTGTCATCATGGAAATATGTGCTCATATCCTTGGCCACTTGCCTACATAGTGTAATCCTAGCGTAGCTAGCACCTCCAGCTCATCATGACCTAACTCATGATATAGGCTTATCATAGAAGGCCAATGCTCCCTTGAAGACATCGGTCCTCTCTCCACCTGCATCCATTAGACCAAATCATTACTTTTATACCCAAAAATTCTCTCCTAACCTCCCAAACCAACCATACCCTTCCCCTTATCCCAAAATTCCAAGCTAAAACTTCATTTCCCCCCTTCCCAGGCGCATGCACTGATCTACACAGTGCTCACACCAAAATTGTGACACTCACTCCATTTGGTAAGTGCTCACGCCAACAGAGGTTCCATCCCTGCTCTGACCCCCTCCCCGGCCCATCAATGTGAGCGCTTGTGCTTCCACGCAAGCGCCCACGTAATCCCTTGGGCGCTTGCGCTGAAACACGAGTGCCCGCGTCAAAGCACGAACACTTGCACTTATGTGTGAGCACCTGCACTGAAGCCCCCCATTCCCCCTAAATTCCCTTTTACCTGACCCTTTCACAAGCTCCTGCACTAGTTGCCAATGCTCACACTGATCTAGGGGCACGTGCACTGAAACAACAATCAACACATGCACCTCGCCTAACCTGGACCCCCATTTTTAGCCCTAATTTTCACCCAAAATAAAAAATTTCAAAAGAGGGATAGTCCTACTCACTGGTGGTCCATAGCTAGTCGGTCGGTCGAATCGTCAGATCCTCTTAGCGTGATAATCACAAACTAGAATGCAGTCCATCTCTCCTTCTCTTCTTCTATGCTTTGAGTGACTCCAAGGCTTGTGTGTAACAATGACTCCTCATTGGTCCCATTGTGGCTTATATGGGCCCCCGTGAGGGCCCATTTCCTGCATGGTCTCGCATCTTCATTTCTTCTTTCAAAATTTTCCATGACTACTTCATTTTTCTTCCTCACTTATCCCTTCCACCCAAATTCTTCTTCCTCTATTTTTGACAACTTTTTGTGTTTTTTCTAAAAAAATTCTCGAGGGGGCATACACCTCCCACACTTTATGCTCGACATCTTATTCTTCTTCTTCTATCTTCTACCCATCGCCAAATTTGCCAAATGTAGACGTTGGGCAAAATGTAGACACTTAAAAATAATTATTTTTAATTTCTCACATAATTAATTTATTAATTAATTATGCAAATTCTAATTCTCCTCAATATTAATTAATTATAATTAATATTGTCACTATAGTATGTGATTGATTTATTTAATAAATCAACCCCTCTTTTTATTCTTCTAAAAATTAAATCTTCTCAAATCCTCCCCTTAGCTAATTAATTTCAATTAATTAGTTAACCTACATGATTCCTACAAACCATCTTCCTAATCCATCATTAACCTAATAAATTCTTCTAGAAACTCTCTAAACTCACTTAACCTTATTTTTCTAATTTTTAATTCCCTCCACTCATTCTCTCTCCTAGTCAAATCCTCCTACAAATCCTATCCCACCTAACCTTTCCTCTAATCCCCCTCCTAATGAGTTGGTAGTGGTTAATCATCATGATTAGCCACAAAGTCAACTCCTTGTCCTTCCATCCAACCACTATCCTTAAATGCTCTTTTCCTAGGTGAATGTGAGATTTTCAAAATCTCACATTCCTCTAGGCATCTCCTCTCCCAAGGAATTTTTAATTCCTTCTTATTCCTCCAATCCCCATGATCATCCCTTTTTGAAGAATTTTAAATTCCTCCTCCTCATTCTTCAAGGAATGTCCCATCCCTTTCTCTTCTCAAGGCACATTGGGAAGTCTTCCCAGTGCACCTTGAGGAGTGTGGAGACAAGAAATGCCTTTAAGGCATATCTCTTGGTCTCCACACCCTCTCTTGGGCCTTATGTGAGCTCACAATAAATCCTAGCCCTTCATCTTGGATCCATCCTAGCCATCCATTCTTCCTCTCCTCTTCCTATAAATTGAGGACTCCATCCCTTCATTCCTCATCTCCAAGTTTAGTAATCTTATGCTACTAGTTTGAGCCTAGACAAGTCATCATAGCATCCTTACCATGCCAAAATCATCTCTCATCCATACTTAATCATCTCATCCATATCATCCCTCAAGATACATCTCATTTGTGCACACCATTGGAGGGCCATCCACATCAAAAAAGCAATGAGAAAATCAAAATCAAGTTGGAGGCACACTGGGTGCACTTCAACTCTATCTAAGCTGCATCTGAGGGAGAAGGTAAAAATATTGTGAGGTATCTACATATCATTTGTGTTTTTCATGTGATTTAAGTTAGGTCCCAGAGACAACTGAGAGGGGTGGGTGAATCAGTTGTCTAATAAATTCAAACCAAAAACTTATTAACCAACTTAATGCTTAATACCGGTAAACTAGTTAAGTATGCCGGTAGATAGTGCTAATAGTAAATTGCTATATCGATAAGGATTAATGCATGAAACATAAACATAAAGTCATCCACAACACATGACACCAATATTTGTACGTGGAAACCCTGTAAGGGGAAAAACCATAGTGGGAAACCTTACCCACAATCAGATGATACTACTATAGATAGTAAGTGTACATAAATGGGGTCTGGACATGCAGAAAGGCCAACAGCCTAGAGCTCACTACTCAATCACAAAATGGGAGTTACACTAACTACAATTGGATGGTTAAGTCCAATAAGAATGTACTACACAAAATAGCATCTTCATATGCTGGATTCAGTACTAGTGTAATACTGATATGCTTCTACAAAAACCTAACTTCACCTTCAAATGATGTCTTTGTGTATATCCCTGCTTGATCTCACATATACCTTCACTCAATTCTTTTTCGTATTCCACACTTGATCTTACAAATAAGATCTTACATTTATACCATACCCTAAGACCAATTTTAGTAGGTCGGCTCTACAAGATATTACAATAATTTTTTTTCCATACAATATAATATCCGATGCAATAACTGATTGAACATGTCGGCTAAATGCATTTACAACAATAATAAATCATCTCCATAGCATGCCATGCTGATCTGGAAAAGATAAACATGCCAGTGTAACCCTAGATAACCTGGACCTATTTGCCAGTAAAAGCAAATATGCAAATATGAATATATCAATGATTAATTCTTCAAAATAAAGTGTCCACATGATGTCTTCAAGATTGCCAAGTGTCTTCCATATCATTCTAGGTACTGGTGAACAATATATCCTGCCGGTGAACCATATACCAGTAATTGTTGCACAGTTTACTTGCTTGCCGGTGAATGTTGCTGGATCTTCAGAGTAGGTGTTGACATCAATGACAAAACCATACCAAAATACCAACAATCTCTGCCTTTGGCATTGATGGAAATAGAAGATGGAAAAACAATCAAAGTTCCAAAGCAAAAATGCCAAAAACCAACAATCTCCATTTCTCCCCCTGGGAGTAACATGTGTTTATCCAAAGATTTATTTTCAATACCAATCTCTCCTTAAATGTGTTTTTCAAAATCTCTCCCTAAAAAGATAACGTGTTTTTCCATAGATATCTCTCCCCCTTTGACATTAAATGCCAAAGTCAAGTTCATACAAAATACCAACCAATTCAATATAACAACTACTCCCCCTGAGAAATAGCTTCCTCATCAAATACCAGAGTAAAAGATTTGTCTTTTTAATTCTATTGGTTGATGACAATCATCAATTGTCTAAGTCTCTACCGGTGGTGGTATGACTCCAAGCTGATCTTTGAGATACTCAAAAGTCTCCTTCGGCAAAGGTTTTGTGAAAATATCTGCAAGTTGTTCTTTAGTATTCACATAAACTAGTTTTATCTTTTTTTCTTCAACTTTTTCCCTTAGAAAATTTAGTTTGATAGAAACATGTTTTGTTTTAGAATGTAATACCGGATTCTTAGATATATCAATTGTTGCAGTGTTACCTTGCATTTTACCTTTATGTCTTTCAACATTTGCTTAAGCCATAATACCTGTGTATAGTTAGTTGCTGCTACAACATATTCTGATTCTGCTGTTGATAAAGATGCACAACTCTGTTTCTTACTCAACCAAGAAACTAATCTCTTTCCAAGAAAGAATGCTCCTCCAGTGGTTCTTTTTCTGTCATCTACATCTCCTACCAAATTTGCATTTGTGTATGCACATAGGTCAAAATTTTCATCTTTAGGATACCATAATCCAAGATTTGTTGTGCCTTGTAGGTACCAAAAAATCCTTTTTACCGCTGATTCATGATTTTCCCTAGGATTACTCTGAAATCTAGAAACAATACATACTACATTCATAATATCAGATCTGGTTTGTGTCAAATATAGTAAACCTCCTATCATAGATTTGTATCTAGTTTGATTAACAGGTGTAGATTCATCCCTTTGAGATAATTTGTCATTTGTAGTCATAGGTGTGCTTACTGGTTTAGAGTTCTCCATCCCAATTTTCTTTAGTAATTATTTTAAGTACTTGGATTGACTCAAAAATATACCTTCATCAGTCTGAGAAATCTACAAACCTAAAAAGAATTTTATTTCTCCAATCATAGATATTTCAAATTCTTGCTGCATTTCAAGAGAAAATTCCTTACATAATTCATCTTCTCCTCCAAAGATTATATCATCAACAAATACTTCAATAATCAAGATGTTATCATTAGTTATTTTGTATTATAAATTGCTATTTGCATTTCCTTTAGTAAAACCAATCTTCAAAAGATACTTATCCAACCTTGCATACTAAGCTCTTGGGGCTTATTTCAATCCATACAGAGCTTTTCTTAACCTGCAAACCATATCATTTTCATCTGTCAAAGAAAATCCATCAGGTGTTCAATATATACTTCTTCTTCAAGATCTCCATTTAAAAATGCACATTTAATATCCATTTGATAAACTTTGTACTCCTTGTGAGCTGCAAAAGCCAAAAATAATCTAACTGCCTCAATTCTGGCTACCGGTACAAAGGTTTCATTGTAATCAACTTCTTCTTTCTGAGAATATCCCTTACACACTAGTCTTGCTTTATTTTTGACAACCTTACCATCTTCATTCAGTTTGTTTCTAAATACCCATTTAGTTCCAATTACATTTTTATCTTTAGGCCGGGGAACTAATGTCCAAGTATTGTTTTTCTCAATTTGTCCTAATTCTTCTTCCATAGCTTTAATCCAAAATTTATCTTCACATGCCTCATTAATAGATGATGGTTCAATTTGAGAAATAAGACATACCTCTTCATTTTCCAATCTTCCTCTTTTCATAACTCCCTTGAATTTGTTCCCAATTATCTGATCTTCAGAATGATTCAATCTTACATACCAGGGTGTCTTAGTTTGCTGTTGTTCTTCAATTATTGTGGAATCTTCTGATGATACGGGGGTAACTGGATCTTCATTCTATACCGGTGGATTCAGTATAGGTTCATTTGTCACAATTTCTATTGCCAGTTCAGAGTCTATATATCTTGAAGTTCCTCTGAATTGTTCATCAATCTTTACATTTGTACTCTCAACAATTTTCTGCAATCTTTTATTAAAACATCTATATGCCTTGCTCTTAGATGAATAACCACTAAATATTCCTTCATCACTTCTAGGATCAAATTTGCCAATATACTCATCTCTTCTAATATAACATTTACTTCCAAAAATTCTCAAATACTTAAGAGTAGGAGTATTACAAAACCATAGTTCATGAGGGGTCTTACCGGTTTCACCTTTGATGTGAACTTTGTTGAATGTATAGACAATAGTGCTAACTACCTCTCTCCAATACACATGTGGTAGATTTGCTTCTGATAACATACTTCTAGCTACATCCAAGATAGTTTTCTTTTTCCTTTCAACAACTCCATTCTACTGTGGTGTCTGAGCTGCTGATAACTGTCTTATGATTCCATTCAATTCACAGAATGTATTAAAGTCCTTAGATGTGAATTCTCCTCCTTGATCTGATCTTAAACATTTGATTTTCTTACTGATTTCATTTTCAACCATTGCTTTGAATAGTTTGAACTTTCCAAGTGCTTCTGATTTCTCTCTGAGAAAAGTAACCCAACACATTCTAGAATAATCATCAATAATTAGCATGAAATATCTATCACCTTGTAAGCTTTTGGTTCTAGTTGGACCACATAAATCAGTGTGAATTAAATCAAGAGCATTGTTGGCTTTTTCTGGAATACTTTTGAAACTAGCTCTAACTTGTTTTCCAAATTGACATTCCTTACAAATTGTATTATGAGATTTCATAATTTTAGGTAGATCTCTAACTGCCTTAGAGGTACTGATTTTTACCATGCAATCAAAGTTTACATGACATAATCTCTTATGCCATAACCAACTTTCATCTATATGTGCAATTAAGCATGCCTTTTCACTGTTATTCAAATGAAAGATATTGCCTCTAATCTGATTACTGGTTGCAATTTCCAAACTAGTTCTATTCATGATTTTACATTTTCCATTTTTAAATTGTAACTGAAATCCCTTCTCAACTAATTGACCAACACTTAAAAGATTATGCTTTAATCCTTCAACATAGTACACATTGTTAGTGTTATGCTTACCATCAAGAGATATTGAACCCTTACCTTTGATTGAATAGGCTTTGTCATCTCCAAACCTTACTAAACCTCTATTGTATTCTTGAAAGTTCAAGAATTTACCTTCGCCTCCAGTCATATGATGTGAGCATCCTGAGTCAATGATCCATTCATCCTTTGTTTCAACTTTAGCTGCTAGGGCTTGTTCTACCAAGTGAGCAGTAGGTGCCATTTGATCTTCTGTTATAGCAACAAAAACCCATCCATTGTCTATTGGATCCTCATCAAAATCATCAGTCACACCTTCATCAACAATGTAATAGGATTTATCTTTGTTCTTTTTAAATCTGTATCTCTGATATTCAAGGTTAGGCTTGTATGTTCTTCTAGCTTCTTCTCTTAGTCTAGCATGTCTATCAAGGCATCTTGAAGCCATATCACCAATCTTATTGCAGTTAAAACATTTAAGGGTGCTTTACCTTCATACTTACTTCCAATTGGACCTTTTGGCATTTTTCTTGCAAATAGTGCTTCAAGTTCTTCAAGCTCTTCATTCTCCTTTCTGGATTCTTCAAGTTCTCTTGCATAAAAGGCTCTCCAATCTGATTTGTCAAATGATGGAGCAGATGATGTTGATGCTTTAAAGGCCAAATCAGTTTTTATAGTAGCAACAAGACCACATTCTTCAATTTCAAAGGCTGAAAGTTTTCCAATCAATGTATCCCTAGTTACTGATGTATTAGGCATTGTTCTTAACTCATTTATAGCAGTAACCTTCATTTTATATGGCGGTGGCAAACCTCTTAAGATTTTTGAAACAATTTCATCCTCACTCAAAGTTCCTCCACAACATTTAATATCCAAAACAATTTCATTTACTCTTTCCATAAAAGCAAAAATCCTTTCATCTTCTTCCATTTTCAGATGTTCATACCTGACTCAAAAGCTTTCAAGTTTTGCAATTTTGACTGTGGAATCTCCTTTAGTCAGTGTTTCCAAGTGATCCCAAATAGCTTTAGTAGTAGACCTTTCTAATAATCCCATGATTTGTTGATTTGATAATGTGCTCAAAAGTGCTTCTCTTGCTTTGCAATCATTTTCTTCATCTTTAGCTAAGGTAGTTGGAGCAGTCTGACCAGCTACAACAGTAGTATAACCATTCTTAGTAACTTCCCAGATGTCTTTACCAATGCAAATCAGATGTGTCTCCATTATGATCTTCAATATTCCATAGTTGGTTCCATCATGTTTAGGAATGTCCTTCCTGAAATAATTAGTAGACATTGGATCTCCTCAAGTTGTTAAACTTCTGCAAAAGAGGACTAAGCTCTGATACCAATTGTTAGGTCCCGAAGACAATTGAGGGGGGGGGGGGGGGGGTGAATCAGTTGTCTAATAAATTCAAACCAAAAATTTATTAACCAACTTAATGCTTAATACCGGTAAACTAGTTAAGTATGTTGGTAGACAGTGTTAATAGTAAATTGCTATACTGGTAAGGATTAATGCATGAAACATAAACATAAAGTCATCCACAACACATGACACTAATATTTGTACATGGAAACCCTGTAAGGGGAAAAACCACGACAGGAAACCTTAACCACAATCAGATGATACTATAGTAGATAGTAAGTGTACATAAATGGGGTCTGCACATGCAGAAAGGCCAACAGCCTAGAGCTCACTGCTCAATCACAAAATGGGAGTCACACTGACTACAGTTGGATGGTTAAATTCAATAAGAATGTACTACACAAAATAGCATCTTCATATGCTGGATTCAGTACTGGTGTAATGCTGATATGCTTCTACAAAAACCTAACTTCACCTTCAACTGATGTCCTCATGTATATCCCTGCTTGATCTCGCATATACCTTCACTCAATTCTTTTTTGCATTCCACACTTGATCTTACAAATAAGATCTTACATTTATACCATACCCTAAGACCAATTTTAGTAGGTTGACTCTACAAGATATTACAATAAAACATTTTCCATACAATATAATATCTGATGCAATAATCAATTGAACATGTCAGCTAAATGCATTTACAACAATAATAAATCATCTCCATAGCATTCCATGCTGATTTGGAAAAGATAAACTTGCTGGTGTAACCCTAGATAACCTAGACCTATTTGCCGGTAGAAGCAAATATGCAAATATGAATATATCAATGATTAATTCTTAAAAACAAAGTGTCCACATGATGTCTTCAATATTACCAAGTGTCTTCCATATCATTCCAAGTACTGGTGAACAATATATCCTTCCGGTGAACCATATACCAGTAACTGTTGCACAATTTACTTGCTTGTCAGTGAATGTTGCTGGATCTTCAGAGTAGGTGTTGACATCAATGACAAAACCATACCAAAATACCAACAATTTAAGTTATGTCTCTTGATTTCATATGCTTTTATGTTTGATTTGCATGATTTGCTAACTAATCCACCTCATTCTCCTTTTCACTATCTTCAAGAAGATGTTGAAGACTCGAATGAATAAACCTTATTTTTTGCCATAGAAGAAAAGCATAAGGATTGTACTAGAAAACTAAAAGAGAATATTGCACTACATGCTAAAGTTGAGCCTAGATAATGGATCATTAATTTTGGATGCTCAAATCACATGACTAAAGACAAATACAAGTTTATTACTCTGAAGAAGTATGATGGTGGATCTATAAAATTTGTAGGAGAGAAAGATGGATTGATCTGTGGGATATGAAGCATCTTGATTGATGGTGTTTATTATGTAGAAGGATTGAAACATATTCTATTGAGTGTTAGTTAGATGTGCAATAGAGGTTATGAAGTTGTGTTCACTAAAACTGGATGTATGATTAGAAAAGGTAGAACTGGAAAGTTGTTAGTAGAAGAAATTATGACAAGTGAGAATGTTTACTAGATAAAGGAGAGAAATGGAAATAAATGTTATTTGAGTCAGAGTAATGAATGTTGGTTATGGCATAAGAGGATGGGACATGTTAACTTTTATTTAAAGTGATAAAGATCAATAACTATAAATAAGTGAGAGATTTACCAAGGATTATCAAACCTATTGACATTGTGTGCAGGGAATGTTAGTTATGAATCAAAACAAGGAAAATTTCCAAGAACAAGTAATATTCTACATCATGTCCTTTTGATGCAGGAGCACCCTTGTTCTATGAACAATCTTTCATCAACCAAAAATATTTCCTTTTCAGTTTAGTTCTTCTTCAGTTTTGTGTGCAATTTCTGTGTTCCTATCGATATGTTCTGGTGGTGGCTTGCTTTTCATTGTAGATCAGATTTTCGGTTTCCAGGCTTGTTTATGTGCTTAATTCCAGATTTTCAATCCATTTGGATTCTTTTTCGGCAAGATATTACTTTCGGTTTGACTGTTTCTAGGTAGTTTTGGGCTTACCGGTTGGTTTTCTTCTTTTCCAAAGCAGTTTCTTAGCGTGTGGATCTATTTTGGGTCTCACTTAATGTTCCTAAGTTCTTGGTTGACCTTCCTATTTATTTGGTTGTTCTTTTATGGAGGAGTTTCTTTCATTCTTGGGGCTGACCTATTTACATGTTTCACTTTTCTTGCATTGGTAAATGGATTTTTTTGTGGCCAACCCGGATATGTTCTAGAGGGTATATATATGGTATTATGTAATCATTTGTAGGGCAGTAGATATCATAATGAGATTCTAGATTCATGATTAGATATCTAGTTGACTTTGAGAGTTCCAGATGGATTGTACTCGACATGTTAGCCTGCATGTAACTGGTTGATTACTAGATATTTTATGATGAATGTATGATAATAACCGGTTGGTTACCAGAGGTTATAAGATGATAATATGATCTATTGCTCTAATCTTTCTATGTTTTATTATTGCTTCCATTGTGTTACTCTTGTTGCATGAGCCAGTCAATCCTCTTTTAAGGATTCATCAGTTATGGCTACACCAAGTGGTATCAGAGCTGGTTATGAACCGATTGGTGGAAGAGCTAGTGGCAAACCTTGAGGTATTCCTTTGGGTGAACAAATCATCGAGTGGAGGTAGGCTATAAGTCTATTCAATAGATCACTGAGTATGAGGCAATTGAAACTGGTGATCAAATCATCGAGTTGAGGCAGTTCACTAGAGTAGAGGAGGAGATGCCACTTAGAAGTATGAACCCCTAGAGGGTAGAGCGGATGATGGAGGATTTCAAGAATTTGTGGAGGAATCTAGAGTTTGAGGAAGAATATGAAGAAGATAGAGAAGAGCTTGAGGTGGAAGAGGCAGAAGGACCGAAAGATGAAAGAGAGGAAATATTTTTGAGAGTAGTGGTGCAAGAAGTAAAGTTCATAAAATAGAGGTTTCAAACTTTTTTGGAATGATGAACCCGAAGGATCTGATTGATTGGATCAAAGAGTTGGAGGATTACTTTGAGTTTGAGGATGTCAAAGACCCGTAGAGATTTTGGTTAGCACAAACTAAGTTGAAAGGGAATGCTGTGTTATGGTAGAAAGAATTGCAGAGAGACAAAGTGGAGAATGGTGAAATGAAGATCATCTAGTGGAGATAGATGGTTGCAAGATTAAAGGCCAAGTTTATACTAGGAGAATATGAGTTATAATTGTTCAAGAAGTTGTAGAACTTGAAGCATAGAAACATGAGTGTGAAAGAGTATACTGAGGAATTCTACAAGGTGATGATTAGATCTGGACATAGAGAGATGGATAGAGAAATGGTGGCAAGGTACATAAATGGACTTTCATTTAACATTTAGGATGAGATGAGTATGTTGAGGATTTCCACAATTGAAGAAGCTTACCAGTATGCTTTGAAAGATGAGAAGAAGGTGAGAAGAAGACATCAAAATAATCCTAGAGGGAAGGAAAGATTCAAGGCACAGATGAGTACAGAGAAGCAAAATGTTGATGAAGAATCAAAACCTAAGTGGAATAAGGAACTGGATCAGAAAACAAAAAAAAAGGTAGTGGTAGTAGAAACAAAGAATTTCTAGGAAAATATTTCAAGTGTGGGGAAAGCAGACATAGATCTTATGAATGTAAGCAGGAAATGAAAAGAAGCTATGTGGAAAATGAGGAACTGGAAGGTACAGTTACCGAAACTAACTATGCAATAGAGCAAGGAGAATCCCTTATGTTCAAAAGAGTCATGATGGAGAAGAGACAATGTGAAGATCTAAAGCAAGGGAAGAGAAATAAAGAAAGTCAGGAGTTAGAGAATCCGGTTGAGGTTTCAAAGGAGCTAAGGAAGGGGTTTGCAGATAAGGAAGATGTTTGGATCAGAAATAAGCATGGGATCTATATCCTGAATCCTTTTCAATGATCATGAGTTCCCTCTCATTGAACATCTCTTTCTACTTGGGGTGTCTGATGTAGGAACATCCTCGGTCTATGAGTAATCTTGCATCAACCAAAAATATTTCCTTTTCAATTTAGTTCTTGTTTAGTTCTGTGTGCAGTTTTTGTGTTCCTACCAGTATGTTCTGATGGTGGCTTGCTTTTCATTGTAGATCAGATTTTTGGTTTTCACACTTGTTTATGTGCTTGATTCTAGATTTTTAGTCCATTTGGATTCTTTTCCAGCAAGATATTGCTTCTAGTTTGACTGTTTCTGGGTTCCAGAGCAATTTTGGGCTTATCGGTTGGTTTTCTTATTTTCCAGAGCAGTTTTGGGCCTACTAGTTGGTTTTCTTCTTTTCTGAATTGGTTTCTTGGTATGTGGATCTATTTTGGGTCTTTCTTAATGTTCCTAAGTCCTTGGTTGATCTTCTTGTTGATCGACACTTCTCAGTTGTTCTGATCCAAAGGAATTCTTTCATTCTTGGGGTCGATCTATTTACACATTTCATTTTTCCTGCATTGATAAATGTAATCTTTTGTGGCCAACACAGATATGTTCTAGAGGGTATATATGGTATTATTTAATCATTTGTAGGAAAATAGAGATCAAAATGAGATTCTAGATTCATGATTACAGATCCGATTGACTTTGAGAGTTCCAAATGGATTGTACCCAACATGTTAGCCTGCATGTAACCAGTTGATTACCAAATTTTCTATGACGAATGTATGATGATAACCGGTTGGTTACCAAAGGTTATAAGATGATAATATGATCTATTTCTATAATATTTCTATGTTTTATTGTTTCTTCCGTTGTGTTACTCTTGTTGCATGAGCGGGTTAGTCCTCTTTTCAAGATTCACCAGTTATGGTTGCACCACCTTTGGAGATAATTCACACAAACTTATATGGTCCTACAAGGACACACAAACATAATAGTGAAAGGTATTTTATATTACTTATTGATGATTACTCTAGAATGAAATGGGTTACATTTTTGAGGGAAAATTTTGAATCTTTTGGAAGGTTTAAAGTTTTCAAGTCAATGGTAGAGAATCAAGTTGATGCTAGAATCAAATGTTTGAGACCTGATAGAGGAGGAGAATTTATTTCAAATTAGTTTGATAATTTCCATGAGAAATATGGCATTGGGAGACATATTTTTACTCTGAGAACCCCTCAACAAAATGGTGTGGTAGAAAGGAATAATAGAACTATTACTAAGATGGCTAGAACTATGATGAAAGGTGCTAATTTGGCTAATGTTTATTGGAAAGAAGTTGTGCATACTACTGTTTACACTCTTAATAGGGTTTAGATAAAGATAAATCATACAAAGACACCTTATGGGTTGTGGTATGGAAGACCACCTACTATGAAATATTTTAGAATATTTGGAAGCAAGTTCTATGTTAGAAGAGATGAGAATTGTTGGCATTGAGTTGTCATTGATGTCAACCAGTATTGCAGGTAGGCTACCAGTAAAGGTTTGTGCAGGCAGGCTACTGGTAAAGGTATGTCATCTGGTATAAAGAAGAGTGAATTAGTATGGTGAAAGACAAATAAGGTATTGAGAAGATTAACATTAAGTCTTGTGAACCAATATGGTGGAAGACAAGTAGTTATTGAGACTATCAGTGACTTCATTGGTATGAGGTGAGATGCATGTGTGTGTTAGCATGTTGAGTTATAACTGGTAGAGCATAAACCGGCTTGGAGGTTGGCTGCATGTTTATGATGAGGAGGTAGAATGTTAGAGTAATCACAAACCACCAGAGGTGAAGATGTGCTACCAGTGTAGTGTGCACTACCAGTTAGCAAGAGAAGAAGGTCTCACTGGTAAGAGCTTGTGCCAGTAAGATTTTGTTGAATGTTCAAGTGTAAACCAACCTTGTGTTGGTGGGGTAAGTGTACGACCATTGTGATGCCATGTGGAGTTGAGGTGGCAAGAATGATGAGGTCGGTGAAGTTTCCATCGATGTGGTTGTTGAAACAGATAGTCGACATTAATGAAACAACTAAAAATCATGGGATGGTAATAGATTTATGTGGCTCGAGGAAGAAATAATGAAAGAGAAAAATTAGGGAGTAGTTGGCACCTGGATTGAAGCAAAGAAATAAGACTAGAAGAAGACCTTGATAAGGAAACAACTGGGCTTTAAATGATTCGACATATTTCAAGGCCAAAAATCATGGACGAGATTTCTATCTTTAGCAAATATGCATTGGATGTTGAAAAATGTGTACAGATGCATTCCTCCAATGCAGGCGATCAATCCAAGATGGATCAGATTAGATTGGATGCAAATTTTGTTAGAAGAAGGAAACCCTAACCGCCTTTAGTTTTGAATTATTTCTTGGTAGGAAAGCTCAAGTTTAAATATGATGACTTGAGACCGTGATTGTTGCTACTGCAGAGTGAAGGCAAGTGTGAAATTTTTGTCTGAGATATGAAGAGATAAACACTTGAAGTGCTTATGAGTGAAGAATAGATTGGTAAGGAGAAGATGGGTAAACCAGTGTAAGGAACAAACTGGTGAAGTGAGCATAGGATGCAGAGGTGAAAATCTGAAGGAAGCAACATTTGATAAAGAGTGATTAGTGTGAGTTGAAGGGTGAAGACATTATGAGAGGGGAATTAGCAAACTGATTAGTAGAGAAAAGTTGCAGAGTGGGTGGAGAGAACATAGACTGGTAACGTTGAAAACCGACAGAGTAGAATATTGTAAGGTTGCAAAAATTCATTTGTAACATGGATTTTCTTTGTATAAATGAATCTTATATTGTTTCCAATAAGTTGGTGCTTAGTGTAGGGGTTGTAACTCCTTTAGGTTGTAGCCTATAAATAATGTAGGGATTCATGCTCTTTTGACTTTGTGCTCCTTGGGTTGGTGCCCTAAAATTGTAATTAGATCTTTTACATTATGAGGCTACATTGGAGTAGAAGATCTCCAACAGCTATTCTCACCTAGGTTTTTCCCACATTGGGTTTTCCTCGTACATCTGGTGTTATGTGTTGCATATTTATGTGTGTGATGTATTAACCTTTTAGGTATCTCTCCTACACACCTTGTTTGCATTGCTTTGGTAACTGGTTTGCATCTTATCTATTTCATAACAAATCAGTATAGCTCTGTTTAAGTGAAAATTGTTTAAGTCACTGATTCACCCCCCTCTCAGTGATCCATTGTATCCAACAATTTGTATCAGAGCCTAGGTATCTTGTTTTGTCAAAAGCATTCTCTAGCTTGGGTAGATCATATCAAGTGTTCACAATGGTAAGAAATGAATCTACCTCCTCAAAAGATCCTATGTTTGATGGTGTCAACTATGCCTTTTGGAGTAGAAGAATGGAAACATATTTTTCCTCTCTCACTTGTGATGTATGGATGTCGTTTGTGAATGGGTTTACAGTCCCTAATAATTCCCCTACTGATCTAGATGTTAAGAGGGAATATGAGAACAATGCTAAAGATAAGAATGCCATTCTTAGTGGGTTGTCTGATAATGATTTTGTTAAAGTCATGCACTGCTCCTCTACCAAAGAGACTTGGGATAAGTTGTAGAGGATATTTGAAGGTGATGCTAATGTCAAGGAAGCCAAGTTGCAGGCATTGAGAGCACAACTTGAGGGTTTGAAGATGAGAGATGAAGAGAAGATTGCTAATTATCTCCAGAGGGTTGATGATGTTAGGATTCCCAAAGATACTGAGAGGGGGGGGGGTGAATTAGTATCTAACTAGTGAATAATTTTACTTGACTTAAAACATGAAAAGCATATTAACACTGTGTACCGATAAACTAGAAATAATGCAGTAAAGAAGAATAACAACAACCACATGAGAAGTACACCATAACACAGTATTTTAATGAGGAAACCCAGTGTGGGAAAAACCTCGGTGGGATTTGCACCCCACAATATTCGCTTACTGGCTAATAAGGGAATACTACTCTTACAATAGGGGCCTACACATGCAGGAAGGCCAAGTGCCTAGAGCTCACTGCTCAATTACAAAAGAAGTCAAACTAACTTACAAAAATGGATTATATTAATCCAATGTCTTGTACTACTTTAGATTAGCATCTATTATGCCAGATCCAGTATTGGTTTAAGCTTTGCTACATACATAAACCCTTGGCCTATAATTTGCATATTATGTCTGCTTATCTCACATCCTATCACACATCTTTCCTATTACAAAATGATCTCATAGATATGTGAGTCATATTACAACTTGCCATGTCGACTTATAATGATTTTACAATTAATTACAAAATACATTATAAATAAAATTCTTGTCAACCAGGGTGCCGATATCCTTCCTTTCACCATTAGTGTTCTGTGTGCCGGTGCATATTTTGTTGTTGCCATTGCCAGTGTTCTATCTTGCCGGTATCATATGATTGCAAGGTTGCCATCAATGACAAAAACTTCAATCACCTACAATTTCTCATTGGAGTGTGCATTTGCCAACAAATGAAACAAAAAACACCATTAGAGGGCCTGGATAAGAAATAAAAGATGAGGTGGTAGTGAATAAAGTACTTAGATGTATTGCATCTAAGTATGATACAAAGGTCTCAACAGTAGAAGAAGCAAAAGATTTGAAAATATTTACAATGGATGAGTTGTATGGCTCCCTAACTAATTATGAGATGAGGACTATCGGTATTGATGATGTGAAGAAAGAAGCTACATTCAAGACATCAAGAAAAGGAAAACAAGAATCGTCTCATGATGCAAGTGGTGAAGACTCTGATGACATCATGGTAAACTTTGTTAGAAGACTCAAGATAGGTTCAGGAAAATACAAAGGCAAGCGACCTTTGAAATATTTCAATTGTGGAAAGATTGGATATTTTGATGATAAATATCCTTATGGTGATATGAATGAAGATGATCAATCAAGTGGTAGGAGATCATATAGTAAGGATGGGAAGAAGAATGTCTATCGACATGGTAGAAGAGGCTACCAGAAGTAGAGTAGTCTTTACACACATGAAAATGATACCACAGATGAGGAAAGTGTCTTAGATGACTACTACAGTGGAGATGAAGTCAGAGAAAACCTTTTCATGGCTCAAGAGATTCCAGTACCTAAAGAAGCAGAAGAGGAAGAGAAAGAAGGAGAAGTAGATCTTGAAGTAGAGCTCATTAGTGCCTTAGATGAGTCAAAGAAAATAAGAAGACACTTAAAGAAGGTACAAAGGTTGCAGCTGAAGAACAAGAGTTATTAGAGAAATCTCTTGAAGAGTTCAATAAAACTATTGCAGATGTAAAACTGTAGTTGGGAAAGGCCAAGAGGATGTGTGAAGTCACTAGTACTAGTCTGAGTGAAAAGGAAAAGGAACATTAGAATATGGAAGAAAAAATAGTGAAACTCCGGAAGGACTTAGAGAAAAGTTAGGAAGACATAAAAGTGAGAAGCAAATATGAAGGCAATACTGAAGCCCTGGACTAGATGCTGAGAAAATAGAAGTAATCTAAAGATACAGGTGGCTTAGGTTTTCAAGAAGGTCAAAGTTCAAACAACAAAGACACATCTAATAAGGAGATACGACTCACTTCTTCAAATGAAGGTGAAGAGAAGAAGACATTTATGGTAAGCAAGGATACCGACAAGAAGACATGTAGATGCTGCTAGAAACTGCCACACAAATTGGTATAATTAATTAATGAACTAGAAACCATACTCAATGCACCGACATGTATATCCAAGGAGAAATGCAAGTATTGATCCTGAAGGATTCACAAGAGTTAGCAACATAAAAGGAAGACCCCCAGTGAGGCAGTTTTTTATAGGTTCAAGACAACCTAACTGGTATGTTCTAAATTTTCATGGTTATTGTCACTGATGTAATAAGTTCAGTCATAAAATGGCAAATTGTAGGAAATGAATGTAAACCCTACTTTTGAGAGTAGAAAGTCATTTTATGCATTACAAAGTACTTATGTCACATGTTATAATTGCAATGAGCTTGGTCACAAGAGTTATGAATGTAGGAGTAATATGAAAAGGTCCAACAAAAATGCTTTGAGTACATCTTACAGTGCTAATGTGAAATGGTATAAGTATTAAAATTTTGGTCATATAGCAAGGTATTGTCAGTTGAGAATTGATAAGAAAAAGAAAATTGTATTGGATGATAAGTTAGAAACAAATCTAGAACACAAAGTGATAGAAGAGGAAAAGAAAGAAGAGAAACTAGTTTGGGTAGAGAAGGAAAAAAACAAGACATAGTCCATCTTGATTGTGTAGACTATTCTACATGTTGAAAGGATGAATTTATGGGTAGTTGATAGTGGTTGCTCAAATCACATGACTGGAGATAAGAAAAAGTTCATCAATCTTGATGATTGGAATGGTGGTTTAGTTTGGTTTGGTGACAACTCCTCCATCAAGATCAAAGGCCGGGGTACACTGAATATTGATGGAAAGATTAAGGCTCATGATGTGTACTATGTGGAAGGATTTAAGCATAACCTACTGAGTGTAAGTCAGATGTATGACAAAGGGTACAAGTTCTCATTTGACTCTATCAGTTGTCAGATAAGAAAGTAGAGTACTGGTCAGGTGGTAGCATAAGGAAAGAGAACAAAGGGTAATGTCTACAATCTGAAGGAATGCTATGAGTCCCAATGCATGATGGGATAGGTTGATGAAAGTTAGTTGTGGCACCAGAGACTAGGCCATGTGAATTTTGATAATCTAGTTAAGATAAGCAAGAACCGATGTGTGAGAAACATATCTCAGATCATAAAACTGACAAGTACATTCTATGATGAATGTGTCAGAGGTAAGGAAGAAAAGGTCAAATTTAAAACAAAGGAATATAACACCTCAAGACCTTTATAGTTAATACATACAAACTTATGTGGGTCAACAAGGACAAGAGCATTGGCTGGTGAAAGGTATTTCATTCTACTTATAGATGATTACTCAAGAATGACTTTGGTAACCTTCCTCCATGATAAGTAGCAAGCATTTGAGAGGTTCAAGACTTTTTAGGAAGATGGTAGAAAATGAAAGTGGATATCAGATAAAGTTCTTAAGATCAAACTAGGGCAGAGAATTTTCTTCCAATGAGTTTTTTGACTACTATGAGAGACATGGAATCCGAAGATAGTATTCATCTACAAGGACACCTCAGCAAAATGGGGTGGTTGAGAGGAAAAATAGCATAGTGAAGGAGATGGCTAGGACAATGTTAAATGAGGCCAACATACCAGATATATACTAGAAGGAAGCATTTCATACTACTGTCTACACTTTAAACTAGGTACAATTAAGAGTGAATAGTAGAATGACTCCTTATGAGTTATAGAATGAAAGAAAATCATCACTCAAGCACTTTAGAGTGTTTGGAAGTAAGTACTTCATCAAGAGATATGTTGATGGATTAGGAAGTTTTGATTCACGAAGTGATGAAGGAATCTTCTTGGGATACTCAACCAATAATAAATCCTATAAATGCTCCAACAAGAGATTGAGAAGGGTGGTTGATAGTGTGAATGTGAGAATAGATGAAGACACATAGAGGAAAATATGCACCGACACCTTACATTGATGATTTAGATGTAAAATGAAGAACAATCTGACAATGGACTGGTAGAAGATACACCAAACAAGATCCCCAACTGATATGTGCAGAAGAATCATCTAAAAGAATAGATCATAGGAGATAGGAATGAAGGTGTGCAGACCAGAAGGAGATTAGCCCAGGAAAGTGAGTAGGTAAATTTCTATCTCATGACTGAAGTAGAGCCCAACATTTTTGATGATGATAGCAAAAGTGAGAAGTGGGTAGATGCCATTGATGAAGAATTGAGACAAATTGAGAAAAATTAAACTTGGGAACTTATTCCTAGACCAACAGACAAGAATGTCATAGGTACCAAATGGTCTACTGGAACAAGATGAATGAAGAAGGTAAGATAGTCTAGCATAAAGAAAGGTTAGTTTGCAAAGGGTATACTCAAGTTGAAGGTTTTAATTTTGAAGAAACCTTTGCACTGGTTGCTAGGTTAGAGGCAATAAGAGTGTTTTTAGCCTTCTCGGCCTATAAGAGATATAAGGTATATTAGATGGATGTAAAATATTCTTTTCTCAATAGTAATCTTGAAGAAGAGGTGTATATGGAACAACTAGAAGGGTACTTGTTGCATGAAGATGAGAATTTTGTATGCTGGTTGAAGAAAGCCTTGTATGGCTTGAAGCAGGCTCCTAGAGCATGGTATTCTTGGTTAGACAAATACTTGAAGGAGCAAGTATTTTGGAAAGGGAATCCAAACAACAACTTGTATGTAAAGGTAAATGAATATCACATGATTATAGTTGTTGTATATGTGGATGATATTATCTTTGGGGGAGACAGGGACATCATGTGCAAAGAATTTGCAGATCAAATGAAGACAAAATTTGAGATGTCCATGTTGGGTGAGTTATCCTATTTTCTTGGTTTGCAGAATTCACAACAGCAGAAAGGAACATCTGCCAAACCAAGTATGAAAAAGATATACTTAAGAAATTTCAAATGGAGGATAGCAAACCGGTAAGTAATCCCATGGTTGCTAGTTGTAAGTTGAGCAAACTAGATGAGTTCCTAGAAGTTGAGAAAATGCTATATAGGTCTATGATTGGTAGTTTGTTGTATTTAACAACAACTAGACCAGATATTGTACAAGTTGTTTGCATGGTAGCAAGATTCCAAGCTGCTCCTAAATAGTCTCACATAAATACAGTCAGAAGGATCTTTATGTATTTTCAAGGAACTATCAGCTATGGCTCGTGGTATCCAAAGAGAGGAGACTTCTCCTTGTAGGATTATATTGATGCAGATTGGGCAGGAAGTATAGATGACCCGAAAAGTACAAGTGGAGGTTCTTTCTATTTGGGAGACTAGTTAGTATTATGGCACAACAAGAGGCAAGATTCAATGTCATTATCTACTGCCGAGGTAGAGTATATAGCAACTACTACATGTTATTCATAGGTTTTATGGATGAAGAAGACACTAAAAGACATACAGGTGGAGATATCAGAATCCATTCCAATTCAGTGTGATAACTCAAGTGTAATCAACATATCCAAGAGTCCAGTAATGCACTCAAGAACAAAACACATTGCAATCAAGTATCACTTCTTGAGAGAGAAGGTAGTAGATCGGGAGGTCATTATAGAATATGTTCCAATAGGTGAGCAAATTGTTGACATATTTACCAAGCCACTTCCTTTGGGTCCATTTGAGTACTTGAGATAGAAGATGGGAGTTGTTCCACTTTCCAGTAACACTTAAATGCATAGGAGGATGTATGATTCAGGGGGAGTCAACAACTGTTACTATCTTCTGACTCTTGAATCATGAAACATGGACACAAGGGGAGAATGTGTCCTTGTGGTTGAAGAAAAGGGAGAGACTTTGGTAGTATGTTTAGTGTCAGGATAAGGTTCCCTTTTCCATTGATGTCAAAGGGGGAGAGAAACTAGAAAATACAATATTAACATTAATACCAAAGGGGGAGATTCTTAGCATTGAGTTTTCATTGATGTCATCCGGTATTGTAGGTAGGATACCGGTAAAGGTATGTGTACGCAAGATATCGATAAAGGTATACCATCTGGTATAAAGAAGAGTGAACCGATATCATGAAAGACAAATAAGGTATTGAGAAGATTAACATCAAGGCTTGTCAACCAATATGGTGGAAGAAAAGTAGTTATTGAGACTATCAGTGACTTCACCGATATGAGGTGAGATACATGTGTGTGTTAGCATGTTGAGTGATAATAGGTAGAGCATAAATCGGTCTAGAGGTTGGCTTCCTGTTTATGATGAAGAAGTATAATGTTAAAGTAATCACAAACCACCGCAGGTGAAGATATGCTATCGGTGTAGTGTGCACTACTGGTTAGCAGGAGGAGAAGGTCTCACCGATAAGAGCTTGTACCGGTATGAGTTTGTTGAATGTTCAAGTGTAAACCAACCTTGTGTTGATGAGCTGACTATATGACCATTGTGATGCCATGTGAAGCTAAGGTGGCAAGCATGCAGAGGGCGGTGAAGTTTCCATCGACATGGTTGTTGAAATAGATAGTCAACATTAATGAAACAACCAAAAATCAGGGAAGGTAATAGATTTATGTGGATCAAGGAAGAAAGAATGACAAAGAAAAATCAGGGAGTAGTTGGCACCTGGATCGAAGCAAATAAATCAGACTGCAAGAAGACCTCAAGAAGGAAACAACTAGGGTTTAAATGAGTTGATAGATTTCAAGGTCGAAAATCATGAATGAGATTTCTATCTTTAGAAAATATGCATTGGATGTTGGAAAACATGTACAAATGCATTCCTCCAATGCAGGTGATTGATCCAAGATGGATCGAATCAGATTGGATGCAGATTTTGTCAGAAGAAGGAAACACTAACCATGTTTAGTTTTGGATTATTTCCTGGCAGGAAAGCTCAAGTTTAAATATGATGACTTGAGACTATGATTGTTGCTGCTATAGAGTGAAGGCAAGTGTGAAATTGTTGTTTGAGAGCTGAAGAGATTAACACTTGAAGTGTTTATGAGTGAAGAATAGACCGTTAAGGAGAAGCTGGGTAAACTGGTGTAAGAAACAAATAGGTGAAGTGAGCATAGGATGCATAGGTAAAAATTTGAAGGAAGAAACATCTGATAAAGAGTGATTATTGTGAATTGAAGGGTGAAGACATTTTCAAAGGGGACTTAGCAAACTGATCAATAGAGAAAACTTGCAGAGTGGGTGGAGAGAACACAGACCGATAAGGTTAAAAACCGGTAGAACAGAATATTGTAAGGTTGTAAAACTTCATTTGTAACAGGGATTTCATTTGTATAACTAAATATTATACTGTTTCCACTAAGTTGGTGCTTAGTGTAGGGGTTGTAGATCCTTTAGGTTGTATCCTATAAACAATGTAGGGGTTGGTGATCCTTTGAGTTGGTGCTCATAAATCAAGGGTTGGTGCCCTAAAATTGTAATAAGATCTTTTACATTGTGGAATGGATTGGAGCAGAAGATCTCCAACAGCTATTCTCACCAAGGTTTTTCCCACATTGGGTTTTCCTCATACATCTGGTGTTATGTGTTGCATGTTTATGAGTTTGATATATTAACCTTTGAGGTATCTCTCTTGCACACTTTGTTTTCATTTCTTTGGTAACTGGCATGCATCTTATTTGTTTAATAATAAATTGGTATAGCTCTGTTTAAGTGAAAATTGTTTAAATCACCAATTCACCCCCCTCTCAGGGATCCATTGTGTCCAACAAGAATGATCTCAAAAGTTTTGATACCAGAGTTGATGAAGGAATATTCTTGGGATATGCTAGAAATAATAAGGCTTACCAATGTTACAATAAAGGATTGAACAAGATAGTGGAGAGTACAAATGTGAAAGTATGCAAAGCATGGGATCAAATTGCTTTGAAACTTATTCAAGATACTAAATTTGAGATAATACTTGCTACTATAGAAGAAAAGACACCTCTAGAAGGAAGAAATGAGGAGAAACCAAATGAGGCAAAAGAAGAGGATAGAGAAGAAGTAGAACATACAATTAAGACCCCAAAATATGTGTAGAAGAATCATTTGAAAGATCAAATAATTGGAGACAAGAATAAAGGATTTCAGACAAGAAGAAGTGTTACAAAGGTAAATGAGAAAACTAATTGTTGTTTTGTTTCAATTATTGAACCTAAACCATATGAAGAAGAAAGCAAAGAACAAAATTGGGTTAAAGCCATGGAACAAGAACTAAATTAGATACAAAAGAATTAGACTTGGGAACTAGTACCTAGACCGATGTAGAAGAATGTGATAAGAACAAAGTGGGTGTTCTAGAAAAAACTAAATGAACAAGGACAAGTCACAAGAAACAAGGAAATACTAGTATGTAAAGGCTATTCTTGGGTAGAAGGTATTGATTTTGAATATTTTTTTCCCTTGTTGCAAGAATGGAAGCTATCAAAACATTTCTAGCATTTTTTGCCTACAATAACTTTAGAGTATATCAAATGGATGCTTAGTCAACATTTCTTAATGGATAACTAGAAGAAGTGTACATCAAACAACTAGATGGATTCAGAGGGTCAGATAAGATGAACATGGTTTGCAGATTAAATAAGGAATTGTATGGACCTAAACAAGCTCCTAGAGCATGGTATGAAAGGCTAGACAAATACTTGTTATAATGGAATTTCTATAAGGACCTCCATA
Source organism: Cryptomeria japonica (assembly GCF_030272615.1). Lineage (NCBI taxonomy): Eukaryota > Viridiplantae > Streptophyta > Pinopsida > Cupressales > Cupressaceae > Cryptomeria > Cryptomeria japonica. The sequence goes on from NC_081411.1 coordinate 149,618,499, forward strand.
ATTTCAAACAAAATAACTCACATAATTCATATAAAAATTAATAGAATAAAGCATTAAATATTTCACATGTCCAAATATGCAAGATTGGAGACTTAAAATTACATTTCAACATAAAGATTTAATACACAGCCTATACCGAGGCTCAACATAAGGAAGCATGTTCCTCTATAATAGACCACAAGGTCAATTATAATAAATACATAAAGAGAAAATCATGAAGACCATCTTGACAAGATCTCATGACATCTGTCTAACACAGTGAGAACATTGATAGAGCACGTATCTACCCTACCACGAAGTATTTACACCTCAGAATATTTCATCATACAAAAGATACCCAATCTAGTACAAGATAGACTAACAATGTGAATCTAACAAGAGTAATGGAATTAAGTGTAAATGACATATCTACATTTAATGCTAATGTAATTCTATCATGAAGACACAAGATGCATTAACATACATAAATAAATAAAAGCATCACCCTTTCTAAAATCTTAGATAAATTCATCTAATTGAGTTTCTTTCCACTCACAAGAGTTTCATTAATATCACACAATTTCACCTCACACATAGAGGAAAACAAAAGAATGCCTCCTTGCATACATAAGAGTATAAAATCTTCTAGGGTAATAAGACCGTATATGTGAATAATATCATTAATCCATGCACTTGATAACTTATCAAGGATCTTATTTTCAATCAAACCTCCATTAGTTGTAAAATCCAATCATTACCATAATTCAAATTAATCAACTTTTATAGAAATATATAAGACTAGAATCATAGGTGATACTACCACACATCTTTTCATACATAAGTTTACAAGAGTATTTAGGAGTAACTATAAGAAAGCATATAAGAGTCTCATAAAAAGCATTTAAGGATATCAAACATGAAGACATAGAATGGTCATTCATGAAAAGATCATAAACTTAATAATGGCTACTCGTGACAATGTTTGATCTTTAACACCCAATAGTTATATTATAATATCTAAGGCACATTTGAGTATAGATAATTACTCACCATTTAATCTATCATCAAACAATTAGTACCTTATGACAATAACCTAGTTACACCAAAAGATTCCATACCACTATCCTATTGAAACATGAATTTACCTCATTGAACTATTGCCTTTCCCAATACACACAGTTCTTGCATTTAAGATGCACCCTTCAAATTAAGTTTGAAAAAATATCAAATTAATGTTTTAAGAAAAATAGCTATAAATGATTTTAAGGATAATTCTTCTTGTTTATATAACTTATCATTCAAAATAAAAGAAAGTTCATAACTACTTTTCTTAAGAGGTTAAATCTTATCCACCTGATCTGATTCTAACACCATAAGGTTGTACAAGTTGATCTAAATTCTACAAGGTTCATTATGTAGGAAAATCCAATCTTGCAATAATATTCAGTAGTATTAATATGCAAATAGACATTAATTAAATACTTCTATTTTGTCTTAAGAGTTTCATATTAGCTTCAAAATCTACTTTGTTCCTCTTAAGAGTTAACTCTCTCTCTCTCTCTCTCTCTCTCTGACTCACTCACTCACTCTCTCTCTCTCTCTGACTCACTCACTCACTCACTCACTCACTCTCTCTCTCTCTCTCTCACACACACACACACATGGGTATATATTCCTATCTATCATATCATAGATTTTATAATCAGAAATCTCCCAATAAAAGAATTTAGGATATGCTAATAGTCCTTTGATCTAAAAAGGTAATACAACCATTTTAACCTTCAACATTTATAATAATATTAATATACTAATTGTCAAGATGAACATCTAAAATTAATTGTAAGAATACTATAAAATCTATCACTTCCTATAAGGTCATAATCCCAATCTGAATAGCTTTCATTAAATGTTGTATGTCTAAGCAACACGATTTAGATATGCATGCCCTTTAACCATCAAAACTATTTTGCATTAATAACCCTCTTTCCCTAATTTGATTTGATTCCCCCTTATTGTTTCTTTGTGCCATCATAAAACTCTATTTTTTGTGGAATCATCCTCTTATCTCTCCTTCCAAGCTATGTTTATTGTTGTACTTAAAACAAAAATTGCATAATCCCAAGTGAAAACTAATTTATTGTTTTTATAGAGACACTTGAAAGAAGATTCCTTTTTGTTTTTCTCCAAGTATTAGAAAGATTGCAGATTTAATAATTTTAAAAACTATTGTTTTTACTAACTTATCATATTAATACTTATAGTGCGATTTTATATTTTTGGACAACTTTAAAAAAAAATAAAGACAAGTAAAGAATATGTCATCTCTTACCTTATAATCCTAGAAAGTTAGCATGCTTCTTATCCCCATAAAAAGCCAAATCTAGCTGGTATTTTCTAATTTTTAAATGCAAGACAGCTTAAAACAAGAAAGTTTTCTTATTAAATCCTTATTTATCTCCTTTCTTCCCATGTGGGAGATTAAAAGAAATATTTCTTTTTAATTAAAATTTAAAAAAATTTCAATAATGAAATATGGTATGGATAAATATGATAAGTTTCTAATAACATTTTAATAGAAACTTTTTTTTTCTTTATTATTATTTGTAAAGCGGAAAATCGAACCCTAGGTGTTCCCCCCACTCTAAGGAGAAAGGAGGTCACTAGGATTGACGGTTTTCACTTAGGAGAGACTTTACATTCAAAAGAGGGGTTGAAACCCACAAGATCCAATCCCACACAATGCAAGACTAGATTCTAAATGAGTTTCAAGGGTTAAGACAGCAAGGCTACCCTCTTTTGTAAAGAATGTAGATAGAAGGATTGAACTAGGAGTGCATGTAAAGTAAGAAAGATTCACTCATAAATAGAGATACGAATACGGGATGAAGCTGTGGACTTGGAATTAGCAGTAAAATATTGAGACGACGTTGTCCTGCAAATTTGAGTGAAAGTTGACGGGACGATGGTGCCCAGCGTACACACGGTCCTCCGAAAAATCCACGAAACGAAGGGGGATCTATTCATCTCTGCACAAGGATTCCAGATCTTCAATTACAGCCACGTACCTGCAACCTACACACAGAAAAGAGAGGATGATTGGGGGGTTAGGGATTAGGGGTTTGCCTTTAGGTCAAACCCCAGTTTTGGAATTAACCAAGAAATGAGAATGCTGTAAATGTAAATGTTTGTAATGTAATAAAGTACTGATACCTTGTTGTAAGAATGTTTGTATTCTTACATGCGAAGGTGTAATGATGTTGTATGTTGTATGTGATCTCCTCTTCAATGGTTGAATCCTTGTTTTGAATGCAACACTTAGCCTTGAATGGAGACTTAGAATGCTCAATTGCTTGAAGGAATGCTTGAATGCTTGAATGTTTGAATGTTTGAATGTCGCTTCTGCCTTTTTTCCATCTACTTAACCTCTTACCCTTTCTGAGAGGGGAAATGTAGTTTATATACTTGTCAATTAGGGTTAGAAGACTAATTTTTCTGACCTTAGGCTGACCTGGAAACATTGTTTTCCAAATTGCAAACTTAAAGACCCGCTGCCCCATAAATGACCGGGCCCAAAATAGGGCCAGGGACCAGGGCGTTGGGCGTCATGGTCCCACCTCTTGGGACAGCAGGGTGCAAGGAAGGATCAGGCCATGGTGTAGAAATATGCAGTTTTTGATGCCGTAAACAGTTTTCGGGGTCTCCATTCAGGTTCTGTGTTGCATCGCCATCGTGAAGACCCAAATGCAGTCAAAATTGTGAGTGTTGCAATTTTAGGATGCTACATTTATCCCCCACTTTCGCGGGAGTATAAGCCCATACTTCTGGTAAAGTACAAGGAAACAACATTGAAAGACTTTCACCATGTCAAGGAGGCAAGATACACCAAGCCCCCAGTGTACTAAGGATCTTACGACTTCAATTGACAAAGTAAAAGGGAAGATCACGAGGGAGAACCATGACTATCCATAGTAAGGTTCCCTCACTATGAGTCATGCAAGAAAGATATTAAAAATTTTCAAGGCAAAGCTAAATTTGTCAAAAAAAATTCTCAAGTATCTTGAAGAGATATGAACAGGGTGTATGCCCCCTTACATTAAAGCGATTGCACATGCCTCATCGGGGGTGATTGCTTTAAGGTAGTGATACACATAAGAAAATGAGAAAGGAAAGGAGCACATTATCATAAAGATTTAGCCTCCAAGTGTGAGATAAACACAAGGATAATAGACACAAAACACAAATCACGAGGTGACTTCACTTTCCTTGGGGTCAGTATGTTGTATGATAATTCATGTATATCATATGTATGTATGCGTAATTGTTCTTCATTCCCCAATCAAGGAAGGTCACCTAGAAGAAGGGAACACATGTGTCTTTTGAGTCAACATGAGAGAGACCAAAAGAGATCTCAATGCTTTGCATCATCCTCAAGTAGACAACACTAAGGACAACAAATAGACGAATGAGAATAACACATAGAAGAAGTAACAAAAGAGAGGAGGAGAGAGTTTGCTATGCTAATGAACTAGTCTAGCACATCATCCACCCCCGATCTTGCTGATCAATATTTCAGGAAGGTAGGAAACATGCTAGAGGAGGAACATCCAAGACAGTAGATGGAGCTATCACAAGATCCAAACAAGGGCTATGTTCATGTTCCAAGCCATGTTGTTCTTGTCTAGGAGCTAGGATAAGTGCTTTAGAAAATTCGTTAGATAAATGGTTATTAATATCAACAAATTCATATTCACTATCAGAAGCAAGAGAAGTAACATTTTTATCATGAATAACATTTTCATCTATATCATCATCAAGATTTATAAAAATAGGATCTTTAACTCGCACAGGATCAAAACCATCATGCATCTTATGTTTAGGAGATTTTGGCTCAATTTTCGGCTGAGGAGAAAATGGAATAATACTAGCTGAAGGTGTTTTTGGGGATTGCAAAGTTTGAGAATCAGCTGCCTGAGCTCTAAGATGATGCTTTCGTCGGCGTTCACACACAGAATGATTTCGTCTAGTCTTAGTAGGAAGTTGAGGAGATTGAGGAGGAGGAATGTTCTCATCCTTATCACTTGGGTGTTTAGGTTGTGGTCTCTTAGGTTGGATAATAGGAGAAGAGGAAGGTCTCTTCTCTCTATAAAAGGAAGGAGGAGGAACTGCTCCATATAAAGGAGGAATATTTGGTTTAGGAAGGAGACCAAGTCCATCATGACGAGGAGGTATAGGTCTACTTTTAGAAAGTTTATTAGACATAGACATAGTCACATCCATAGGAATGGATTGGGAATCTTCTTGAGGAAAGACATTAGTTTTATCTTTCAAAGGAAGAACTTCCTTCTCAAGAACAATAGGAATATCAAGTTTAGGTGTTCTAGGTTCACTTAGAGATAGGATCATATCTTTTTTCCACTTTTGATAAGATTTGAAAAGATGATCACTTCGCAGTGGAAGAGATTGGAATTGTTTAGGCCAAAAATAATCAATAGGAACACTAGAAGTTCTTTCAGCTGGTTTAAAGAGACTATGATTGACAGTAACAACTTCACCATTATGGAGAAATTTCAAACACTTGTGAATAGGAGAAGCAATAGCTTTCATGGAAGATAGCCAAGGATAGCCTAGCTTCACATGAAATTGTTTAGATGATGGAATAATAGCAAAGCTCACATCAAGGGATTTGTTATGGACCTCAATAGGTAATGTAATAGAACAAATTGCAGGAGAAGAAAACGCATCAAATAATTTCATGACCACATTTGTTTTGTCATAGATCACTTGATTCAATTGAAAAGTAAAAAGAAATTCTTCATTAATGACATTAACCATACAAGAAGGATCAATAAGCACTCCACGGCAAGGTGTATTCTTGACTTTTGCAACTATATATAAAGGACCATCAGGTGCCCTGATAGTTTCACTGGAATCAAATGTGATGGAAGGTTCTTTAGGGATTTTCTGCTGCTCTACAAAGTTAATCACATTCAGAGTCATAGAGACAAGACCATTAGGTGAGAAAGAGGAATCATTAGTCTCAATCACATTAGAGGTATGAGAAGGTAATGGATCAGTAAAAATCTTAAGATTTTGGTTAGGAAGAGCTACAGATGTATTGCCTTTATCATTCACACCTGAAACAGAGATAGTATTATTATCAATCAAATCTTGGATTTTACCCTTTAATGCAAAACACTTTTCAGTATCATGCCCAGGTTGACGATGAAATTGACAAAAAGATTTGTTATCAAAATAGGGTGAATTAATCTTTGTAGGACCGATTTTCTTTATGGGAGGGAGAGTAAGCACATTTTGTTCCAATAAATTATTCATAATACTATGCAATGATTCATTCAAAGGAGTAAACTTTCTCTCTTTCTTGAAAAACTTAGAAATAGGAGGCACACCTGATGCTGCATTCACATTGTTGTTGATGATGTTTTCATTGAACTTAACAAACCCTCTGTTCGGTTTAAACTTCCCAAATGGTTGTTGACTACTATCACCCTTATCACTTGGAGCCATAGGATTTGCTTGTTCCATTTGAATCACAGTCAGTTGACAATTGTGAAGAGTTGCATACAACTGTTGGAAAGAAGTAAACTCAAAAAACAAAAGTTTTTCTCTAATATCTTTTTGTAAATTAGAAATAAAGATTCTTTGAATATCATTGTCAGGTACTGGAAAAGAAATTTGAGCACACAAATGCTTATATCTACCAATGAAATTAGTCACTTTTTCTTTAACACCTTGTTTACAATGCATTAAATCAATCAAAGTAACTTTAGGACTTATATTGTTTTGAAATTGTTGAATAAAAGCATTTGCAAGTTGTTGGAAAGAATTAATAGAATAGGAAGGCAATGAGAAATACCATTGTAGGGCTTTATCTCTTAATGTTCTAGTAAACAGTTTTGCAAGCAACCTTTAGTCATGAGCAAAATCGGTACATACTGTTTGAAAGGTCTTAACATGTGTTAGAGGATCACCTTTACCATTATAAAGCTCCAACTGTAGGATTTCAACATGCTTAGGTGGGATAGCTCAAACAATGTCAAGAGAAAGTGGGCTCGCAACATCAAATGTGGGCACACTAAACTTAGATTGATTCATAGAGGCAATTTGTTGTTGTAAAGAAGAGACAGTTTGCACAAGATTGTTAATGGTCGCTTCAATCAAAGAGTTCATATTAGACATGTTAGATTGTGACGGAGGTATTATGTTATTGAAAGAAGGTATTGATTGAGAGTAAGGTGGCGGGACACTATGATGGTTAATCATAGGAGATGATTGGAAACAAGGAACACTACAAGGAGGAATGGAATGGTTGAATGAATTGCCCCCTTGCGTCATGTTCATTTGTGGAGATGTAATAGGGACACTCATTGAAGGAATGAATGAAGAAGTCAGATTGAATGAAAGAAGAGGGTTGATTGAAGAGGAAGGATTGCCCCCATGACTGGTGATCATAGGTGGAATGTCTTGTATTGAAGTAGTCATTATGTTTGATGTAAAAGTAGGTATACTAGCAATAGAAGTTGTCAAAGGAATAGAATGATTGACTTGAGTAGGAGGTTGTGTATAACCTAAAGTTTCGGTACAACTCTTCATAGGCATCACTTTCGAATCCACAATGTGTGCAATACCACACAAAATATCAATTCCATTCTTATCACTTTGAACCGTACGTTTTAGACCCTCAATTAATGAAAGAGCTTGACTATCGGGGTATTCATGAGACATCCATTGTTGAAAATCATCAAATTGGTTATCCAATTTCAAAAGTTGTTCTACAGAAACCTCATGGAGAGCTTCTTCATCATTAAGAGGATTAGAGGAATTACCCGTGTCCTCGTTAAAGAGGCCATTCAAATTAGGTTCCATCTCCTCGGTAATTAAACCTTGGAAAGACTTAATTCTAAGGCTTCGTCTAACGGGAATAGTGTAAGTAGGGCTTATTGTTGTAAAACTCATGCACTAGAGAGGGAGAGAAGATTTTGAATTTAGAGGTAGCAAATTTCAATAAAATCAGCTAATCTCCTAGATTTAGGCTATTAAATGCAATCACGACAATCTCCCAAAATTTCAAAAAAAATGTTAGGGACCGTGGCGAATGGAGTGCACATGGTCCTCGTAACTTTTTTTGAAATTTTCAAGGATGAAAGTTATGATGATTTTAAAGCTAATCTGACAAAATTGAGTGATTTTACGATCTATAGATAGGCCAAATTAAAGTTGTAATCTCAAAATTGAACCCTACCAAGATTGTTGGAAAATGCAAAATTTGAATTTTGAAAAAAAGAGGGAAACTGAAATTTTGAATTTTATGATTTTAGAGGGAATACTAAAAGCAATACAAGCTTTGAAATTTAAAAGTTGACTCAATTTCATGCAAAATTCAATTTTGAAAGCAGAAATCAAAGTTGTTGCAATTAAACATTTAATTTCAAAAGTCACAAATTGCAAAAATTTGAATAAAGCACTAAAACTTTGAATGAATGCCAACACACTTTTCAGATTTAGGATAGTAAGAAACACAATTTTGATACAAAATTTCAATTTTAACAATTTTTGAATGATTAGAAGCCTTAATCCAAGCAATCACTAGACCAACTTTGACTTTAATTTTGAAAGTGTTAGAATTGATGAAATCAGCCAAGATTCTGGATTTTAGTAGAAAAATACAGTAAGATCTAGCTCCTGAAATTTTGGAAAAAATGTCGGGGACAATGGCGCTCGGGGTGCACATGGTCCTCGCAACTTTTTTCAAAATTTTCAGGGATGAAAGATATTATGATTTTGTTGCAGAATCCAAAACTACCGCTGATTTGGAGGTGTTCTGATCAGTGAAATTATCAGTCAAAGGTTGAATCAAGAGGGTTTTAAAAATTAGGGTTTTGTCACTTAACCACTTAATTTTTAGAATTAAAGCACAAATATGAGTTGACAATTTGTAATAGAAGGGTAGATCTGAAACAAGCATTAACAATTAAACATTTCACAAGCTCAATTACTAAAAAGAAAATTTAGGGTTTTTATGCAATTAACCTCTAAAATTTGCAAAAGATCAAACATGGAAATGTAATTAAGGAAGCAAATTTTTCAAATCTAACCATGAATAATCAGAATTAGGATGTTCACATCAGGTTCACCAAAATGTAAAGCAGAAAATCAAACCCTAGGTGTTCCCCCCACTCCAAGGAGAAAGGAGGTCACTAGGATTGACGGTTTTCACTTAGGAGAGACTTTACATTCAAAAGAGGGTTTGAAACCCACAAGATCCAATCCCACACAATGCAAGACTGGATTCTAAATGAGTTTCAAGGGTTAAGACAACAAGGCTACCCTCTTTTGTAAAGAATGTAGATAGAAGGATTGAACTAGGAGTGCATGTAAAGTAAGAAAGATTCGCTCATAAACAGAGATAGGAATACAGGATGAAGCTGCGGACCTAGAATTAGCAGTAAAATATTGAGACAATGCTATCCTGCAAATTTGAACAAAAGTTGATAGGAGGATGGCGGTCGGCGTGCACACGATCCTCCGAAAAATCCGTGAAACGAAGGGGGATCTATTCTTCTCTGCACAAGGATTCCAGATCTTCAATTACAACCGCGTACCTGCAACCTACACACAGAAAAGAGAGGATGATTGGGGGGTTAGGGATTAGGGGTTTGTGTTTAGGTCAAACCCTAGTTTTGGAATTAACCAAGAAATGAGAATGCTGTAAATGTAAATGTTTGTAATGTAATAAAGTACTGATACCTTGTTGTAAGAATGTTTGCATTCTTACATGCGAAGGTGTAATGATGTTGTATGTTGTATGTGATCTCCTCTTCAATGGTTGAATCCTTGTTTTGAATGCAACACTTAGCCTTGAATGGAGACTTAGAATGCTCAATTGCTTGAAGGAATGCTTGAATGCTTGAATGTTTGAATGTTTGAATGTCGCTTCTGCCTTTTTTCCATCTACTTAACCTCTTACCCTTTCTGAGAGGGGAAATGTAGTTTATATACTTGTCAATTAGGGTTCAAAGACTTATTTTGTTGACCTTGAGCCGACCTAGAAACATTGTTTTCCAAATCGCAAACTTAAAGACCCTCTGCCCCATAAGAGACCGGACCCAAAATAGGGCCAGGGACCAGGGTGCTGGGTGCCATGGTCCCACCTCCTGAGATAACAAGGTGCAAGGAAGGATTAGGCCATGGTGCAGAAATATGCAGTTTTTGATGTCATAAATAGGATTTGGGGTCTCCATTCAGGTTTAGTGTTGTGTCGCCATCGTGAAGACCCAAATGCAGTCGAAATTGCAAGTGTCGCAATTTTAGGATGCTACATTATTATTATTATTTTAATGGTAAGAGCTATCAGTTGTGGGGATGGCACTCTATATTAATAAAATAAAATAGATACATAGTTATGTTATCACATATCCAAAATCTCTTCACCTAAGGAAGGAGCATAGCTACATAGTTATGTTATTACATACCAAAATCTCTTCACCTAAGGAAGGAGCATAGCTACATTACACCCTAACCAACCCGGCCATCATAATCCTATTCCCTAATTTTGTCTAATAAAGTGAAGGATATCCACCACTACATCCCCTATGCCAAGGAGATTGTCAATTGACCCCTTTGATAGCCACCAATCATTATATTCTAGGAGCCTCTTGAAATTATTGAGGTTTTCACTCAATACACTAGCTTTGAACATGCACCAGGCCTATCTCACGAACTAAGCTTTTCTTCTCTTCTCTGCTCCATGAGCTGCCTCACCATCAGCCTCCTCCTCCTCCTCCTCATGGTCTGAGTCTATCATCTCTATCATGCCCTCATCCAACTCCTCTCCCTCATTAACCTCCTCCTCTTCCTCTCCTTCTGCATCCATCTCCTCGGCGTCATCACCATCTGACTCCTCTTGACCACTACCTAACGAGTCCTCTATGTCAGATGTGGAAGAAATGCTCTTTGTAGGCTCAAAATACAGCTTCAGGATGCTCTCCTTGACCCCTTTCCATAGTTCAAAAATAGCATCCACCATGGCATGGATATGTTGGCAATATAGCTTTATAACAGACAATAAAAGATTGTTGGCATTTCATAAGGATATTGAGAAGGTTGTTGATGATTATTGATATAACTGATTAAAGCTGTTTACTGTCTTGATATTATTATTTTGTCATTGATGTCAAGAAATTGATTTTCTAATTCAGTATGATGTTGTCATATCTTGAGAAGTATGATATGAAAATTATAAAGATGTCAGTAAAAGACACAGGAAAGAATATGATGAATAAGCAGATGAATAAGGTATTCAATGGGCAACTAGTATCGAGTCGGACAATGATGAGATCATGATGTTTTAGATTGTTCTAACATCATACATATGTTGTAAATTGTAAAGGTTAATACTATACTATGTTATCAAGCAAAGAACCTAGTTGGTAAACCCTAAAGAACCTAGTTGGTAAACCCTAAGGTTATCACTATTGGTTAATGAAGGTGGAATGTCTACCGAGTGAAGTTTAGTATTCACTGAGTTGTAACCGAGCTATAATAGAATGCATTAAATGTTTACATGCATTATTTAATGAAGGAAGATGATGAGCTAGAACTGATCAATGATTGGTGAGCTGTGAATAAGTTTGTTAATGAATCTAAGGTAATGGAATGTCAGCATGAAGATCTACAACTCAGATTGAATTACAATACCCTAGCACAAGTTCCAAGACTAATATGCAAGTTCCAAGGCGGGGTAAAAAATTTTCAGATCAAAAGATGCATTGAACCTAGACAAGATAGAAGATCTGATGGCTATGATTGATCATGGGAAATGTGATCAAGGAGATTAAGCGGTTACCCAATTGTTTATAAATAGGAAACTATTGATAAACAATGTATGCAGGCAAGTGTATGCATAGGGATGCTACATAGTGATTACTGAGCACAAAAGCTTGAAGACTTGTTAGAATAATAGAGTATAGAAGCCTAGCAGATAGACAAGATTAGTTCTATGTCTAGATTATATTGAACAAATAGGAATTTGCTTTAGCATTTTAGATGTGAAGTTGCAGATAGATTTTATTATTGTTATTTTGTGAAAGTGACAAAAAATCTCTTAATTGAGTGGACTTAACAGTCTTATTTGTAAAACCCTCTAGCAAGGTGACATTCTGATTGAGTGTTTGAAAAACTTTAACAAGGTCACTTCTAACAAGGTGAAGATCCTAACAGATCTGAGGGAAATCCCTTAGCCGGGTCACATCTAGCAATGTGTTTGTAATCTTTAACAGGATTTGCTTTTAACCGAGCATACTCTAGAAGAGTATATTTCTTAGTGGGTCCAAAATCCCACAGTGGTTTTTCCCTATTTGGGTTTCCACATTAAATCTGGTGTTATGAGGTTTATGATGGTTATATGCTTTTGAGTTTGCATGTTTAACAATTTTGGTTATATTACTGATATATATGTTACCGAGGTTGAATCTCATGTTTTTATGGATGATTAAGTTTGTATGATTCACCCCCCCCTCTCATCTTATTGGTTATTGGATCTATACTTATATTAAGTATCAGAACTATCAATTGGTATCAGAGCTTTGGACTCTAAAAGAAAAGTTTAAAGGCACTTGAGTTAAAGATCCAAAGATGTATAAGAAAGATGCACTGAAGCTGAACAAGTCAAGTTTCTCTACAGGGTAGAAAAGGATGAAGCTACATCTATCAGGAGTTGGAGAATATGTTGTATACTATCTGGAGAATGATTTTGTCACACCGAGCACCTATCCATTGACTGTGGAAGAGATAAAGGCAAAGCAAGAACATATTCAAGCAATGATTGAAATAACATCTGCATTGACCGATTTAGAGTTTAATTATCAAGAAGGCTGCAATGATGCAAAGGCAATGTGGGATAAGCTCATATCAGTATATGGAGGAGATGAACATGTTTAAAGAGAAAAAGTAGATAGTCTTAGAGGACAACTTGAATCTATGAGGATGAATGAAGGTGAGAACATAACTCAATATAGTACAAGACTAAAGGAGATTGTCAATCAAATCAAAGGAGCAGGTGGAACTATTGAAGAAAAGGATATAACATGTAAGTTGTTGAGAACCCTTCTACCAGTGTATGCAATCTGAGTCTCTACAATCAATGAATTGAGGTCTGTACCTAATATGCTAGTTTCTTTAGATGCTACTATTGGTAAGCTACATGCATTTGAGTTAAGTAATTTTGATAACAATGGATCTTTGGTAAATAAAGTTGAATCTACATTTAATTCTTTTCATCTTGATGAATCTAATGATTTTAATGAAAGAAAGTATAAGTACTCTAAAGGAGATCACAGTGGAGCAAGTGAAAGATTTCATAAGAACATGGAGGCAGTACACAAACTGTATGAGGAAATCAGAAAGCAAGAAGAGTTTGAAGCACTATTAGCCAAAAGGTTACCGAGAGGCAAAGGTAAGTATAAAGGAAAGCTACATTTGAAATGTTTCAATTGTGATAAGATAGGACATATGGCTTCTAACTGTCCTAACAAAGATTTTACTGAAAAGAGAGATTACCGAGATGATAGATAGAAAGATAATCATTACAAAGGACACTGAGACTTCAAAAGAAGAGATAGAAAGACATGTTTAATAGCTGATGAGGAATCCAATGATGATACATCAGATGGGACTAATATAGAGGAAGTAGTTTATGTGGCTATCAAAGATGGATCAGATGAAGAAAGGTATGAAGAAAAAGCCCTAATATCTCACATAAACACTAATGATTCTTAGATTATAGATAGTGGATGCTCACATCATATGAAAGGAGATAAACACAAGTTTTTTATATTAGAAGATTATGATGGAGGCTATGTTAGATTTGGTAATGATGCACCATGTCCAGTGAGAGGTAAAGGATCTATAACACTTCTTGATAATGCAAGATGCAATGATGTTTATTGGGTTGAAGGTTTGAAATACAATTTGTTGAGTGTAGCACAACTAAACAATATAGGTTACCGAATAGAATTTCAGAAAGGAATTGTCAAAGTTCATGACAAGAATGGAAAGTTAGCTACTATCGGGACACAAACAAAAGGTAACACATTTCACCTTGACTCAACTCGGAATAAGTGTTTGCATGCAAAGTTAGATAATACCTGGTTATGGCATAAAAGGTTTTATCATGTAAATTTTAATAATCTGATCAAAATAAGCAAGAAGCACAGAGTAAGAGGTCTACCAAGTCTTGAAAAACCTAAGAATGCTATGTGTCGAGGATGCTAGATGGGTAAGATGACAAGATCAAGCTTTACAAGTAAGTCTTACACTTCTACGGGAATTTTAGATCTAGTGCACACTGATCTTTGTGGTCCTATGAAAGTTCAAAGTTATTATGGTGATAAATATTTCATATTATTTATGGATGACTATTCAAGGATGATGTTAGTAATGTTTCTAAAAGAAAAATTAGAAGCTTTTCAAATGTTCAAATGGTACAAGGCAAGAGTTGAAAATGAAACAGGAAGACAACTAAAATGTCTTAGATCAGATAGAGGAGGAAAGTTCACATCTGATGAGTTCAACTTATTTTACAATGATCATGGTATTAAAAGACAAGTCTCTGCACCGAGAACTCCACAGTAGAATGGAATAGCTGAGAGAAGAAACAGATCTATTGTGGATTGTGCTAGAACACTGATGATTGAAAAGAAGGTGCCACAAACATTTTGGAGAGAAGCAATAAGCATAGTTATTTACACCTTGAACCGAGTTCAATTGAAGAAAGGTACTTTGAAGACACCATATGAAATATGGAATGATAAGAAACCTAATGTTAGTTATTTTAAAATCTTTGGAAGTAGATGCTATGTTCACAAAGATGATAGAAATGGCAAATTTGATCAGAAAAGTGAAGAAGGAATGTTTCTAGGTTATTCTTCTAGAAGAAAAGCATTTAAATGTTTGATCAAATCATCTAAGAAAATAGTAGACAGTACAAATGTGAAAATTGATGAATTTGCAGAAAGAAATGATGAAGGAAATTCCAAGGAACCAGAAGACTATGATGAATTTCTCTATGTTCAACTGAGAAGACTGTTGAAGAAAATGAAGAGAATATCCAGTTATCGAGTGATGAAGAAGATCACACAAAGCCTATTGAGCCTGTATTAGCCAAGTATGTCAGAAGACATCATGCACCAAGTCAGATTATAGGAGATAAGGATGATCCAGTGATGACAAGGAACAAACTAAGACAAAACACATGTTTGATATCTGAATTTGAACCGAGAATAGTGAAAGAGGCATTTAACAGTGAAGATTGGATAAATGTAATGACACAAGAGATTGATCAAATCAAGAAGAATGACACATGGACACTAATCCCAAGACCAAAGGACAAAAATGTAATTGGTACAAAGTGGATTTTCAGAAACAAGCTAAATGAAAAAGGAGAGGTCATTCAAAACAAAGCAAGACTAGTTTGCAAAGGTTATTCTCAAGAAGAAGGAATTGATTATGGTGAAACTTTTACACCTGTTTCTAGACTTGAAGGATTAAGAACATTGTTGGCATATTCTGCTTTCAAAAATTTCAAGATATATCAAATGGATGTCAAATCTACATTTCTGAATGGAATATTGGAAGAAGAAGTTTTTATTGAACAACCTGAAGGATTTGTTGAAGACAAGAATAAAGATCAGGTATGTAAATTGAACAAAGCTTTACATGGTTTGAAACAAGCACCTAGAGCATGGTATGAAAGATTACACTCTAATTTGATTAAGATTGGTTTTATAAGGACAAGTGAGAACAACAACATGTACATGAAGAATGATGAAAATGGAATACTAATCTCAGCCATATTTGTTGATGATATTATACTTTGTGGCAATGACTCTTTATGCAAGAACTTTGGAAATGAAATGAACAAATAATTTGAGATGTCATTAATCGGTGAGATAAAGTATGTTATAGGTTTACAGATACTGCAAATGAAAAATGAGATTTTCATTACTCAATCCAAGTACATAAAGGAAATCTTGAAGAAATTTGGAATGGAGGATTCAAAACCAGTAAGTACTCCTATGACTACCAACTGTAAATTGTCAAAGAATGATGAATCTGCATCTGTTGATGAGACACTTTACCGATCCATGATTGGAAAGCTACAATATGTTGTTCACAACAGACTAGATATAGCACATGCAGTAGTTATAGTTGCAAGATTCTCTACAGATCCTAAGGAAACACACATGACAACAATCAAAAGAATCTTTAGATGCTTGAAAGGGATAGAGGATTATGGCTTAGTATATCAGAAAGGCAATGATTTTGATTTAAAAGTTTATACTGATGCTGATTAGGCAAGCAACATTGATGACAGAAAAAGCACAAGTGGAGGAGCTTTTTTTTTAGGAGAAAGACTAGTGAGTTGGCTTAGCAAGAAACAAGGATGTGTTTCACAATCAACAACAAAAGCTGAATACATTGCTACAACATTGAATTGTACCAACATTGCATGGATCAAACAATTGTTGGAAGGTATAAATGAGAAAGTTACCAAGATAGTAACTATATTCTGTGACAATACTAGTGCCATTAATATTTCAAAGAATCCTATTATGCACTCTAAGACAAAGCAAATCTCTATCAAATATCATTATCTTAGAGAAGAAGCTCAAGAGAAGAAAGTGGTGTTGGAGTATGTTAGCACAAAGGAACAAATAGCAAATATCTTCACCAAGCCACTACCAAGGGACACTTTTGAATATCTCAGAAGTAAGTTAGGGGTCCTACCCCTATCTTCTACTCACTGACTGAGTTTGGTGAAAGCATCAATCTAATGACTCTATTGAATATCTTTTGGGAGTTGATGCTGATTTATACACTTTAGAATGTTTTCTAAAGGTGTACAGGAAATATTATAGGGAACAAGAATTGAAGACAAAATGCTCTGACCAAGACTCAGTTGATACACAACAATAGGAAATCACTTCTTACAAAAAGTAATTATGTTTTGGTTCTTTACTTTTTGGCATTGTTGTTAAAGGGGGAGAAGACCTACAAAGGGGGAGAAGACTAATATAGAGGAAGAAGACCTATCAAGGGAGAAGACTAAAAGAAAACTGAGCAGACTACAGATTGGAAAGAAGACTGAAAACAAGAGAAGTCTAATGTATGGAGGAGAGCATTTCAATATTTCAGAATCACAACAATCCAAATCTTTTAAGGTAAAATCAATTGGTTTTTCCATCAATGCCAAAGGGAGAGATTGTTGGCAATATAGCTTTATAACAGACAATAAAAGATTGTTGGCATTTCATAAGGATATTGAGAAGGTTGTTGATGATTATTGATATAACTGATTAAAGATGTTTACTGTCTTGATATTATTATTTTGTCGTTGATGTCAATAAATTGATGTTCTAATTTAGTATGATGTTGCCATATCTTGAGAAGTATGATATGAAGATTATAAAGATGTCGGTAAAAGACATAGGAAAGAATATGATGAATAAGGGGATGAATAAGGTATTCAATGGGAAACTAGTACCAAGTCAGACAATGATGAGATCATGATGTTTTAGATTGTTTTAACATCATACATATGTTGTAAATTGTAAAGGTTAATACTATACTATGTTATCAAGCAAAGAACCTAGTTGGTAAACCCTAAGGAACCTAGTCGGTAAACCCTAAGGTTATCGCTATCGGTTAATGAAGGCCGAATGTCTACCAAGTGAAGTTTAGTATTCACCGAGTTATTACCAAGTTGTAACTGAGCTATAACAAAATGCATTAAATGTTTACATGCGTTATTTAATGAAGGAAGCTGATGAGTTGGAACTGATCAATGATTGGTGAGCCGTGAATGAAGTTTGTTAATGAATCTAAGGCAATGGAAAGTCAGCATGAAGATATATAGCTTAGATTGAACTGCAATACCCTGGCACAAGTTCCAAGACTAATATGCAAGTTCCAAGGCAGGGTAAAATGTTTTCAAATCAAAAGATGCATTGAACCTGGACAAGATAGAAGATATGATGGCTATGATTGATCATGGGAAATGTGATCAAGGAGATTAAGCAGTTACCTAATTGTTTATAAATAGGAAACTATTGATAAACAATGTATGCGGGCAAGTGTATGCATAGGGATGCTACATAGTGATTACCGAACATAGAAGCTTGAAGACCTATTAGAATAACAGAGTATAGAAGCCCAACAGATAGACAAGATTAGTTCTATGTCTAGATTATATTGAACAAATAGGAATCTGCTTTAACATTTTAGATGTGAAGTTGTAGATAGATTTTATTATTGTTATTTTGTGAAAGTGACAGAAAATCTCTTAATTGAGTGGACTTAACAGTCTTATTTGTAAAACCCTCTAGCAAGGTGACATTCTGATTGAGTGTTTGAAATCCTTTAACAAGGTCACTTCTAACAAGGTGAAGATCCTAGCAGATTTGAGGGAAATCCCTTAACCGGGTCACATCTAGCAATGTGTTTATAATCTTTAACAGGATTTTCTTTTAACCGAGCATACTCTAGAAGAGTATATTTCTTAGTGGGTCCAAAATCCCACAATAGTTTTTCCCTATTTGGGTTTCCACGTTAAATCTAGTGTTATGAGGTTTATGATGGTTATATGCTTTTGAGTTTGCATGTTTAATAGTTTTGGTTATATTACTGATATATATGTTACCGAGGTTAAATCTAATGTTTTTATGGATGATTAAGTTTGTATGATTCACCCCTCCCCCCCTCTCATCTTATTGGTTATTGGATCTGTACTTATATTAAGTATCAAAACTATCAAGATATTCATAGGGTTAACAAATCCTTGCATCAAGCTGACACCTTCCACTCGAGACTCTAGCATATCCACTATGGGAGTGATTACTGCTCCATATACAAGTCCATCACACCAATGGCACTCCAAGCTCAAAGAACAATCCACCAGGGTGATGATTGCCCCACAAATTTCTTCCTCCAGCACAAACAAGTTGAGACATTGTCGCTCCAAGGATTTTCCACAGTTAACACAACTCAGACCCACAAAAGGTGACATTTTGGCTATACAAACATGATGTCCATCTCTCTCCTGTCCCTCCTTAAAAAAAATGCAGATTACTGGAACCTTCAAAACTCTCATTCCAAAGAAATTTTATGGGATCCGTGCACTACACATTAGCCTACTATCTCATACTGTGTTCTGCCAGAGGTGCGACTAACTTGTACCTATCGCCACCACTTTCTGTAGACTGGGACTCATGAGGAACTGAATCACAGTTTTGTTTTCCTTTTTATCATACAACTATGCCACCTATGGTCCAGTTTGAGAGGGGCATTAGCATCAGACAATGTCTAGCCAATCCCCATATGATTCAAATCTGGGATCTCAGTCAGAATGGCTTCCAATACCACTATGTCTACATCCTCTTTGTCTTCTTTATTATTATTATTTATTTCTTAAGATTACTTTCTTAATAAAATAAAGATTCTCTTTTAATTTATTTTATTAATTGTTAGTTATCCTAAAAAGAAAGAGGATTTCCATTTTAATTGTTAGAAAGTATAAAGATAATAGAATTTTATTATTTATTTAGTAATAATATTTATTTGTCAATATTAATTTTTATTTTATTTTATTACATTTAGAATTTAAAGAAAATATAGAAATTGAAAATCATTTTGATTATCATAATAGTATAATATTTAATAATAAAAATATTTTAAATACAATTCAACATGGAAAGATAATATATTCATTAATAAATATTGATAAATAATAATTAATAGAACTATTAAATTAATAAATAAGTAAATGGTAAAATAGGGTTGTGATAATTTTAGGAAAGATACTATTGACAACAATCTTTATTTTAAGGTTGAAGGCATTAAGTTGTTGATTGTTGTTGTCTATGTTGATGATATTATCTTTAGAGAAAGTGATAGTTTGTGCAAAGAATTTGCATAAGAAATGCAAAAAGAATTTGAGATGTCTATGTTTGGAGAAATGTCATTTTTCCTTGGGCTTCAAGTTACTTAGTTAGATGATGGAATTTTTATTTCTCAAGTTAAGTATGTTAAAGAGATGCTAAAGAAGTTTGATATGAAGAATTGTAAACCTGATACTACACCTTTAGCTACTGGATGCAAGCTAGGGAAAGATGATGCATTTCTAGATATTGATCAAAAGAAGTACATATGTATGATTGGAGGACTATTGTATCTTATGTCTTCTAGATCGGACATTATGTAAGTTGTATGTTTGGTTGCAATATTTCAAGCTAGACTGAAATAAACTAATGATCAAGAAATGAAAATGATATTTAGATATTTGAAAGGGACCTGGGATTTTGGCCTATGGTACAAGAGAGATGGATATTTCATGTTGAAGGCATAGAAAGATGCTGATTGGGCTAGAAGTATTGATGATAGGAAGAGTAAAAGTGGTGGAGCATTCTTTTTGGGAGATAGATTGGTTTCATTGATGAGTACGAAACAAGAATTGTATTATTATCTACTGCTAAAGCTGAATATATTGCCACAAAATCTTGTTGTACTCAAGTTTTATGGATGAAGAAAACTCTTAAGTATATTAAAGTTGTATATGATGAAGCTATTTCTATCATGCATGATAATACTATTGCTATAAACATTTCAAATAATCTAGTTATACATTCAAGGACTAAACATATTTCAATCCATTATCATTTCTTGAGAGAGAAGGATGTTGAAAAAGAAGTCAGATTGGAATAGATTTCTACATCAAAGTAGATAGTAGACATTTTTGCGAAGGATAATTTTGAGTATCTCAGATAGAAGTTAGGGGTTATTGCCCATCCTTCTTTCAACTAGATGGAGTTTTGGTGATACATCTTTCCAAGGGAAGACTTAGTTTTTTTTTGTTTCTTGGATTGATGTTGTTGCTAATCTCAGGAGGAGAAATGGTATGAGTGGTTAGTATGTTTCCATTTTTCTTGGATATGTATTGGAAGATGTATTGAGATGCTTATTTGGGTCTCACTTTGGTTTGTGGAGATCTGCATGGAGTATTTTGCACTAGAAGTGGTTATTTGGCTATCTGGTTGATTAAATCTACACATTATGGTTTGTAACATCTTTTGGAATCTATGTTAGCATGTGCGTTTTGTTGATCTTTTATGATATGATGTATTTCGGCTCCCTATTTCTCCTGGAGTGGACCAATCCAAGTACTTTTGGTATGGGTGGCTTATTTTGTGTAATATTGCCTATTTTGTTTTAGTCGACCCTTGATTAGAATTTCAATATTGTATCTCATATATAAGATGCACATAAGGATAAATTGAGTATGGATGAGAAGTGAATTGTGCGAGAAGTGTATGAGAATGATTTGTAAATAAATTTGAGTTTGTGGTCATACGAAAATTAGTTTGGGAAGAGATTTTAAGCTGATATATTTTGCCAGATAGAGTGTTGTGATAGTGCAGTTTATCAATAATGTTTTCCATTTTATTGGGTGTTTGATTATTGTTTAAGGACAAATTCATGATTAGGAAAGTCCTAATTTTTAGTTCAACTATTTCATTCATTGGTGATTGATAGTGAGTCCTTCGATAATAATTTGTATATTGTCCTGAATAAGTGTTCTTCAACTACACAAGTCCTTGCAGTATCAAGGTAGTGTGCCTTATTTTAGCAAGTCCTTCAGGTGTTGGTGCTTCTTGGCTACAAGCCTAAAATGTTGTAAAAATTGTTATTCATATTGTGATTCTCACCGTGGTTTTTCCCTTTTTGGGTTTTCCAATTAAATATGGTGCTCATGTGTTTCTGTTTGATGTGTTGATGGTTAAAGTATTGATATTGAATAACTTAAATAATAAGTTTTTTTTTGAAGTTATGGATTGGTTCATCCTCCCCTCTCAGTGTTGTTGGGTGTTCAACAAAACTTTGTGGTAGCATAAGCTTCATGGTTGGGTGAAAAAGTGCCCAAGCCATGTTATTGTCTTTGGTTTGTGGATGAGTATTTGGTTAGTGCCAGAGACTCCAATGTTTTTTATTACTTGTATATTGATCAGATCATTACATGGATTGCAATGACTAGGTTGGCATGAGAGCCTAAGTAATTTTATTGTATACAATTCATGTACTTTACATTCTAGATAATATTATGTTACATATGAGAAATTAGATATTTTACATGTGAGATGTAATTTAATTATTAAAAATGTATATATTTATTGATGATTTGTTGTAGACCATTTCCATATCATTGAGTTATTTATTTCTTTTGGTGAGATATTTAAGGATTGAACCTTACAACTTCCTTCTCTTCTTCATTTTTCAATCTTATTTCTTTTAAAATAATTCTCCTACTTTTATATGGTTTTAGGGATGGGTCCTAGTTGAGGGGTTGTGGCTCTTCTAAGAAATATTTCATTTCTTTATTGGTAAGTGACATTGAATTAGTTAATGACCTTAATTCTTAGCTCAAAGTTAACATATCTCCTTTTCATTTATATTTTTCCTCCTTCCTTAATTGCCTAATAGTTCTATTAGCTAATTCCTCTAAATATGCATCATTTAATGGTAAGACCTTTTCTAGAGTTTGCAAAACTTCAATATTTCATCCATTTTAATTGTGATAGAAGATAATTTTAGTCTATTTTTTAGGATTTATGGGAGATTGGGTTAGGGTAAGAGGCTCCATCCTATTATTTCTCTCTAATGTTAGTCTCTTAGATTTTTCATATTCTTTGATAATTTTCTCTAGATTATTCAATGCATCTTTCTTTATTTTGAAATAAAATTAACCTCTTTGGGTCTTTTCTTCCTTTTCTTTCCTATCTTTCTCCTTCCTTTTTGTAGCATCCATATTAGTGCACTTAACAACACCTCCATTGTCACACTCTTCACTTCATTTTTAGCATGATCTCCATTCTCTTATAGTATGTCTCTTCTCTTTTCATCATTTGATTTTGTATTCTTTCTTCTCTGATTGGGCTATCCATTGTCACTTATTTTCCAAACTTAATTTCTCCTCGGTTTATCTTGTTTCCTTGTTATCTCCTCTTTCCATGGGTGTTTTTATTTCAGAGTCCATTAATTTTTTTATTATCTCCCATGGTAGTTATTTGACAACTTTTTCCATCAGTTAAATCTCTTCATGGGCCCTTTCTAGACCTCTTCCACCATCCATTCACCATCCCCTTGGTGCCTAAGACCCTCTCATAGGGTGCATGTCAAGAGGACAAAAATTTATATTTTCATACCGAATTTATCTTTTTCTTACTTCTTTTATTCGTTATGTGGTTTGAATTTAAAAAATTTCCCTGTTTTCCTCAACAAGACCCAACCAAGGTCTCAACAATTAAACCAAAGTTAGAAATATATTTGAGGACATAGATTGGAGTTATAAGCCCCAATGAGATATTTTTCTTGTAGTCTTATACCCTAGACGCAATCCTATTAAGGATGATAGTGAATTGGATCTAGGTGATTGATTATTCAGTTAACATGATTCATATAATATGTCCAACACATAATATTGATGCCCAAAATTTATTGTATCTATTTCATTCATATAGTATATCATGTGGAATTTTATATCTCCTTATACATTCATATTGTATCATTTCCTTTATATATTGTCTTATCCTTATACCTATAATATATCTCCCTATATATTCACCTTAACATTGATGGATATATCTTACAATATATTTATAGCTAAAAGATGGTATGTCACCCCTACATAGCACCTATAGCCTATATGTTATGTTCCAATTCTTGTGCTCTACAACCTTGATGTGGTGAGATGTAAAATGCCCCTTGTTAGTCTATTTAGATGCCCTATACTTGCCAACATTGATCTTCTTGGTTCAAGAGTCTTACATCCCTAAATTGGTGCCCTATACTTGCCAACATTGATCTTCTTGGTTCAAGAGTCTTACATCCCTAAATTGGTTACAAGATATGTGTTGTCTTTATTCTATTATATTGAATGGATTGGGCTTTCTAATGGCTTTTCTCTTTATGATGTTATGGAGGAGATCATACTTGACACAATTTATTTTTTAGAGGTGTATGAAGGACATGCTACATTCTTATTATTGGTGATTTATCTCTTTTGGTTTTGGTTATCTTCTTGGATGTTCACTTTCACATGACATTGGTTTTGAGGTTGGGTTGGAGCTATGGCGATAACTAGTTTGTGGTCATGTGTTTTCACTTTTGCTTTGGGTGATGAGATGGGGGTTATTTTATCTATTTTCTTGGTACTACATGATGATGTTTACACCTTCTATGTGATGCTATTAGAAGACTTGATATGCCTTGAACATTTTTTATATTTGTATTACCCATTTAGTGGGCATTTTTGGATGTGTATGTTATTCTTTGATAGGTTTCCACATGGAGCTTGCGATTGCATATTTTGTGTTGTATATGTTGATGGCATGAGTTTACTATGTCTGTATATATTTGAGGTATGAATAGCTGGATGTGTTAGCACTTGTTGTGGATGCTATTTTAGCTATGGGTATTGTACTTGGTAGCTACTGATGCATATTGACAGTTTTGGATTGGATGTTTATATTTGGGATATCAGTTGAGGTAGGACTTATGCTTTGTTATGACAATTAGTATGAATTATCTTTTGATGGATTCTTATTTTTGTGCATTGGAATGATGGAGGATTAGAGCATTCATGTTTGGAATAGTGGTCACTTTATTTATTGTTAAAGGTATCTTGTTGAAGCACATGGGTAAATTTGGTTCCTTGATGATATATGTGGGTACAAGGATTGTTCCCTTGTTCATATTTGAGGTTACTTGTTACCCCTTATGCAATGTATACAAGTAGGAGAATATTATAAATTAGGTGTTGCACATCTTGCATACTGTTTATAATGTTTTATTTATTATTTTGTGTGTTGCACACCTCGAGGGATGTAGTATGTGCATCACTAGGTGTTAACATTATTGGGGCCACTTTATGTATTGTATGTAACATTGGAAATATATTTAATGTGGGGTCTCATATTAGGAAATTGTATTTGATTTAATATTGGGAAAATATTAATAAAGTAAAAATTAATTACCCAAAATTAAATTGTTGGCATTTGATTAAAGATTGCATTGATGAACTATTGTGTTGCCATTGATGTCAATTGTAACTGGTAATGATGTTTTTATGATGTTGTTTTGCAACCGGTAGTTTAGAAAGTGAAGGAAACTGGTATTATCTTAGAAGCAGTGAGATCAATTGGTAACCATACCTGTTGATGTGCCAAACCCTAACCAATGGAGCTTGGTGAATTGGTTGTATTGATTTATGATCAAATGGTGATCGGTAATGATTATGCCAAGTATGCATGCTGTATGTGATGAGTTTCAAGTGGTTTTTGGAGTGTAGAGATAACAGTTTTATCTTCAGAATGAGCGAGTACATTGCATGAAGAGGAAACCACATGATGAGTTATAGGATTCGATGAAGCGGTGATCAAGGAGCGGTTGAGGTTGTCTTGTACAATGTGAAATGATTGCTATGTAATCTAATGGTCATACTTGAACCGATTTGTTTGGAGTCTCTATGAGATCTTAGGTTTGTGATATGTTACCGACCTATTGTTTTTCTTATAAGATTGGTGAGTTATTTTGTTGTGTGTTGGCAATTTTGGTTAAGTATTAGTGTGATTGATTGTCAAACTAGAAGGTGTATCTACAATATGTGTGAAGGTAGATAGGAGCATGAAAAGGATCTGATCAAGCAAAGTAGTGCTATTTAACAGATCACCAAACCCCTATTGTTCTCTAACAATTACAACAATTAAATCCCTTAACCAGGTAAGCTTTAACAGGCTTAGTGCTTTCCAAATCCTCTAACCAAGTGATCCATTAGCTTGGATAATCCTCTATCGAGGTTACTCCTAACAGGGTATTGCTTCTCACAGGGCATTATAATCAATCCCTTAACTGGGTAGTCCCTAACAAGATTTGTTCCTAACAGGAAATTTTGTAAAGCTTTAATAGGCTTGGCTCCTAACATGGCAAACTTCAGAAGAGTTCAGAATACTTGTGGGTATTAATTCCCACTGTGGTTTTTTCCCATTTGGGTTTCCACGTAAAAAAATATTGTGTCAAGTGGTGAATGGTATTTGTGGTTATGTTTGATATGGTTAATTTGCTTAAATGTTAAATCCACTTAGTTATGTTAAGATGACCGACAATAATTTAAAATGCACTTTTACTACTATTAGTAAAGTATTTTGATGTTTTGGTTAAATGGTTTGAGAGTTTTAGATCTCTTCTACTATTATTTTGGTATGCTAGTCAATTGGTAAAACTGTCTATGCTATTGCAGTTTATAGCTCAGTGTTTGAACCAGTTAGTTCAGTGATTGACCTATGAGATTGTTTTTGAGTTTGGTGAAAGTTAAGTTAGTTTTCCATCTACTGATTCACCCTCCCCTCTGAGTAGTTGTCTGGATCGTTATTGATTCATCATATCATCATAAATAAGGGGTCAATGTGTTAGCATGTGACACTGCATTAATGATCATATGTTGTCATTGATGGCAACTAGCATCTAGTGAGTCATACATCTAATCTGCGTTTCATGATTTCTTCATTCTGGAAGATTGATTGAGGTCTAGTGAGGTCTGATAAGAAGAATAGTGTATCCGGTGTTGGCAATTGACACTCATCTGGTAGTCACCTTCTGAGGTAAATTGCATTTTGGATTAACATTGATGGCAACTCATCTTCAGGTGTTGGTATTTCTTCATCAGGAAACACTGCTTTATCATTTTACTTAGATTGGGCCAACTGATATACACCCTATTGTTTATTCTTGTTAACCGGTTAGTCTTGGTACCAATAACTTATATTTAGGACCTGGTTAAGATATTATGGGAACTAGTAAATCATTAGTGGAATTCAAGGTAGCATATAGGTTGACATTAAATATGATCATCGAGATAATGCATAACATACTTTGTGATCTGACCAGAAGCCGACATGTATATTTTCTTTATGAGATTAACATGATGAACAAGCTACAAGGGTATATAAGGGAGATCATTTAGCGATGGATTTAATTATTATAGTAATGCGATTTGAGATGCGAATAAGGCAAAGATTGATAGTGTGAAAGTATTAGGATTTGTGCACAATTACACGTGCGCAATCCACACCAGTAGAAGAATAGAGTATCAGTAACATTGGTTTAGTGGGGTTTCTCAGATGTTAAATCAAAACTTATCAAACATGGATAGATGCACTATTTAAGTTTATTTTTGTTTCAAATCATTATGTAATGTTGTGTAAGTTAGTGAGACTTCCATTTGTGCAGTGAGCTCTAGGTGGTGAGCTTGCATGCATGTGCATACCCCTCTATGTAATGTTTGTATACCTTTATCAAGTATATAGATATTGTGGGTATCAACCCCACCATGGTTTATCCCTTACAGAGTTTTCCACGTAAAAATATTGTTGTCATGGTATTTCTTTGTGTGTTGATTTATTTGTGCACTTTAATTTTATATTTTATCATCTGGTTGATCAATCATAAGTTCAAAAATTCATTTATTGATAGAACACTAATTCACCCTCAACTCTCAGTGTTCTTGGATTCCAAAAATTGCTATTAGAGCCTAGTTCCTTGGAAGAAGTTTAACAACTTGAGGAAGATTCAAAACTTGGAATCAATGGAAACCATTTTGCAACAACTTCAACTTTCTCTTGAGGATCTTGATGATGAGAAAGAGAAAAGTAATAAATTGAAGAATGAACTTGTAATGGTGGGAAAAATGATGAGTGGTAGATCAAGAGGAAGACTAACCCTTTCCCTCAAAGAGAGATGAGAGTTTCACTATTGGTTATCCTTCAAGCACTTTTCACCATTACATTAGGAAGACAAGGGATAATTCACTAGATTCAATCTCCACACAAAGATGATAGATTGAATTCTGAATAAATTAACAATGTTAGGATGATCTCTTCTTCCTTTGTTTGATTTGGAAAGGAATTGATTTAATTATGTAGTGCAAAAGTGACAAAGAATCAATTGTAACTTGAGATTTGAATATGGGATGATGCAGTGCACCTGGATTTGGTAGTAGAATGTTGAGATGAAGTCACCATGCAAATTTGATGAAAATTTGTCTAGACCATGGTGGGAATGTACACAATCCTCCAAAAAATTCACGAAATGAAAAGGGTTTTTCTGCCTCTACAAATAAAGCTCGAATCCAAAAGTACAATTGTGCACCTGCATCCTACACATAGAAAAGAGAGGGAAATGTGTTGGGATTGGGGGTTTTCCTTTAGGTCAAACCCCATTTTTAAAATTAACCAAGTAATAAAAGAAAGTACTTGCAAGTAGATGTAAATGAAAGACTGAATTGTAGATCGCCTCAAGGGAGGTTGTAGTAGAAATGTTGATAGAAATGCTTGTATGGAATTGTATATCAAAATCAATCTCCTCTTCAATGGTTGAATCCTTGACTTGAATGCAACACCTAGCCTTGAAGGGAGACTTGAGAATGCTCAATGTTGGAAAATAATGCTTGAATGCTATTGAATGCTATTGAATGCTTGATCGCTTGTGATTTTTCCACTTATCCAACTTACGCAAATGAGAGGATGAATACCCCTCAAATACATGGTTGATTGATTTTAATTTCATCATAGGCCGACAATGGGGATATTTCCCACTCACTATACAACCCACAATGCATGCTCTGGGAAGGTCATGCCCCAAAATAGGGCAGGGACAAGGGCGTGCAACTCACAATGCATTCTCTACGAAGGTCCTTCCCCAAAATAGGGCAAGGACAGGGGCGTCATGCCCCTATCCAAGGGGGGACAGGGGCACCACACCCCTGTCCTACCCCTTTTGTCCAGCATAAATTGCGGACAGAGTGATGCAGAGGCCAAGAAAGAAGCTGTTTTCACAAGCCGAGCACTCTCTGGTCTTTGATTAGGCTAGAGGATTTGAGTTTTCATGTGTGAGGACCCTAATGTAGTTGTAAATTGCTAGGGTCATAATTTTATGATACTAAATTTACCCCCCACTTTAGCGAGAGTATAAGCATATGCCAATACTATTGGTAAAGTACAAGGAAAAAAGATTGAAAGACTTTCACCACATCAATGAGGCAAGATGCACCAAGCCCCTAGTGGACATAGGATGTTACGAATTTGATTGACAAAGTTAAAGGGAAGATTGAGAAGGGGAGAACCATGATTGGAAGTAGAAAAGTTCCCTTCATTATGAGTCATGAAAGAAAGGATACAAAAGATTGCAAAGAAAATCAAATTTCACTAAGTAATTTGAGGTATCACAAGAAGAAAAGTATGAGTGGAGTGTATGCCCCCACAGTAAAGCAATCATGCATGCCTTATCAGGAGAAATTTATTTAAGGTAGGATACACCCAAGTGGGAGAGAAGAGAGGGAGCACGTTATCACAAGGATTTAGCTCCTAATCAAGGTATAAACCCAAGGATAATAAACACAAAGCATGAGGTAGTGTTGCTTTCTTCAGGGTCAATATACGGTATGATAACTCATGTATATCATGTATGTATATGAATATAATAATCTTCATTCCACAAAGAAGGATACTACCTTAGAAGAAATGGAAGAGAGGATGTCTTTTGAGTCAACATGAAAGAGACCAAGAGAAGATCTCAATGCTTTGCATCATCCCCAAGTAGACATTAAGGTAACAATAGAAGAACAGGGATACATATAGAAGAATGGTCACAAAAGAGAAAGAAAAGAGAGAAAGATTTGTAGTGCTAATATTGTTAATCTAGCATGACATCCACCTCCCGATCTTGTTGATCACTATTTTGGGAAGGTGAGCAGCATGCTAGATGAGCAATATCGAGCACATCAGATGGAGCTATCACAAGATCCAAACAAGGACTATTCTCATGTTGTAAGTCACTTTGTTTGATTCTAGGAGCTAGGATTAAAGTTTGTGAAAACTCATCCAATAAATGTTTGTCCACATCCACATACTCATACTCATTGTCAGAAGCATTAAGAGTTGTATTAAAATTATGAATAACATTTTCACCCATTTCTTCATCAAAGTTTAAAGA
Organism: Cryptomeria japonica; assembly: GCF_030272615.1. Lineage (NCBI taxonomy): Eukaryota > Viridiplantae > Streptophyta > Pinopsida > Cupressales > Cupressaceae > Cryptomeria > Cryptomeria japonica. Next base: position 149,648,589 of record NC_081411.1, read on the forward strand.
AAGAGGAGAAAGAACACAAATAGGAGTAAAACCATCACATGTTTTATACAACTTATAATTTGGAGATGTTGGTTGAATATCTTGCTTAGGAGAAAAGGGAATCATGTCAGCTATTGGAGTCTGAGGAGGTTGGGTATTTTGACGGATAGATTCATGAGCACTATGTCTTCATCGACATTCTCTTGCACAATGATTTTGTCGAGTCTTAGTAGAAGGTTGAGAAGGAGGAGGAACCTTTGAAGATGTAAGAATGGTGTTCCCTTAATAGTGGAAGGTTTAGGTTGAGGTCATTTTGGTTGGACAATAGGAGAGGCAGGCCTCTTCTCTCAATAAGAGGAAGGAGGTGGAACTATGTCATAGAAAGGAGGAATATTAGGTGTAGGGAGGAGACCAAGTCCATCATGGGGAGGAGGGATAGGTCTAACCTTAGGAAGAATATCAGTGTTCTCCTTAAGAGGTAAAGTCACATCCATAGGAGTATGTGGAAAATTTTCCTTAGGAGGGAGATTGGTTCTATCCGAGAGGGGAAGAACCTCATCTTGAAGAATAATAAGAATTGCAAGTGTTGGAGATCTAGGTTGACTTAAGGATAAGATCATATCATTCTCTGATTTTTGGTAAGATTGAAAAAGAGCATTGCTCCTTGATGGAAGAGATTGAAATTGTTTAGGCCAAAAGAGATCAATAGGAACACCGGGGCTTCTTTTGGATGGACAAAATAAGCTATGGTTCATGGTTATGATTTCTCCATTGTGAGGAAATTTAAGGTACTTGTGGATTGGAGAAGCAATAGCCTTCATGGAAGATAGCCAAGGATAGCCCAACTTCACACGAAATTGCTTAGAAGAAGGTATGATAACAAAGTCAACATCCATGGATTTAGCATGAACCTCAACAAGAAGGGTGATAGAACCAATAATAGGACAAGAGAATCCATCAAACAACTTCACAACCACATTAGAAGCATCATAGAGTGATTTATGCAATCATAAAGTGAAAAGATACTCTTCAGTTATGACATTAACCATGCAAGAGGGATCAATCAGGGCACCATGGCAAGGGATATCCTTAACCTTTGCAACTATGTATAAAGGGCCATTGGGTGCTCTAATGGTCTCACTAGGGTCAAATGTAATACAAATATCCTCAGGAGAATCTTGTGTTTCTACCATATTAACCAAGTTTGGAGCCATACAGATGAATGTTTCAGAAGAGAGAGAATTAGGCACAATCTCAATAATGTTAGAGGTATGAGATGGAAAGGGATTAGTGAAAAATCTTAAGATTTTGATTAGGAGGAGCAATTGATTTATTCCCTTTATCATTCAAACCCACCATAGATATAGTATTATTATCAATCAAGTCTTGAACCTTATTTTTCAATGCAAAACATTTCTTAGTAACATGACTAGGTTGACGATGAAATTGGCAAAAGTAATTGTTATCAAAGTGAGGAGATGCAAGTTTGGAAGGATCAACTTGTTTTATAGGAGGAAGTTTGATAACATTTCTAAGAAATAAATGAGACATAATACTATGCAAATAATAATTCAAAGGAGTAAGCTGTCTTTCTCTTTGGAAAAAATTATAAATAGGAGCCACACTTGTTGTATCATTAACATGGTTGTTGTTAATTGGATCATTGAACTTGATGAAGCTTTTTGTTGGTTTTAACTTCACAAATGGTTGTTGAACAATCTCCCCTTTATCACTTAGATCCCTAGGAGTGGATTGCTCCATTTCACTCATAGCTAGTTGATAATTATAGAGTGTTGCGCACAACTATGGAAAGGAAGTAAACTCATACAAAAGAAGCTTTTCCCTGATATCTTTTTGTAAATTAGAAATGAAAATTCTTTGAATATCATTATCAAGCACAAATTTGAGCACACAAATGCTTATATCTACCAATGAAATCAGTCACTTTCTCTTTAACACCTTGTTTACAATGCATTAAATCAGTCAAAGTGATTTTAGGACCAATGTTGTTTTGAAATTGATGGATGAAAGCATTTAACAATTGTTGAAAGGAAGTGATAGAATAAGAAGGCAGAGAGAAATACCATTGTAAAGCCTTATCTCTTAGTGTTCATGTAAATAGTTTTACAAGCATTTGTTGATCATAAGCAAAATAAGTACACAAGGTTTGAAATGTTTTAACATGCATAAGAGGATCACCTTTTCCATTATAGAGTTCCAATTGAGGGATCTAAACATGTTTAGGTGGCATGACTTTAACAATATCAAGAGAAAGTGGGTTTGCAACATCAAAGGTGGGCACACTAAACCTGGATTGACTCATAGAAGCAATTTGTTGTTGTAAGGAAGACACGGTTTGAGCAAGATTGTTAATTGTCATTTCGGTAGAAGAGTTCATATTAGACATAGGTGATTGAGAAGGTAGTGTGATGTTGTTGAAAGAAGGCATGGACTATGAATAAGGTGGTGGGACACTATGATAAGTAGGGATTGGTGATGATTGGGTAGGCAAAAAGGACACTTAAAGGAGGAATAAAGTTGTTGAAGGAATTGTCCCCTTGTGTCACACTGATTGGTTGAGGAATAGTAGGAATCAATGGAGGATTAAATGAAGAAGAGGGATTGATCCCATGACCTATGGTTGTAGGAATGAGATTTTGAGTTGAAGTGGTCATGATGTTAGATGTGAAACTAAGAATACTAGTCATAGGATTGGTCAAAGGAATAGATGAATTGACTTGTGTTGGAGGTTGTGAGTAACATAGGGTTTTGGCACAACTCTTGATAAGAATGAGATTAGAATCAACAATATGTGCAATGCCATGCAATATATCAATTCCATTCTTATCAATTTGAAGCATGAGCTTAAGACCTTCAATTAATGGAAGAGCTTCACTATTAGGGAATTCTTGTGACATCCATTGTTGAAAGCTATCAAATTGATTGTCAAATGTGGAAAGTTGATCTAAAGAAACCCTAGTTAAAGCTTATTCTTCATCATGGGATCCATAAATGGGGTGAATAGGAACATAATTAGGATGGGAAGAATTAGCATGATCCTCATTAAAGAAGTCACCCAAATTAGGCTCCATCTCTACGATAATTAAACGTTGGGAAGCCTTAATTCTAATGCTTCGTCTAACAGGGATAGGATAGGTAGGACTAATAGTGGTAAAATTCATGCACTAGAGAGAAAATTTGAATATTGAATTGTAGAACAAAGCTTGCAAAAATTGAGTAATGCAAAATTTAAGAAAATAATGATTACACAATTTGAACTTTGTTGGATGAAGGGAATGACACAATTTCCAAGAATAAAAGGAAATTGGAATCTTAAAAGTAATGTTGGTATAAATAATTATTCATCATGCATATTATTACACCTTACTTAAGTTTACTTAGGATAATGTATTTTACAGTAGTTTGGGTATGAGACACTTGGGTGTTTGTGCCACATTGGGATAGTGTGTGTAGGAGAATTTCCACCTTTTATGGTCTAATCTTGTTACTACTTTACCATATCCACTCATTGTGGAGTGATAATTCCACCTTTTGTGGGTGATCCACCTCATGTGAAATATTTTATTGTTTCTCCTACCTACCACACCTATTTCCTACCTACCCTTGTTTCTTATTGAGCTACATGTCATGTTTGTGTGCTCACATATCCATTTAGCCTTGCCTTTATATGCAGGCTCATATTCATTATATGTGACAATTATTGAACTATTGATCATTTATCTATTGATGAGAATATAGTTTATTCTTGTCCTATATTTTGTCTCTCTATTTTATACATTTCATTGAGCTCTTGATCTTGACAAAATATCACTTGGTATCAGAGCCATTAGAGCATCATTGATTCATCTTTGGGAGGGATTATTGTGGTGTCAAGAGGCATATCTAAGGAGCGACATCTTGTGGAGGCATCCTAGACCAGACCTGACCTTGCCATTGCGTCCGAGTGGCCGTTTTCATGAATTTTGATTATAAATTAACCCATATTGGGTGAAAGTCAAATTTGAGGCTTGGAGAAAAAAATTGCCCAATTTGGACGGTATGGTACGAATTTTCAAAAAAAAAAAAATTAAGTTTTTTAAAAAAAAATTTTACAAAAAAAAAATAATTATTCCACGGTTTTTTAGATTTTCTTCAAAAAAAAAGAAAAAGAAAAAAAAGGAAAAAACAAATATATATATATATATAATAAATTAAAAATGTATTATTTATGGGGGGTCTGTTGTTGGCCCCCCCCCCCCCTCACACCATCGTACTATCAAATAAATATTTTGCAAAGATATTTTTTCTGACATCCGCAACCTCAATGACTTTTGCACTTCGCCCAACCTCCGGCCCTGCCGACAACATCCACTGATAGTGAAGAATCCTCCATTGGCCACCTATTTCTCCCACTTCGGCACTCACAACCCTGCTGGCACGCGTGAGCCTTCCGATGACCATTATGGGCAACCCTTCCTTCCGACAACTCAACCGCCTCTACTACTGCCATTGACCAAGCTGCGTCCACCGTGTCGGCTCGTCTTGCTCCCTACCGGAGTTCTCCCATCGACCAATCATTGTCTGGCAACACCCTACCATCTGACGACAGCCTGCAGCTGCGGTGACCCCACCTCCGATCACCGCCTATGGCCCTGCCGCTGACCCTACCGTCACTTTTGCCAACCTACATGGGTTTCCACGCGGGCTCCTCGATCAGTCCCATGAGTCCACCAGCCTCGCAGTCTCCTCCCGGGCACCACATCAACACACAGTAGGCCATCACGTGGCAACCCAGTCACCAATCCATACCTGCCACGCCAGTGACACCTCATTAGTGAATGTACAGTCATATTGACAACCATACACTGCCACATTAGTAGGACACATAATCGTCCATACGACTAGTCACTCGTCACATCAACAGTCCATACCATACAAACGTCCAATCAACAAGGAGATGAAGTTTTTGTGATGGCTAGATGGCCATCAAGTTTAACCTCATGTTTTTTATATGTCATCATTTTTTTAAAAAATTGGGAGGCCCCTTCTGTTCAACTTTTTGATTTTGCAGTTCAACTTGAAATGGCCATATCTTGCTCATTTTTGCTCCTTTTTGGGTGCAATTATTTTGAAATGGGACAATTTTTCTTTTAATTTCTTTTGGTGGAATTATTTTTTGATTTTGATGGACAATTTTATTAAAAATCTCAATTTTTGGTGACTGTACCTATCCAATCCCTTTTTCTGCAACTTCCGAGACCCTATTTGGGCTCATACGAACTCCTTTTTAGGTGCCATTTTTTTTGAAAGTGCATTATTTTTTGTCTATTCTCATAATATGCTATCATTTTGTAGTGATTTTGGGTAAAAATTTTACTTTCAACATATGGTCTTTTTTGGCCAATTTGGCACTTGTATTGCATAGATCTATCTTTCTGGTCTTTTGCATTGTAGTTCTTAGCCTATTGGGGTAGTTGTAAAATAAAATCAGAATCCCACCTTGCCATTGTTTGCAAGTGGCCTATTGTACATGCACTACATATAAAGTGCCAAAATCATCATTTGGGGGGGGGGGGGTACTTTAATTGAGTGAATTTGAGGGGGTGTCTCTTGTGATTTTGTGATCTTGTGTTAATTCCATTGTTTTTGCTATGGGCTCTCCTAAGTTTCCTCTCTTAACTCCTCATAATTATTCTACTTGGAAAATTGATGCATGGAGTACACTTATGGAAAAAGGACCAACTCATTATATTGATGGAACTATTGTTGCTCCCAATGATCCTAAGGCTGATCCCATTGGTCACTTATATTGGCTCACTAAAAATATCATGGCAATTGGTACCTTAAGAAAGTATGTATCAAAGGATCTCATTTTTCATATTGAGAAATGTACTCTAATCAAGGATGCTTGGAAAAAGTTTCAATACTTATATGATCAAGCTGATGAGATTAGGGGATATCAGATTGATAGTGATCTCACCATGTTAGATCCCAAGAAATTTGATACTATCAAGGATTGTGACATTGATAAGAAGGATACTCAATTGATCTTCAACTTGATGGGAAAACTTCCATAAGAATATGCAACATTTGTTTCTAGTTTCCAAACCCATATGATGACAATGGGTTCAAGCTACACAATGCCTACATTTGATGCTTTCGCCGAAATGTTGATGATGGAACAAAATAAGTTGATAAGCATGGGCATTCTTAAGACTTCTAAGTCTCAAGCATTAGTGGCAAATCAAGGGAACAAAGGAAATCAAGGAAAGGACAACTCAAACAAGAAGAAATGGCAATCAAAGCCTAAGGACAAAGCATCACCTTCTCCACAACAAGGAGAGTCATCCTCTTCCAAGAAGGACAATTCACCACAGAGGGAGAGACCTACTTGTGCCTATTGTAAAAAATTTGGTCATGAGGAGCATCGTTGCCATTCTAAGAAGATCGATGAGCTCTCATACATCCTCAAAAAGCACAACATTGATTTTCCTAATTCCTACAAGAAGGATGATTCATCAACTTCCACTTCCTCACAGTCAAAGGGGAAAGGGCAAGAAAAAATGGCCTCGACAAGTGGGAAAAATCACTTTTTTTGGAAAGGAAAAGGACAAGCTCTTTGTGCTACTACAGGTCATGATTTAGGGAGATGGCTTCTAGATTCAGGGATTCTTATCATATGGCATCTTCACAATTTATGTTATCTTCATTTGGAGCTTGCACCATGTTGCATATTTTGATGGGCAATCATACTTACATGGATGTAATTGGGAAAGGAACTACTACCATTGGGGATAACTCATTTAATGATGTGTTGTGTGTACCCCATTTGACAAACAATCTCATTTCTATCTATCAAATCACACATGGGGCAACTAAGATAATTGTGGAGTTCACACCCGAGTCAGTTTTCATTAGAGACTTGGAGACTAGAGCTATCATTATGACTGGGGTGGTTGATCATGCATCTCAGTTATACTCCTTTTCAAATTTTGTTGATGAGGGTGGTTTCACATATGATGATTCTACACATGATGATCACACTTCTTGTGATGATTTAGATTTTGAGGAGAACTTTGGGTACTTGAACTTGGGGATTCTCACATGTGACCCCATTCTTGAGCCTTGTGTTTCATCTCCTCCTATTGATATTACATCACCTATTTCACCCGATGATGTGGATAGTGTGATAGTTTTTCCTTCTTGTGATTCAATGCAATAGGATATATCTTGTCTTCTAGCTTCAGTTGATTGGGATGATTACTTGATAGGCATTGCAGGTTTGTTTGTGGAATCCTATATTGTAGATTTGGGAGACATCGTTGATGATATTCATCTTCTCTTTGATGAAGATGATCCTTCTTCGATTTTTGTGAGGGAACATTCTGACCCTCTTGTTCATTTTCTATATGATCATTCTTTTGAGGTTGAAATGATTGTGGATACTTATGTATAATAGTTGGAGGTGGTCTCTTTATGCTTAGAGGAGACATGTGAGTCTTTGGGACTTGTTCAACATTCATCTCCACTAGATCTTGGAGTACCTTTTTCAGTAGTGTAGAGTAGTTCACCACCTTTGGAGAGGGTATCTTTCAACATCGACATGGGGACAGTTGAGCAATTTTCAGAGACTTCATTCATCATGAGTTTTGTTCCTACATCTTCCCTTCATGGTTGGGGAGATTTCATGGATACACCTTTGGTTTTGTTTCTTCCTAAGGGGAGAAACATTTTTTGACGTTCATGGAGTAGTTTCTTCATTCATTCTCAAGCTTCTATCATTGGTGCAGATTCTACATTGAGGGGGGGGTACCTAGCTTCTCTTCTTCTCTCATATGGGGGCACTTTTTTCTCACATGGGGTTTTGTTCCTCATATTCTTATATGAGAGTTCTCTTGTATAGTTTTCATCTCTCTTTTGGGGGAGGGTTTTTTCCCATTGGGTTTTTCTCTCTTTCCCTGCTTTATGAGAGATTTCATTGCATTAGTTTGCATGCATTTGCATTTGTACATGGGTACCTAACATGGCCTCGTAGCCAAGACCCATCTTGCATTGCTTAGTTGCATTATAAAATTAAGTGCATTCCCCTAAGTTGCACTTAAGGCGGGGTGTTGGTGAAAATAATTATTCATCATGGATATTATTACACCTTACTTAAGTTTACTTAGGATAATGCATTTCATAAGTAGTTTGGGTATGACACACTTGGGTGTTTGTGCCACATTGGGATAGTGTGTGTAGGAGAATTTCTACCTTTTATCGTGTGATCTTGTTGTTAAGTTTTGATCAGATTTGAAAAATTCAAACTACTTGTAGTATATGTCACCAATCTACCATGTGACCTTAGAATTCACCCAATGTTATAAGCTACTATAAGTAGATTACGTGCTTATTAAATATTTCATGATCTATTATATGAGTGTGCCATGATATGCAATATGTTTATATGGCACTATCTGCAATATACAATATGATCTGAAGGTTGTATTTTATTTGCTAAATTGTGATTTTGAAAGATGCACTACACTTATAGCTTTCGGTGTCTACATCCTTCTCAATGTATGCTAGTTATATAAGTGGATGAAGGGTTACATAGTGGAGAGATATGTATTCCCACGTGGGAAGACACATCTCTTCCCTATGTACCTCTTCACCACATCACGTCAACTACAATCAATTTACCCGATCGGAAGGAGAGCAATTGTTAAGACTTGTTAATCAACTCGATAGCAAGAATGGTATGATTGTTGGTTAAACTTAATCTTGTTTTATTTATTACCCATTAACGTATATGCTAATGGTTTAATTTATTAGTGTATATGTTAATATGCAAATAGATTAATACATCAAAATGAAATGGCATGACTAATGTTACAAAATTAACACTCCCTCTTAACTAGGGAGGATGCATTTCATGTTAGAGAAAAATCACAATTCATCCATTGATTGTGAAGAGTAGAGATATCACACCATAGTGATATTCAGAGATATGGTTGAATAATGAATATCAGGTCTCATGATACTCACCATAACTCATAGTTATCAAGTCAGGTATGTGCATTGGCATCAAGTCACATGATGCCTACCATACTAATAATGATTTCATGGCATGTCCATGAATATTATGTCCATAATATTCACCATGAAGATCTTTATCATAATTATGGTTTATTTAATGATATCATCAAACAAATATCTACCATAATGTCTTAGAGATATGTATACTATCAATGACATGTCCACAGATATCAAGTCACATGATATCCATCAAGATAGATAAATTTATAATTGTAAAATCGTCACCTTACAATATCAATTTGAAACAAGTGTTCATTATTGAAAAGTTGTCACCCTTCAATAATGTTCACGGGAGGGCCCATGAAGTCATGGAGTCACACACATAACAAATAAAAGAGTTTACACATTAAAAATCTTAAATATATTAGTATATCAGAATAAATGAGACTCTATCTCAAAATTAAATAACATTTTCAACCATACCAAGTTTATCCCTAAAGTGTCCAATATTGATCCAGGAGAGAGGCTTGGTAAGAATGTTTGCAATCTGATCACCTGTACTAATATCATTTAGTTAGATCACATTCCTTTCCACCATATCTCAAACATAGTGATAAGGAATCTCAATGTGCTTAGACTTGTCATGAAATACTGGATTCATTGAAAGCTTGATGCAACTCTGATTGTCACAATAGATGACAGTAGCATTTAAGGGGCTGACTAAACAGTCCTACAACTAGTTTCTAGAGCCATACTACTTCTCTTGCTCCCATGGAGGTTGAAATGTATTCAACTTCTGTAGAACTCTAAGCAATTAAAGAATACTTTCTACATATCCATGAGATCATTCCTGATCCTGGTGCAGGGCACCTAGACATGAACATGATTTTTCCTTTCAACTTTTTTGTTTTCAGTTTGCATGATGTAATAAGGATGAATGTCAATCATCCATAGGTGTAACTGATCCTTTTTGTGTGGTCAAGGAACTCTAATGTCATTCTATAAACCTGGAGTTAGCCTTAGTCCATTAGGATCCTTCTAGGTCCAATAGGGCATTTTCTCATATCAATGAGTTTTGGCATTAGGAGGTAGATTTATAATCTTTAGTAGTCATTTTAGACATGTTGGAACCATTTAGAAGTCTGAAATCATTTTGGAGTCTTAAAATGCAAAAAAAATGTAAAAGTTGCAAAAAGTTGCTTTGACAACATTTAGCAACTCTGACAACTTTTTGAAAAGTTGTTAAATGATGGTTCAAACTGCCCCAACCCCCTCAATTTAGTTTAAACTGATTTAGGATGCCTATTTAGGCCCACACATTGATGCCCAAGGGGTTGGATGAAGTTGGAGCAATTTGTATGGAGAAGACACTTGAAATTTTTGAATAAAAACCAGTTTTCTGAGCAAAAACGTGATTGTACAGATTTGTACGTACTATAAAATCAAAAAAAAGGTCCATGGTTGCATAGAAATGTGAGATACCTTTCATTTGGGTCTAATTTGAGTGAATTTGGCGTTGTATTGTGAAAGTTATTGAATTTTTCCTAAAACTGCTGTAGAAACCTAGGGTTGTAAGGGTTTTGTGAATAAATGGACAATATCTTGCAATTCCAGAGGTATTAATTCAAACTCCTTTGGAATTTGAAAGGTCTGATGATTTATTTTAATATCCCAAATTCTGAAGATCTGGTGAAGGTGTTTTCATGGTGTACTTGCAAGCCCTAGGTTGAATATCCTCATGTATTCAACCAAGCAAATCGGATTGTATGGAAGAAATGGTTTAGGAAAGTAGTAAGAAAGGTCCTAAAAACCATTGGAACTTGTCTTAGAAGGGTGAATACACCTTCCTAAATCACTACCCTAGTCTCATGTACCCATCATTAGACTTTATGCTTGTGTTCCATGCCTAGTTTGGCCAATTAGGCATGTGAACCGTGTAGGGTTTGGTGGTGTAGGAGTGGATTGAGGCTCTAACCTTTTGGGAGTTGTGTTATAAACTTTAAGAGGTCCCAAATCAGTCAAAACAATAGCAATTTGTTTGAGAAATTAGTCCTTTGTTACCCGATTTCCAGTTGTGAGACCTAGTAGCCTAGTAAGCCTAAAAAGTGAAGTTGGCATTGTAGGGTTTGGAGAGTCAAACCAGTTGTTGGATTTTGTTTGTTTAGGGGCATAGAAGGTGTCCCTACTACTGTTTATCATCAGAGAGTGGATTTGAGGCATTTTCCTTGTTTGAGCCTCATTAAGGGATTGAGTCTCTGGAGCACCTTTTGTGTCAAAGTTGAGTAACCCATAAGGGAATGGGTTTGGCCTTGGATAGGTCTTAGGGTTGTGTGAGGGTGGTCTTACACTTCCTTTCCAAGAGTGGGTAAGGTAGACTAGGTTGGAATAGTCGCCTTTTGAGTCTAAAAGACTATGAGCCTATTTGACACTTCTTGTTGTGTGCACTCTGCATCAAGTGGTATTGGAGCACTACTAAGATCCCAAGTGGTGGAAGATGTTAGAAAATGAAGGCAATGATGGGGATGAATTCCCTCAAAATGTTACCAATAAGGAGTTAGCCAAAATGCTCAAGGAGCACCTTGCAAAGAGAAAGAAGATGGAGATGGAGTTGGAGAGACTCAAGCAAAGACAAGAAGGAAGTAAGGAAGAAGAGGAGTATGAGGAAGAAGAAGAAGAGATACCTGTATCTCAGTTGGAGAGGTTGAACATACCAGTAGACCAAAGACATTTCTTGGAGGTTCTTGAAAGAGTAGGAAGAAAGGATAGAAAACCAGATGTCCCAATGTTCATGGGAAAGATGAATTTAGAAGAATGCATGGATTGGGTGGAAGCCCTTGAAAACTACTTTGAGTGTGATGATACACTTGAGAGTTCAAAGGTGAAGATAGCCAAATCAAAGATGAAGGGTCCAGCATTGAGTTGGTGGAACTTCCTGCAGAGTGAGAGGATTGAGAACAAAAAGGCACCTATCACCACATGGAAGAGGATGTTGGCTGAGATAAAGAAGCAATTTGTACCAGAAGACTTTGAAGTTTCCCTCCATAAGAAGCTACATAACCTCAAACAAAAAGATATGGATGTCAATACCTATACAGAGGAATTTCACAAACTTACCTTGAAAACTAAAATATCTAAAACTAAAAGTCAGAAGTTGGCTAGGTACTTGAATGGACTGAAGTACAATATTCAAGATGAATTAAGCCCGTTTAACCTTGAATCAGTCCATAGGTGTCATCAAATGGCATTGAAAATAGAAGAAAAACAAAGAAAGAGAGGTGAGAAAAGCAACGGGGGTGGCAGAGGTAATTAGAACTTTAGGGATAGAGGCAAATTTCAAGGCAGAAGTTCATCATCAAGACCTCAAGGTGAGAGCAACCAGCAAGATGTTGAGAAAGATTCTAGTCATAGAAGAAATCCTAGAGGTGGAAGAGGCAATGGAAGGGGCAGATTTGGAGGTAGAGGCCCTAATGTATTCACTGGGAGATGTTTCTCATGTAACCAAGTAGGTCACCAGTCATTTAGGTGTCCTAAGAAAGCAAGCAACAGTTTAGGCCAGCAAGGAGAAAGAAGGGTGCAACTAGCCCAAGATGATGACCATCAAAGTACCACAACATATCACACCACCTCATCAAGACTTGCTGATCCAGTAAATGGAGAATGTATTATGTTCAATAGAACACTTTTGGCATCAATCAACAAAGAGCCACCATAGAGAAAGTCCTTGTTCCGAACCAAATGTTTGGTGAATGGTAAAGTATGCAAGGTAATAGTTGATTCTGGTTCTACTGAGAACTTAGGATTGAAGAAAATACCTCATCCTAACCCTTATAAAGTATCATGGTTGAATAAGGAGCAGCAAACATTAGTTGATGATCAATGTTGGGTCAGTTTTTCAATTGGTGGTTATGAAGACAAAGTTTTGTGTGAAGTAGTGAATATGGATGCATGCCATCTTCTTCTAGGGAGACCTTGGTAGTATGACATGAGTGCACAAGATGATGGCAAGAAGAATGTGTATCACATTAAGAAGAAAGGTAAAAATTTCACAATGACTTCCTTACCAGCTGATGGATAGGAAAAGAACTCGACTGGCAGTGTGATGCTGGTTGGATAGAAGGAGTTCATGAAAGGCCTAAAGGAGGAGCAGACAATGTGTTTTTCTATTGTGGTGAAGCCTAAGGATAGCATACCCAAGCAAGAGAAAAATCAGAACTTGTTGAAGAATGTAGACCCCAAGGAGGTTGCCGATCTATTGGATCAGTATAAAGGAATTGTTGTAGATGGTACCAATGATACCTTATCCCCTGACAGTATGATTAGTCATTGTATAGATCTGATCCCAGGAGCCACTTTGCCTAATAAGGCTACTTACAAACTCACCCCTGAACAAAATGTAGAAATAGCAAGGCAAACTCAAGAATTGTTGGAGAAGGGTTTCATAAGGAAAAGTGTTAGTCCTTGTGCTGTACCAGTAGTCCTTGCACCTAAGAAAGAAGGAACATGGAGATTATGTGTTGACTCTAGAGAAATCAACAAGATAACCATCAGATATCAATTTCCTATTCCTAGATTGGAAGATCTCATGGATTGTTTAAGAGGAGCTAAGTACTACTCAAAGATTGACCTCAAAAGAGGATACCATCAAATAAGGATCAGACAAGGAGATGAATGGAAAACAACTTTCATAACCAATGAAGGTTTGTTTGAGTGGGTTGTAATGCCTTTTGGTTTATTTAATGCTCCTAGTACTTTTATGCGCTTGATGAATGAAGTCCTAACACCTTTCATTAACAAGTTTGTTGTAGTCTATATGGATGATATTTTGGTGTTTAGTAGCAGCAAGGAAGAGCACCTCAAACACCTGGACATGGTCCTCAAGAAACTCCATGAAGAGCAACTAAAAATCAACCTTGAGAAGTGTTCATTCAGGCAAGAAGAGTTGGTTTTCCTAGGATTTGTCATCTCAAAAGGAAATTTGAAAATGGATCCATCTAAAGTTGAAGCCATCCTTAGTTGGCTAGCACCTACCAATGCAACTGAGGTAAAAAAATTTCATGGCTTGTGTAGTTTCTATAGAAAGTTCATTAGAAATTTTAGTGGAATTTGTGCTCCACTCATAGATACCATAAAAGGTGGAAGGAAATGTGTGTTTGTATGGACAAATGAAGCTAGTAGGTCATTTGAGACGTTGAAAAGGAAGATTGTAGAACTTCCCACCCTTGTACTTCTAGATTTTCATAAAGTCTTTGTGGTAGAATGTGATGCTAGCAATAGAGCTATTGGAGGAGTCCTAAGCCAAGAAGGGAGGCCAATAGCCTTCTTTAGTGAAAAGTTGAATGAGGCTAAACAAAAGTACTCTACTTATGATCTGGAACTCTATGCTATGGTCCAAGCCTTGAGAAAATGAAGGCATTATCTACTTCCTAAAGAGTTTATTGTGTTCACAGACAATCATGCTTTGAGTTTTCTAAATAGGTTGGAGAAACTTCATCATAGACATGTTAAATGGATGGAATTCTTGCAATCTTATACTTTTACCATAAAACATAAGAAAGGTGTTGCTAATAAAGTTGCTGATGATTTAAGCATGAGGAATTTAACCATCCAAGAAGTTCAATTGGAAAGTGCAGGTATACACACAATAGAGGACATGTATGCTACGGATGATGATTTCATGGAAATCTATAAGGTATGCATGGATAGGACAGCAAGGTATCATACTGATTTTTCTAAGTTTCTGATACAAGATGGATTTTTGTTCAAAGGTAGTTTGCTTTGTACACCTAAAGGATCAATAAGGGAGAATATAATCAAGGAAAAGCATTGTGGGAGTCTAGTAGGTCACTTTGGGATAGATAAAACATTGGAGTTGGTAAGAAGATTTTATTATTGGCCTAAACTTCAGACTGATGTAAGAAAGTTTGTTGAGACTTGTTTTATTTGTCAGAGGGCTAAGGGCCAAACATCTAATGCAGGATTATATACACCATTACCTATCCCTTCAAAGCCATGGGATTTAGTAAGTATGGACTTTGTGCTTGGTCTTCCAAGAACCAAATCTGGTTATGACAGTGTGTATGTGGTTGTGGATAGATTTTCCAAGATGGCTCACTTTATTCCTTGCAAAACCACTCGTGATGCTTCACATGTTGCAGGTTTATTCTGTAAAGAGGTAGTTAGAATTCATGGATTACCTATATCAATCATATCAGTTAGGGATCCTAAGTTTATAGGTCACTTTTGGAGGACCTTATGGAAAAAGCTTGGCACCAATGTTTCCTTATCTTCAGCATATCACCCTCAATCAGATGGATAGACTGAGGTTATCAATAGGTCACTTGGAAACCTCTTGAGATTCTTAACACAAGAATATGATTCAAGTTGGGATTCTATCTTCGCACAAGCTGAATTTTCTTACAATGATTCCATTAATAGGAGTACAGGTATGACACCTTTTCAAGTTGTTTATGGTGTAAAACCTAGAGGAATAATGGAACTTAGAGATGTTAGTCATTTGGAGAAGAAGAGTGCTTTGGCTGAAGATTTTGCAAAGGTAATGAAGGATGTGTATGATCAAGTAAGGAACCGGCTGCACCATACCATAGAAAAGTATAAGGTAGCAGCAAATAAGAAGAGAAGAGATTTGCAATTCAAAGTGGGTGATCTAGTGATGGTACATTTGAAAAAGGAGAGGTTACCTAAGGAGAAATATACTAAGCTACTGATGAAGAAGCTTGGTCCTTGCAAGATCCTCAAGAAGTGTGGCAACAATGCCTACAAAGTGGACTTACCTTCTTCTATTGGTTTGTCACCTATTTTTAATGTTGCTGACTTGTATCCTTATAAAGGATCTGTAGATGATGTTTTTGTTGCAGGTGAATCATATTTCCAGCAATATGAGTCACTCAAGAAGATATCCCAGCCATCCATGTTAGAGATTGAGAGCATTCTTGACAAGCGGGTGATCAAACATACAAGGAGGAAAGTGTATTATGAATACTTGGTCAAATAGAAACACAAACCCATGGAGGAAGCCACATGGATGACTAAGGAGGCCATTGAAAAGGTAGGGTTTTAGTTTGAGAGCATTCCAACTCAAGGGACTTGAGTTCTTTTCAACCTGTGGAGCATGGTGCAAGGCACCTAGACATGAACATGATTTTTCCTTTCAAGTTTTTTGTTTTCAGCTTGCATGATGTAACAAGGATGAATTTCAATCATCCATAGGTTTAATTTATCCTTTTTGTGTGGTCAAGGAACTCTAAGGTCATTCTATAAACCTAGAGTTAGCCTTAGTCCACTAGGATCCTTCTAGGTCCAATAGGGCATTTTCTCATATTAATGAGTTTTGGCATTAGGAGGTAGATTTCTAATGTTTATTAGTCATTTTAGACATATTGGAACCATTTAGAAGTCTGAAATCATTTTGGAGTCTTAAAATGCAAAAAAAATGTAAAAGTTGCAAAAAGTTGCTTTGACAACATTTAGCAACTTTGACAACTTTTTGAAAAGTTGTTAAATGATGGTTCAAACTGCCCCAACCCCCTAAATTCAGTTTAAACTGATTTAGGATGCCTATTTAGGCCCACACATCGATTCCCAAGGGGTTGGATGAAGTTGGAGTAATTTGTATGGAGAAGACACTTGAAATTTTTGAATAAAAACTAGTTTTCTGAGCAAAAACGTGATTGTATGGATTTGTACGAATTTTAAAATAAAAAAAAAGGTCCATGGTTGCATAGAAATGTGAGATACCTTTCATTTGGGTCTGAGTTTAGCAAATTTGGAGTTGTATTGTGAAAGTTATTGAATTTTTTCTAAAACTGTTGTAGAAACCTAGGGTTTTAAGGGTTTTGTGACTAAATGGACAATATCTTGCAATTCCAGAGGTATTAATTACAACCCCTTTGGAATTTGCAAGGACTAATGATGTATTTTAATATTCCAAATTCTCAAGATCTGGTGAAGGAGGTTTCATGGTGTACTTGCAAGCCCTAGGTTGAATATCCTCATGTATTCAACCAAGCAAATCTGATTGTATGGAAGAAATGGTTTAGGACAACAGTAAGAAAGGTCCTAAAAACCATTGGAACTTGTCTTAGAAGGGTGAATACACCTTCCCAAATCACTTCCCTAGTCTCATGTACCCATCATTAGACTTTATGCTTGTGTTCCATGCCTAGTCTGGCCAATTTGGCTTGTGAACCGTGTAGGGTTTGGTGGTGCGGGAGTGGATTGAGGCTCTACCCTTTTGGGAGTTGTGTGGTCACCTTGAAGAGGTCCCAAATCAGTCAAAAAAATAGCAAGTTGTTTGAGAAATTAGTCCTTTGTTACCCAATTTCTAGTTGTGAGACCTAGTAGCCTAGTAAGCCTACAAAGTGAAGTTGTTTGAGAGTGGATTTGAGGCATTTTCCTTGTTTGAGCCTCATTAAGGGATTGAGTCTCTGGAGCACCTTTTGTGTCAAAGTTGAGTAACCCATAAGGGAATGGGTTTGGCCTTGGATAGGTCTTAGGGTTGTGTGAGGGTGGTCTTACACTTCCTTTCCAAGAGTGGGTAAGGTATACTGGGTTGGAATAGTCACCTTTTGAGTCTAAAAGACTATGAGCCTATTTGACACTTCTTGTTGTGTGCACTCTACATCATATCCTAAACTGAAGCAACATCCTGATGTGCTTTTCCTATCAACTACTCTTCTAGACCAATCAAAATTAGTGAATCGATGTAAGTCAAAGTCTACATGTTTATACTTCAGACCAAAACCAATAGTTCCTCAAAGATATCTTAGAATATATTTTGCAACAACAAGATGCATTTCCCTAGGTTCACACATGAACTGACTTAGTGAATTAACAACATAACATATATCAGGTCTTCTATTTACCAAATACATCAGAGATTGAATAATCCATCTGTAGAGGGTAGGATCTGCAAACTCTGATTCTGCACTTGCTTCCTTTATTTTGTGCAAATTTTTCTCCATAGGTGTGGTCATGGATCTACAATCCATCATTCCAAATCTCTTGAGTATATCAATGGTGTATTTTCCTTGATTAAGGATTATGCCATCTGCCTGTTGCTAAACTTCCAATCCAAGGAAGTAGTGAAGAATTCCTAAATCTTTCACATCAAACTCAGAGGATAATTCTTTCTTACATCGAGAAATACAATTATCCTCTCATGTGATTAGTAGATCATCAACATAAAGAATAAGAATTAATAATTCACCATTGATTACCTTGTAGTAGAGATTTGGATCTTCTACATTCTTGGAAAATCCCAATTCCAAGAGATAGTGATCAATTATTTCATACCATGCTCTAGGGGCATGTTTTAGTCCATATAGAGCTTTCATTAATCTGCAGATATGTGATTCAGCCTTATGAATCACAAAACCTTTAGGTTGCTCTAAATAAACTTCTTTTTCAATCTTACCATTCAGAAAAGTAGTCTTAACATCCATTTGATGGACTTTCCATCCTTTAGATGCTGCAATAGACAAAATTGCTTGGACAGAAGTGTATCTGGCAACAGGAGCAAATGTCTCTTCATAGTCGATACCTTCTTTTTGTGAGAAACCTCTGGCAACAAACCTTGCTTTGTGCTTCTCAATTCTTCCATCTGTTGCATGTTTGATTTTAAAGAGCCATTTAGAAGATACCAAAGAGTTGCCTTTAGGCCTAGGAACAATATCCCAGGCATCATTTTTTTAGAATTGACTGATACTCTTCAGACACAACATCTTTCCAAACTTGATGCTTGAGCACATCTCTAACATAGGAAGGTTCTACATCAATGATCTCACTCATCAAGGTAGTATAACTGGAAAATAGATTAGGTCTCTTATTTTCTCTGAAAGTCCCCTTTGGAAAAGCATAATTTTTCAACTTCTTGAAGCATCTTTTTAGCCCAAAGTGGTCTCTTCCTAGTTTCAGGATAATGTTCTTCTAAGGGTAAGTTTTGAACTTCATGCTCAATGTTTTTAGGGTCTCCCTCTGAATCTCAGGGGTGGAATCCTCATCCAAGCTTGTAGGAGGATCTTGGTGTTCTAATTCATTAGAGCTTTTGGATCTCCTGAATGCCATGTCTTCTTCAAAGATGACATCTTTGCTTAGTTCAATTTTCCTTTGACCAAGTATATATACTCTGTAAGCTTTAGAGGTTTCACTGTACCCAACAAATACTCCTTTCTTTCTAGAAGGTTCTATCTTTGACCTCTATTCTTTGGGGACATGAATATAGACTGGACACCCAAAGATTTTGAGATGACTTATGTCAGGTTTGTTACTAGTAAAGGCTTCTTTAGGGGCTTTATTATCAAGAAGAGAATGAGGGCATCTATTTTGAATGTACACAACTGTCCTAGATGCTTCAGCCCAAAATGAGGTTTCTATATTTTGGTCAAACAACATAGCGTTAGCAGCTTCTAGTGTAGTCCTATTCTTTCTTTCAGCTACCCCATTTTGTTGTGGGTTATAAGGTACAATTAACTCCCTCTTAATCCCAACATTTATACAATAATCTTTAAACATATCAGAAGTAATTCCCCCCATTGTCTATTCTTAAGGTTATGATTTTCTTACCTATCATATTTTTTGCAAGAGCTTTGAATTCCTTAAATTTAGAAAGGATTTCTTCAGACTCTTTGTACCTTAGAAAATATATCCAGGTTTTCCTAGAATAATCATCTACAAATATTACATCATATAAAAATCCTCCTAAGGAGGGTATAGACATGGGTCCACATAAATCAGAATGGACTAATTCTAATACATTTTTGGATCTACTATTGCTAGAATTAAAAAACCCTTTAGTATTCTTTCCCAAGGCACACCCTTTGTAGGCTCCTTCAGAATTATGACTTAGCTTGGGTAAGCCAATCACCATCTTCTCTATCTTAGGTAGGACATCAAAATGAAGGTACCTTAATATTTTGTGCCAAAGTTCATTTGTATCTAGAGTCTCATGAATCAAGGCTTGAGGGGGAGTGGTCCAAAGTTTGTAGAGGCTCCCTTGTCTTATTCCAATGGTGTGGGATTTCTTGATGGTGGAGTTCTTTGGCCAAGAAAGTACCTTTCCTTCCATAAAAGTTATTCTGTAACCCTTATCTTCAAGTACAAAGACTGAGACAAAGTTTCTCTTTATACCAAGTACAAATAGAACTACACTCAGCTGTAGGGATATGCCTGACTTTAGATTGATATTGCAGGTTCCTATTCCCATAACTGGATAATTTGAGTCATCACCAATTGTCACTTCTTCATTTGAATTTTCCACAAGTGTATCTAGGTGCTCACGAAATCTGGTGATGTGTCGAGATGCTCCATTATCAATCACCCATGTGTTGGAACTAGAGGTGACTTGACTAGAGAGGGCTGAGTAGAAGACTAGTCTCTCGGAATCACTCCCTTTATTAACTTCTACCATTGAATCCTGTTGCTTGATCTAGTCTGGACACTTCATTGCATAGTGCCCATATTGGTCACACCTAAAACATTTTACTTCAGAAATGTCTCTCTTCTTCTTTGAAGACCTCTTTCCATTTGAGTTGTTGTCCCTTTTTCTCTTAAAGTTCTTCTTCTTTCCTTTCTTGTGGGAATTTGAGTTTAGAACTTGAATGTCCTCATTTCCATTATTTTGTTTTATTCCTCTTGTGACAAGCTAAGATTCCTCTTGAATGTAATTGGTTTTCAATCTATCAAACTTAGGAAATTTAGATCGAGCACTGATTCCTTGAATGAACAATTCCCATGAGGTAGTGACTACTAGATATCCAATAGTGGATGGTTGATCCCTAAGCTCAGTGATCCTCAAGAAATAGGATGTAATTGTCTCTCCTTTATTCATCTTTATATGGCGTAGTTGATTCTTCAAGGTGACAGCCCTGCTAGTGTTGTTGATTTCATAAATGTCAGCTAGGGCTTTGAACATCTGAAAGGTCGTCTCATATTTAGAAATAAATGGCGCAATATGGTCTCACTGAATCCATAATTATCTTAAGAGCCTTCTCACTATCCTTTCTCCACTGAACTTTCTCCGTATCATCAGAGGGTTTAGGAATTTCAATTTTGACATGGGAGTTAATTTTATTTTCTTTCAAAACAAGCATGATCTTGAATTTCCAAGATACAAAATTTGATGCTCCATCTAGTCGATCTTCAAACCTAACTCTAGTTGCCATTAGGATTATAGGAATGTGATCTACTAAGAGCTGAGTGAATGTCTATTTGATCGTTACAAAATTTAATTTGATCTTCCGTAACTTAGCTCTCATACCATGTTAAGTTTTGATCAGATTTGAAAAATTCAAACTGCTTGTAGTATATGTCACCAATCTACTGTGTGACCTTAGAATTCACCCAATGTTATAAGCTACTATAAATAGATTATGTTCTTATTAAATATTTCATGATATGTTATATGAGTGTGCCATGAAATGCAATATGCTTATATGGCATTATCTACAATATACGATATGATCTAAAGGTTGTATTTTATCTTCTAATGTGTAATTTTGAAAGATGCACTACACTTATAGATTTCAGTGTCTACATCCTTCTCAATGTATGCTAGTTATATAAGTGGATGAAGGGTTACATAGTGGATAGATATGTCTTCCCAAATGGGAAGACACATCTCTTCCCTACATACCTCTTCACCACAACACATTAACTACCATCAATTTACCTAATTGGAAGGAGAGCAATTCTTAAGACTTGTTAATCAACCTAATAGCAAGAACGGTATGACCGTTGGTTAAACTTAATCTTGTTTTATTTATTACTCATTAACGTATATACTAATGGTTTGATTTATTAGTTTATATGTTAATATGCAAACAAATTAATTCATCAGAATGAAATGGGATGACTGATGTTACAAAATTAACACTTGTTACTACTTTATCATATCCTCTTATTGTGGAGTGATAATTCCACCTTCGGTGGGTGATCCACCTCATTTGGAATATTTTATTGTTTCTCCAACCTACCACACCTATTTCCTACCTATCCTTGTTTCTTATTGAGCCACATCTCATGTTTGTGTGCTCACATATCCATTTAGCCTTGCCTATATATGCAGGATCATATTCATTGCATGTAACAATTATTGAACTATTGATCATTTATCTATTGATGAGAATACAGTTTATTCTTGTGCTATATTTTGTCTCTCTATTTTGTACATTTCATTGAGCTCTTGAACTTGGTAAAATCTCACAAATAAGGCCAAGGGAAGACCACTTAATTTTAAAATCATAATTTTAAAAATCAAGGCAGACAATAATTAATCTCTTAATTTTAAAAATTTTCTTGAAAGTTGCAATGTTGAATTTTGAAGGTATTTATGATTCTAGAGGGTTCAAAAATTGAAAAAATTAGCCAATCTTCTAGATTTAGGCTATTAAATACAATCATAATAGTCTCCCAAAATTTAAAAAAAAAAGTCGAGGACCGTGGCGAGAACGCACATGGTCCGACCAACTTTTTTTTGAAATTTTTCAGGGATGGATCTTATGATGATTTTAAGACTATCCCCAAAAAATTAGCAAATTTTACAATCTCTAGGTGGGTGAAATGAAGACACAAATGTGAAAATAGGACCCTATTAGGGTTTTGAAGAAAAAGAGGAATTGAAGTGCAATTTTGAAAAGGATCAAACCTAATCGATAAGGACACCTTAGAAAATGTTTAAAAATTTGAATGTAAATAAAATTGACTTGAAATTAACACAAAATCCAATTGATTTTAAAAATTAGGGTTTGATGACCTAACCACTTAATTTTGAATTTTGAATTTTGGGAAATAGGGGAAATTGAAATTTTGAATTGTAGGATTGAAGACAAATCTGAGAACAATTAGAAATCTGAAAATTAAATGGGAATCCAATTTTTTGCACAAGTTCAAGATGATTTTTGAAAATTAGGTTTTTAACAAGTAACCTCTTAATTTTGTAAATTTTAATTGCAAATTGAACAAGACAATGAGGAAATTGAATTTGACAATCAAAACAATTTTCAGATCTAAGACAACTACAAGCAATTTTTTACAAATCACAAGTTCAATTTTAATTTAAAAAACTAGGGTTTTTAATGATTTAACCACTAAGTTTGTAGATAATTTAAACTTGCAAATGAAAAACATGAAATTTTGTTTAAAGGAAAGCATACAAGATGTTGGGTTCACCAAAATGTAATGGTGGGAAAAATGATGAGTGATAGATCAAGAGGAAGACTAACCCTTTCCCTCAAAGAGAGATGACAGTTTCACCATTGATTATCCTTCAAGCACTTTTCACAATTACATTAGGAAGATAAGAGATAATTCACTAGATTCAATCTCCACACAAAGATGATAGATTAAATTCTGAATAAATTAAGAATGTTAAGATGATCCCTTCTTCCTTTGTTTGATTTGAAAAGGAGTTGATTGAATTATGTAGTGCAAAAGTGACAAAGAATCAATTATAACTTGAGATCTAAAAATGGGATGAAACTATGTACCTGGATTTGGCAATAAAATGTCTAGATGAAGTCGTTATGCAAATTTGACAAAACATTGTTCAGACCATGGCGGGAATGTACACGGTCCTCCGAAAAATCTGCGAAACGAAAAGGGTTTTTCTGCCTCTGCAAATAAAGCCTGAATTTGAAAGTATAGTTGTGCACCTATAACCTACACACAGAAAAGAGAGGGAAATGTGTTGGGATTGGGGGTTTTCCTTTAGGTCAAACCCCAGTTTTGGAATTAACCAAGTAATGAAAGAAACTACTTGCTAGTAGATGTAAATGAAAGACTGAATTGTAGATCACCTCAAGGGAGGTTGTAGTAGCAATGTTGATAGAAATCCTTGTGTGGAATTGTATGTCAAAATCAATCTCCTCTTCAATGGTTGAATCCTTGACTAGAATGCAACACCTAGCCTTGAAGGGAGACTTGAGAATTCTTAATGCTAGAAAAGAATGCTTGAATGCTTGATCGCTTGTGAATTTCCCACGTATGCAACTTATGCAAATGAGAGGATGAATGCCCCTTAAATACATGTTTGAAGGATTTGAATTTCATCACGGACCAACATTAGGGAGATTTCTTGCTCACTGCACAACCCACAATGCATTCTCTAGGAAGGTCCTACCCCAAAATAGGGCTGGGACAAGGGTGCAATGCCCCTATCCAAGGGGGGATAGGAGAGTCATGCCGCTGCCCTACCCCTTTCTCTAGGGTAGAGTGTGGATAGAGTAATATGAAGGCCAAGGAAGAACCTATTTTTGGAAGCCGAGTACTCTCCAGTCTCCGATCAAGCTAGAGGATTCAAGTTTGCATGCATGATGACCCTAATGAAGATGTAAATTGCTAGGGTCACAATTTTTTGACACTACAGAACTGAGGCAAGCTAGAGAATATATCATTTCATTTCCTGGCTGGGACAAGGGTGCAATGCCCCTATCCAAGGGGGGATAGGAGAACCATGCCGCTGCCCTACCCCTTTCTCTAGGGTAGAGTGTGGATAGAGTAATATGAAGGCCAAGGAAGAACCTATTTTTGGAAGCCGAGTACTCTCCAGTCTCCGATCAAGCTAGAGGATTCAAGTTTGCATGCATGATGACCCTAATGAAGATGTAAATTGCTAGGGTCACAATTTTTTGACACTACAGAACTGAGGCAAGCTAGAGAATATATCATTTCATTATAGGAAAAGCTATCAGTTGCTCAAGCTAAGAGGAAGGAACTCTGTGATCAACTACAAAATTAGAGTAGTGATGAAGAAGATGTTAGGATTAAGTCCCAAAGATACTGAGAGGAGGGGTGAATCAATATCTAACCGATTAGTAGAATATTTAATCTTATTAAGAACTTTGAATTCCAAAACAATGTACCGATAAATAAGAATTAATGCAATAAATAGGAACAATAAAGACAACATAGAAAACACACCATAATATAAGATGTTTAACAAGGAAACCCAGTGTGAGAGAAACCTCAGTGGGATTTGTGACCCACAATATTCACTCGTTGGCCAATGAATAAATATTACTTGCAATGAGGGGCTTGCACATGTAGGAAGGCCAACTGCCTAGAGCTCATTGCTCAATAAGAGTCACATTGACTACAAAAGTGGATTATGAAATCCAATAGAATGTACTACTTCAAAGTAGCATCAACTATGCCAGGTTCAATATTGGTTTAAGCTCATACAATAACCAAAAACCTTTGTTGTCACTTATATCACCTTATACATAATTCACAACTCTTATCCATACCTTATACACAAATGACCTATAAGGTCTCATATATATATTTGAGTCTTTTCTAATATACCTTGTTAGCTTTACAAAAGATAATTACAATTAAATACAATAAACAAAAGTTTATTCCCTATTGGCTGGGGTGCTAGTATGCATTATTGCCGTTGTCGGTGAAGTTTCTACCAATGTATGTAGATGTCTATGCCAGTGCTAGTCCTTGTCGATGGCTTTACTAGATGAGTGCCAGAAGGTTGCTAGATGGTTGCTAGTAGGTTGCCATCAATGACAACACCATCATTCTCATAAGAGTGTAGAATGCCAACAATCTCCCCCTTTGGCATTGATGGCAACACTCATGAGAAAAATCCAAAAACTGTTTCCAAAAAGTGAAGTCCAAAAAGTTACCAAAAATATATGCTCCCCCTGAGTAGATGATCTCCTCTGATTAAAATTTTTTCTCTATCCACTACTTCCCCTTTGACATCAATGACAAAGGTTGTCAAAAATTGTCAAATGAGTGCAAAAATTTCACCTCAAAGTTTGTAACCGGTTGGTTACAATCTGAAATATGTCTGCCAAAACCAAATTTAAGCTCTACATGAAACTATTACTATCATTCAAGGTTACCTAAGTCTATTGGATCGTGCCAGTGAGATGATGCATATGCTCTTTTGGTGTTCTTTCTCCTTGAAGTAATGACTTAGAGATCTCATTCCTCAGAGAGATAAGATTGTCTAGCTTGGGACCAAGTTTGTAGTTAAGCTCTCTGGCATTTGCTTTAATCCTTGACTTCTCTTTCTCAAATTTATCTAGTTTCTCCTCTAATCCTACTATTTCTTGCTCAATTACTAATATAGGTTCAGATGAACCAATTATGTTATCAGCTATATCATCTATCTCCTTCTATACTCAACTTATTTCATTTTCAATGTCCTTTGTCAACAGATGTGGCTTGCATGTTGCTCTGTACAACTCCTTATATTCTAAAATTGTTGTATTAAGTTCCGATAAAAGTGTGTTAATGTGATCTATGCACTTCTTTATTCAGTCCTTAAAGAATTTTTCCTTTTCCTTTCAATTTTCTCTTTGAAGGTATCCTCATTCACCTTATCAACTATTATTACATTGTCGGTAATGAATTTGGAAAATGTGTCCAACTGACCTAGAGAATCCTTTACATGATCTATATTACATTTTGGTGCAATCATCTTAAGAATTGGTATTGTATAATCAATTGCCTTGTAGGCCAATGCATTACAGTCAGTTATCTTCTTGATAGAGTCCAAGAGTACCTCTGTCACATTGGTAGGCTTGAATTCACTTAATGAAGTATCGGATGTCTGACCAACTATCTTAATTACCTCAGTGCTTCCAACATTAGTAACCAATTTTCTTGTATCATCCTCTGGTGTATCAGTCTGAGTTTTCATTTCAACTAGCAATGGTTTGGGTTTCTCAATGATTATTGGTTTCACTATCTCAATATGTACCTCAGCCTTTGTCGGTTTCTCTATCAGTTTCTTTGTGTGCTTAGCTACTGGTATCTTTATCTTAGTAGGTTTCTCGATGCCAACATCTCTACAACTAGCATTCATTCCAATATCCAATGGTTGTTCCATTTGTAGTGTATGCTCCATTTTCTCTGTTTGAATCTCAACCTCAACATTCTTTATCGGTTGCTCAACAATGTTTCCATTGTTAGCAATATCATTCTTTACCTCTATATTGTCCTTATCCACAAAAATGTTCTCTTCTTGAGTATCCACATTCGTGGTGAATAAAATTTCAGAATCAGGATTGATGTCATCATGTGTGATACCTTCACTTTCAGTAACCGGTGGATCATCAGAATGTACCGGTGCAGTATCCAAGGGTGGTGGTGAGTTGTTAGTTATTTTGATGTTTGGTATTCCACCAACTGGGTAAGAGCACAAAAATGGTGGTCAGAAAAGTGCACACACCAAAAAAAACATGAAAAACACCAAAACGCACATGGGGTATTTCAAATTTAAAGAACCCTGTACGCATTTAGGCTCATTTTGCTGAGCCTAACCAAATCTAAACCACATGCATGATTTAAAATATATTGCACGTGGTTTAAAACATACTAACCACATAAGGGGTTTAAAGAATACTAACCGCATACACAGTTTAAAACATACTAACTACGTACGTGGTTTAAAAACTAAAACCATGTACATGGTTCTATTTGTCAATAAAATGCAATTCACTTACATTCCATTAGGTTTTTCAGTAGGATATATACATAAAATATAACATTTATAGAGAAATGTCACTTATACTTTAAGTTATATTTTATTTATATATTGTTAGGATGTTTGAGAGTGGTTCCGGATCTCTAAGAGTTATAATGCAGATTCTAGTTTTTTGAGTATTCTAATAAATTTCAGACTTAGTCAAATTTCAGTAATTAGCATGCTCATATCAGCATTATGTCTCTCATCTCTTCCCTACATTCTCCCTCTCTCTTCTTTAACCCCTACCTTTTTGTCTCTTAGGAATCTCCCTCTCTACTTTCTTCCCTCTCTTGGGTATCTCTCCGTCTCTTTCTCATATCCCTGACCCTCTTTCTCTCTTTCATATATCCATCTCTTTCTCTCCCTCTCTCAAATATCTCTATCTCTCACTCTCTCCCCCTCTCTTAAGTGTTTCTCTCTCTCCCTTCCCCTCCCTTTCTCTTCCTTTGTCAAGTATTTCTTTCCTTCTAACTCTCTTTCTCTCTCCCCCTCTTGCTCCATTTCTCTTTCTCTCAAGTCTCTCTCCTTCTCTCTATCACATCTCTAGCTATCAACCTTTATCTATCTCTCTCTCTCCTCTTCTATCAATTCTCTCTCTCGCTCTCTCTCTCTCTCTCTCTCTCTCTCTCTCTCTCTCTCTCTCTCTCTCTCTCTCTCTCTCTCTCTCTCCCTATCCACCTCTATCTATCTATCTCACTCCGCACCTCCCTTTATAATTTTCAATTAAGTCTCTCTCTCTCTCTCTCTCTCTCTCTCTCTCTCTCTCTCTCTCTCTCTCCCATTCTTTATCTCTAAAGTCTCTCCCTCTCATCCTTGTTCTCTCTATCTCACTCTCTCCTTCTCTAAGGTGTCTCTCTCTCTCATTCTCTCCCTCTCCCCTCTCCCTCCCTCTCTCCCTTTATCATTACCTCTCATTCTCACTCTCTCCCTATCTCCCTCTCTTCGCACCTCTCTCTCTAATCTCTTGCAATATCCTTCCACCCCTTCCTCCCTCTCACTCAAATTCTCTCTATCTCTTACCCTCTCTTTCTCTCTCTCTCACCTTTCCTCCCTTCACCTCTTAGGTCTCTCTTTCTCTCCCAATCCCTCTATCCACCTATTAGATCTCTCTCTCTCTCTCTCTCTCTCTCTCTCTCTCTCTTTGAGTCCCCTTCTCTATGTCGCTCTCTCTCATTTATCTCTTGTCTATCCCTCTCAGTCTCTATCTCACTCTCCTCCTCTCTTAGGTGTATCTCTCTCCCATTTCCTCCCTCTCTAGGGTCAAAAGGTATTCTCAAGGGTCATATGGTATCCTAGGGATCCATGCATGTATCCTAAGGGGTCATAGGACACCATATGATTCCTTAGGACACCATATGAACCATAACGACACATAAGAGGTCATATGGAGTCCTAAGGGGTCATAAGACACCATATGACCCCTTAGCACACCATACGACCTATAATGACACCACATGGTATCCTAAGGGGTCATAAAACACTATATGACCTCTTAGGACACCATACGATCGATAACAACACAATATGTAGTCCTAAGGGGTCAAATAGTGTCCTAAGGGGCTGTAGGAGACCATATGATCCCTTAGGGCACCATATGACCCCTAATGACACCATATGGTGTCCTAAGTGGTCATAAGGTGTCCTAGGGGTCATACGACACCATAAGGCATATAACTATACCATATGGTGTCCAATGGGTCATTGGACACCATATGACCCTTAGAATACAATACGACCCCTAACAACATCTAAGGGATCATAGGATAGTATATGATCCCTTAGAATATGATAGGACCTATAATGATGCCAAATAGTGTCCTAAGGGGTCATAGAACACCATATGACCCTTTTGGGCACCATATGGTGGTGTTATGGGTTGTATGGTATCTTGAGGGGTCATATGACATCCTATAACCCCTTAGGACACCATATGATGTTGTTATATGTTGTATGGTGTCTTAAGGGGTCATCTGGTGTCCTAAAGGGTCATAGGACACCATATGACCTCTTAGGAAACAATATGACCTCTAATGACACCTAAGGGATCATATGGTGTCCTAAGAGGTCATAGAATACTATATGACCCTTTAGGACATCATACGACCCATAATGACACCATATGGAGTCCTAAGGGATCATAGAACACCATATGACCCATAACAACATGTAGGAGGTCATATGGAGTCTTAAGGGGTTATAAGACACCATATGACCCCTTAGCACACCATACAACCAATAATGACACCAAATGGTGTCCTAAGGGGTCATAAAACACAATATGACCTCTTAGGACACCATATGATCCATAATGACATGATATGGAGTCCTAAGGGGTCAAATAGTGTCTTAAGGGGTCGTAGGAGACCATATGACCCCTTAGGACACCATATGACCCCTAATGACACTATATGGTGTCCTAAGTGGTCATAAGGTGTCCTAGGGGTCATACAACAACATAAGACACATAACGATACCATATGGTGTCCTAATGGGTTGTAGGGAACCATATGACCCTTAGAACACAATATGACCCCTAACAACATCTAAGGGGTCATAGGAAACTATATGATCACTTAGCACACTATAGGACCTATAATGATGCCAAATAGTGTCCTAAGGGGTCATAAAACACCAAATGACCCTTTAGGACACCATATGGTGTTTGTTATGGGTTGTATGGTGTCCTAAGAGGTCATATGGCATCTTATGACCCCTTAGGACACCATATGGTGTCGTTATGGGTTGTATGGTGTGTTAAGGGGTCATATCGTGTCCTAAGGGGTCATAGGACACCATATGACCTCTTAGGAAACAATATGACCTCTAATGACATGTAAGGGATCATATGGTATCCTAAGGGGTCATAGAATACCATATGACCCTTTAGGACACCATATGACCCAGAACGACACCATATGAAGTCCTAAGGGGTCATATGGTATCCTAAGGGATCATAGAACACCATATGACCCATAACAACACCTAAGGGGTCATAATACACCAGATGACCCATTAGGATACCATATGACCCATAAATATTATCCAACCAATACATTCACATGATCCAAAGAAACCAATATGTTCATTTTATTCAAACGTTCTACTTTATATCCTATCTTCTTTTAAAAAAAATAAAACCGACCACCTTGTCAATCTTCTTATCACCTTATATATATGCAAATAAAAAGAAGATATATTAGAGGGAGAGGAAGAGAGAGGGGATGGAGGGAGGGAGAGAGGGAGAGGAAGAGAGTGGAGAGAGAGAGGGAGAGAGAGAGAGAGAGGGAGAGAGGGAGAGAGAGAGAGAGAGAGAGAGAGAGAGAGAGAGAGAGAGAGAGAGAGAGAGAGAGAGAGATGGGGTATGGAAGAAGGGAGAAGGGGAGAGGGAGACAATACATATACATACACAGATATGTGTGTATATATATTTAATATATTATATATTATTATATACATATATATATATTATATATTTTTTATTTTTTATATTATATATAAATTATATATTATACGTATATACACATATTATATATATATATACAATAGCATATTATACACACTCCCAAAATTTAAACAAACTTAGCTCGTACACGCTATTTACAGTAAAAATAGCGTGTATGCAATTTTATAGTAGAAATAGCACATATGCTCTTTTAATAATAAAAATACCATGTACGCACTTTTTATAGTTAAGATAGAAGGTATGCGCTTCTTACACCATAAGTACCTCATATGTGCTTTTTATACCATAGGTACCTTGTACGTGCTTTTTTTTGTTTAGGCTGGGAAATAGGCCTGGATGACAAAGCTATGGTTTGGAAGTTTGATGCAGGGCACAAAAGGAGCCAAAAATCAAAGTTAAATGCAGATTAAATATATAGTTCAAACTATATTAAAAATTGAAAAATTTAAATGATTCTGCACACATAAGTGATTAATTCGCCCAGGGCTCTATTTTTACTCAAAATGTCAAGTATTATATGTTGCTAGAAAGCTCTAAAGATGAGGAATGCAGTTATGAAGTTTGTTTCAACAAAGATCAGATATTTTGAGAGCAGTTTCCATGGGAAAGAAGAAGAAAGTGAATTCAATTGGAAAGGAGACACTTGGCAATTTTGGTTGCAAACCTAATATTTTCCCTCTTCCTTCTTATTCCAATTTTATTCTCATTGTAAGGGTTCCATAATTCTGTGAGAAGTGCTCCAGTTTTCATGGCTTCCATTTTCTGAATTTCTTGACCCAAACTTGTAAAGTTCTATGGATCTGTTCAGGCTATAGAGGCTACATTGCAGGATGACAGATTGTTTTCTAGTTGCAGGTCTTACTTGTGTCAAGCATGAGTAAATTTCCCATGATATTGTCTTTGTGCATGTATCTCATTGTTATGATTTGAATCCTCAAGGAGGTTTATAATTTGTCATCTCAAGGAGATTGTATGATTGTTTATAGGCATTCTTCAATGAAGAGTTTAAATTCTATAATCAGTCATAAATAATGGAATATGTCCCAGATCTGATAATTTTATGAATGGATTGAGTAATGCATTAGTATAAGGTATTGATGCAGGGATATCTTGTAAGGAAAACAAATTTGTAGTTGTGATTGGCATTTTGTAGTTCTATGTGTGACTTTGTTGCCCAATGAACAAGGCAATGGTCTTTGACAGATTTGGGGATGGTTTCAGACATATATTTCAAAAAGAAAATCTATTTCCCTTTATGTTTAGGGGTTGTGTTCTTTCATTCCAAGCTCTATTTCATCTTATTGTTTGTATAGGTTTAGCCAATTGGTAGTGTTCCCTAACCTGTTGAGCTTTAAAATGATCTATCTGCTTCATTGATGCTATCATGGTGAGTAAATGAGTTTTGATTCAGAGCATCAAAGGGTGTCCCCCCCTAGGTCTAGCAGAACCTGAAGTGTAGGAGGATCATTAGGATCCTATGTTATGTTGTCCAAGCCCTGAAGTGTTTCATTGATTGAGATTTGCTATCTCATAGATAGATTTGCAGGTGTTCTTGGGTTAACTAGATTTGGTGACCAACGAAAATGGTGACTCTGCTAGGGACTAAATGGATTCAAATGCTTGATTGATATGGTTAGAAGTTTAATGTATTCTTCATTCTATCAATTTCATATCTAGCTAGTCTATCCATTGTGTATGCACAGAGTTTGAGATTGATTTTATGGTGAAGAGATTGTTTAGTGTTCTGGATCTGCAGGTTGCTATGTTTTTCATGTCATATTTTATAAAGGAGTAACTGTAAATTCATGTTGCTGAGATGTGAGCAAGTCCTTGCAGCTGTGTGCAAATTTTTTCCCCAATTCCTTTTTGAGTGGCGACTATGTGGTTCATACCAGTGTCAAATAGGCTAGAAGAGTGTTTATTGTAGTGAGATTGAAAGAGAAATAGAGAATTTAAATATGTGTTGAATGACATTCCATTGTTCAAAATATCCTCTATGCAAGAGGTGGTGACTTAGTGATAAAAGATCATGCTGAAAGTTGAAATTAATCTTCAGATCGACAAGAGTTTATAGCTACAAACACCCAGGTATTTTCAGTGGTTTCAAATGCAAAAGATATTTGTTTTGAAAATTTGAATGTGTAATGCTATTTTCCCATTTAGTGAACAACACTAGTCTAGAGGGAAAGAGGAATCACAAAATTAATTTGCATATCTATGATGCTAAAATATCTAGTGTATATGATCTTCCGTAGTATGCAAATTTGGAAGAACTTTGTGTCAAGCAATGTTAATGAATAGATTTGAATAAGGATATGTGCTTGAATTTTTTTATCCAAGATTGTATAATCATTTGTGGGAGTAGGAATAAATGTGTAGTGAAGTTTTTTAGCCCCAATCTTATCCACATATGACCATGCCTAGTAAACCAAAACAACCATGTAATAGGAAAAGTTTCAGTATGAAGCACTATGCTGCTCTAAATTTTAGAGATATTCCGGGTTACCCAAATCCCATACCCACAGAAATTAGAAAGTATTTGCCCATATTCAGTGGGAAGAAATCAGAATTAGCATGTCAACATTTGAAGAGATTTTTAGATTTGATGGGAGAGTTTGAAATTTGTCAAGAAGATGTATGTAGGAAGTTGTTTGTTCAGTCACTGAAAGAAGATGGAAGGGATTGGTTTTCTTTTTTGCTAGTGAATTCTATTATCTCATGGGAAGAATTGATTTCAGATTTCATAGACCAATTTGATGAAAAAGTGAGTGATTGTGATTTACTGAAAGAATTCACTTATATACAAATCAGGGAAGATGAATTGGTACCAACATTTAATATCAGATTTTCACAAGCTTTGTCTAAGATTTTTAGAAAGTATAAGTTTGATGATAAAGTATGTCTAGATATCTATATGAGTTCATTTGACGAGAATATGGGTTTCTTATTCAGAAACAAAGAACCCAAAACCTTCTATGAAGCTTTTAACATAGCTAGGGACATTGAAAATAATTTGAAATTTAGGATAGCCAAGAGATTTGTGTCTGCTGTGGTCTTTTGTCAAAGCTCCTTCAATGGTGAAATACCATTTGAAACTGATCAAAACATTTCATGTCTAGGTGCATCAAGCTCTGCTGTTCTGAGTGGTTTTGCTAATGCATATTATTCAAATTTAGATAAGAGTCAAGAACCTTTGTTGTCAATGTTGGTTGTCTCTCATAGTAATGATGGAATGATCAGTGGGAAGTGTTGTGAAAATGCTGATATAGAGGTAGATATATACAAGGGATATGTACCATTTGATTTGTATGCCAATTATGCTGACTATGTGACTGCAAATTATGAAGTTAATCATGCATCTACCAAGGTTAACAATAATGAAAATTATGGTAATGATGACCATCAATCTTTACATGCTGCTAATGTGTTTGATTTTGAAATGCCAAGTATTGATGGATCACCAAATGTTTTTGATTATGCAAGTGAAGATGTGCAATATGATGTAAATCAGATTTTGTTTAAATCTGATAAATCTGAAAATGAAATTATGAATGATGTTGATGATGTGTTCAGTGCAAGTATACCTAGTGATGAATGTGTTTCTGAATGGAGTGGTGCTATTGATTATGAGGACATTGAGTTCTATTCCCAACACCTTGAAGGTATGCAAATGAACAATGAAGAGAAATTTCAGAATGAGAACGATCTTGGCATGAGTGTTTCACTTTCTTTTGATTGGCAAATGAATGCCAGTCATGTAGCTGAGGATGGTTATGAGAATTCTTATTATTCATCTTGTGAAGATGATATAAGAGGAGACCAAGTTATGTACCTCATTTATGAATCAGAAAACAAAAATGTTTTTGAAGATAAGAATGTATGTGACACTGTGGATAATGTTTTATTTTCAGATTTGAATGAACCCATGTTTGAATGCTTTCAGAATTTTAAATACCATGAAGAGAGTGTGAATGTTGATAGTATGCTTGAACCAAAGATGGAACTCTTTGTATTTGATATAAATGTTCATGGTGTTGATCTTTTTGATGAAAATGCTAAAGATACCCCTTGTGTTGAACAAGTTTGTAATGCTGATAAAGTTCTGAATAGTAGTAGCATTTGTTGTAAGAAATTACTTCATGATGAAGATATGAGGCATGGGTTGTGTGATGACTTCTTCAGACCACAAATGGAAGTTTTTCAAGTGGATATAAGTTTGAATGAAGAAGATTTAGCTAAGGATTTGCTTCAACCAGAGGTATGCATTCTTTTCCATGAATGGGATATTGAGAATGCAGAGGTTTTGAGTTTGATAAACAAGGATAGTATGGACTGTGATTAGCATAATGAAGTATCACATCTGGATTGTAACATTTGTGTTCCTTGTTTGCATTAGTTGACTAGTAATGTCCCTCATTCTATTGATTTAAATGATAATAAGGTATGTGCTGATGGGAATTATAATGTTAAGATTGAATGCTTTATTTTTGAAGTTCAGCATAATGATGCCTTTGCAAATGGTAGAATTGATTGGGATAGTGAAGTGTATTGTAGCTTGTGGGATGGCCTCTATAGTGAGTTGTCTCATGGTTTTACTTTTGTTGAGATAGTGTGTGACCATAAAGTTTAGAATCAAACAAGAGGTATGCACACTAGCTATTATAGTAATGAGACAAAAGACGTTGATTATAAGGATTATGCTCAGTTGTTATTGAAAGGTTCCTTTGTTTGGATCATGATGTCAAGTGATGAAAATCTGATTTTTGACAGAGGTAAATGCTAAAGTTGTTTGGAGTAGATTATGATTAGTTATAAGTATGTTTGTATATCTTGTATAGTTGCTTTGCTTCAGTTGTGTGCTTTTCAATAAAGTGCCCTGCTGTTTGGGTTGAATAAGGATGCCCTATTTTTGAGAAGAGAAGAGTGATTCCTTTTTTGGGTGGTCTGCTTAACCATAGATATCTGGATTCTTGTGTTGATCTTGCAATCAACCATCCCTAGTCAGAGACATTGTTGGGACTCATTAAAATTGAGGCAAGTTTTGAGGCCTAATTCACATTTTTGCTTTGCATTTCCAAATGAGTCAGTTCAAATGGCCTAGTTAGAGAGAGGGCAAAATGGAGACAGTTGATTTTCAAAGGGTAAGGCTTGGGAATCATGTCCTACACCTTTCATTTGGCCTATTCAGTGATGTGCAACTTTCAAAATTCAATTTGGATAAGTTTATCAGGTACCCATTTTGAGGGTGAGCTGGAAGTACATTTTAGGCACAAATGCATATTTTACCAAGTAGCCTACTTTGAGTGTTTATATCTTTTGCCCTGTTGATCATCATGAAGAAATTCAAAATGGATTGAATTGTATGTATAAATGTGAGTGATCTTGCAAAATTTCAAGTCGTAATGAATCCATTTGCTCAATTTTCAGAGCCAAATCCGTTTGCAGTTTGTGTGGTTTGACTAGTCCCTATTTTGACTGCTAGTTAGAGCCCTGTTTTGCATGAGTGTAAAAGTTGCCTCAGTGAGTGTCATGCCAAAATTTTTGCTCCAGGTTATTATTGGTTATCAGTGAGTGTCAGTGAGTGTCATGCCAATCTGTTTGATCGATTTTCAAAAGGGTTCATTGAGTCATCATTTTCAGTGATCCATACTTTTAGTGCCATGTCAGTTAAAGTAGCCATTTTCATGAGCACACCATTTGCACCCAGTCAGGCTTTTGGTCAAACTGAGAATTCTAAGTTTTAATATGCACTTCAAGGTACCTATGTTTCAAATTTGGGGGCCTACAGAGGTTTTTTGATATTTTTGAGAAAGGCATCATGTGTTGCCAAAACATTGACTTCATCAGGTCCACAATGTCGACAAAGGCAATTGGTCATTTTCACCAATTAATATCTCTTTGCTCAGGATGCATCTTGAAAAACCATTTGGTAGATTTCATCCTTGTATATCAAAGTACATGCCTGTCAGATGGCGAGGTCCAGAAAGGTGTTTTGACTACTTTGAAAATTATGTCTTCATGATTAAATGCGAAAATGTGGCGTAATCGCTTGAAGGTTGTAAAATTCAGTCTGATGATCCGAAAATGATGCCGATCATTTCCAGAGGTATGTTTGAGGTATGTGAGTCATTCCAAAGGTCAATTGCATGAAAATAAAAGAAAATTTAGTTGGACCCACTTTCGGGCCCGACCTGGCTCAATGCGTGTGCATTAATTTTATGGTGACAATGTTGATAGTACATGTCTTCATGATGCATAAATATATGGAATTGTATCAAATCATTTGACTAACATTGCAAATAAGTTATCCTCCTTGGTGACACGTGAAGATTTGGAGGGTCTAAAAGCTGAATTGAGGCTCATGATCCGTTGTCAAGATGCTAGGCGTATCAATGCAAGTTGTTCTTTGAATGATCCCTTGATGCTGGTTCCAACTACTGATGGATCATATCAAAAAGATTTCATCTAGTTTGGCAAAGCTATTTAAGTTGCCAAATGACCGAGTTGATTCTCTTCTAATGGCATGTGGTTTGCCAACACATGGGAGGTTTTGATGCTAAAATACGAAGGTTGAAAGCCCGCATAGGTTTCCAATGAAATTTCTTGTGAGAACAATGGTTATTAACTGTTCTAAAGGCTGTCAGACATTGCTACAACAAATTTAAGTATTCCAATGGCAAATGTAAACATGGTACTCCTCCCTCACGTGGCCCCCATCTCCCTTAATGCTCACGTAGTTGAAGGGGTTGCAATTCTAAATGTTTCACATGGAAATGGAGTTTGGAGTGCAGCAGAATAGTGTTAGGCCCAATATGGAAACCTAATGTACTGAGAGGGGAGGGGTGAATCAGTACATCAAAACTTTTCTTCAACAATAACTTTCCTGTTATGCATAAACTGAATAGTGCAGTAACATAATATAAAGCTAAAACAAATAGATAACAATCACACATGATTCACTCCATAACACATATATTTTGGTTATGCAGAAACTCTTGGTTAGAGAGAAAAACTTCGGTGGGGATGACACCCAAAACTTCACTACTGCAATAATAAAGGTTTCTTGGTTAGAGCTACATGTTTAGCTATTTCTGATAGCTTACCCTATTAGGAGTAACAAGATCTATTAGATCTACCTTGCTAAAGGATTTTGCAACACTTAATCTAAATGTTGCACCTGGTTAGAGGCTTTACAATTTATAGACTTGATTAGAGTCTTTTACCCTGTTAAAGGTTTCTCTTACAACTTCAAAATATTACAATAAAATTATTACAAATATCTGCAACTTTACATCTGAAATGTTATAGCAGATTCTATGTGCTCAGAAAGCATACCTCGGTAACCCATATAGTAACTCGATAAACCCTTCTGTTTACTCTATTATTTGATTGTTCTCTGAAATCCTTCTCGGTGACCTCTATGTCTCTGTAACAGTCATAACACTTAGTGCTTTCACATGTCTTGCTTTGTATATTTCTATATCTTCCTTTCTATCATGCTACATATATATATTTCTAATCTTAATTTCTATTGTATAAATATATCTCTTATGATGGTGATCTAATTCATTGCTTCGATCTTACAAACATTTTTTATCAAATGAATAACCATGCAAAATATTTCATTGGTTAGATGACCTCAAAATCATACACAATCTTTAAGTGCAATTTCTAATGTGATAAAGGTTCTATGTACCTCGATCTTGTAACATGTTTTCATATGTATGTCTAGGTTCAATGAATCTGGTAACACATTTCACTCAGTGTATAACAACTTGGTGTGTCATCTTTGCTGCTCGGTAGACAACTCAGTGTATACTGCGCTCTGAGACTACTTTCTTCTATAACTAACTGGACTGTTCATATCGACTAAATATCTCGGTAGAGATAACCAACTAGAGTATATAGAATAACTTTGAACATAAAACTAATGGCAACTTAATAAGTAGTAACAATCTCCCCTTTTGACATTAGTTGAGATGTTTGACAAAAACTACTTTCAAAGTTATAACTATATACTTGCAAAATTTAACTATACTGACAGTATATACAATAGTCAATGAAATAATATGTCTAGATATACTCCCCTTATCAATCTACTATACAAAACTTCTAATTTTGCATGCTTGGTGATCAATGTTCTATGTACACTTGTTCTTTGCTTACTATTCTATTTACTGCTCGGTTCACTGCACTTGGATACTTTGCTCACTCTGCTCAGTATACTCTCCCTGTATAGTAAACTCCTTTTGTTTGATACTTTGAATACTATATCACTCCCTTAATACTGTATCACTCCCCCTTTTTGACAAACATCAAGACTTAGTTACCATTTGGAGGTGGTAACTAGTCAAAAATGGATTTGTACTTGGTCCGTGCTTCAGTGAGAGCGACAGAGAGTGCATCCTTTACATTGTCCATTAAAGAATTTTGCGCTTGAATATCAGCCAATAATGATATTAAGCCATCTAGAGTGCTTCCCTCTTGTGTAGTAGATAAGGAGGTGGCACAGTTGATCTGTTCTTGGACGGATGAAAGATGAGGAAGGAATAACATCTGAAGTGTCATTATGTCCATCCTGATCTTGTGTTCTTCATTTCTTAGGTCCAATTGTTGAGCCATGAGCTATTGTAGCTTTGTATAAAAATTCTGAACTGAATTTGGCTTTGTGGTCAACTTATGTGAGAGATTGGTGATCTCTTTCTCAATTGCTGTTGTTTTATTTTTAATGTCTTTAATGAATAAAGAAAATGTATAGAGTTTCTGAAATAAATAAAGAATGTTCTTGAGTTGAGGAGTCAACTCAGCAATAAATTTGACAAATTTAACTTTTCCAATAGCTATAGCTTTTTGTACTTCTATCATTTTTGCAGTGAGCTCCTTGTCTTTTAGCTTGCTCAAATATTCCGATGCATCTACTCTAGATGTCTCTATCTTTGTTAGGAGTTCATCTAGTTGAATGTGGATGGCTGCATTTGTTGACACTGTAGCTTCAGCTAGCATATCTATTAAGAGTGCTTTCACCTTCTGAAGTACTTTATTTTTCTTTTGAATCACCATTTGCTTCTCTTGTTTAGCCTTAGCTTTGCATAGTTCACCAAAATCAATGAGTGCTTGCCCCTTTAATTTTGATATGTCTACATTGGGAAACACTATTGGTTTTGACAAATCAACTTTAAAACTATGCTTTTTCATCTTCTTTTCTTTACCTTTCACTGATGGAACTAAGACAATGGCTTGTGATGCTTGATGACCCTCGATAGATTGCTCGGTAGAGGCAACACTTTGGTTGGTTTCTTTAGCCTCTGTAGTGTCCTTTGGTGTCTCGGTACTTGGTGTCTTAGTGCTAGTAGGTTCTTGAGACATCTATTCTTGAGTAGTACCTTCTCCTGCTGTAGACTTGTGACCTTCAGTGCCTTGATCCATATCCTAAGGGGTTTTGGTTGAGACAGGTTGATTAACCGATGGATAAGGCTAAACTTGTTCTAAGACTAATTCATTGGATACAAGTTTTGCATATGCATTGTCTTCTATCATTTCTTGTTCTGTGCCTCTGTATCCATGATTTCTTCATCTATTTGAATGGTGTTAGTAGGGTCTTGCTTGATAACATTAGGATCTTGCTTGGTGACATCAACAACTTCAACTGTAGCTTGCTCACCGGCATCCTTGATTTTAAAGATTTCCTGCCACTTTTCTTTTGTATCATTTTCCACTTCAATATACAACCCATTCATTAGTTTTAAGGCTCTTTGTTTGACAAGAAACTTTGAGTTGTAGGTTGTTAGATGCTCTTTTATTTCAGCTGCTGACATGTCAGGAAAGAGATGTACTAGACTTCTTTCTCAGAGTCCATTTCTCTGAGTCCATTGCATACTTCCACCTATTATCAATATGTAAATATAGTTCATTTGGAAGTGACTTAGATAGTTCCAATGGAGCTAACCGAAATTTTAGAAGTGTGCAGATGATAGCTTCTTCAATTTGTCTCTTTTCATCATTATTTTTTGTTTCATACTTAACATATCTAAATCCTCCAAATCCACCATATTCTTTCAAATTAGCACAAAAGTTTTCAACACTATGTACATTTACCTTCTTGCTCTTGACAATCTGAAATTTGCTTGCATCCTCAGATTCGGTATCACTAGACTCTTTTGCCAAAATGAGTCTTCGAGTAGATTTCTTGTATGTTTTTGTTACCTTGGGAATAGTAACACTTTTTGTTTTCTTACTCGGTGAAGCTGCAGATGCTCTAGTGTTAGGTCACTTTACTAGAGGAGTTAGTGAGGCCTTTGATGAATCCAGTTTCTTTCTTTTCAACACTTTACCCTTAGGCAATTCAGTGCTTAGTGTTATAGCTGCTTGTTGGGCTTCAGATTCCTCTTCGATAATGGCTAAAGTGCCTTTGACAGGTGTGGAAGAAGAGTCTTCTTTTAATTTCTCTGACAATACCTTTATCATCTTTGTAGCCTTTCTTGTAGCTTTGGGTACTACAATGCTCATCTTTACTTTTTCCTTCACTTCTTCATAGGTTCCATACCTTAGCTCAGTAGCATGTCTAGGTAATGTAAGAAATGCATCAATTTTTTGTTGTGTGATGTCAAAATCAATCTCATAATCCATAGGTGACAAAGATTGAGTTCTCAATTCCACAACATTCACATAACAGTAATCAATGTCTACTTCAGAACATATGTCTTCTTTGTATTTCTCCACTAGCTTTGGTGGAATCCGGTACCTATTATGCATTTTCTCTTGAAATTTACTGAAGTAATCATCCATAATATCATTAAAATTATCTCCTAGCTTCTTAATCAAGTCATTGATCTGATGGGTGATTGGTCGGTGTAGTTCCCAAACAACTTTACCGATTGATGGAAAGAATTTTTCAAAATAGAAAAACATGCATACAAGTAGTGATCCAAACTTTAGTGTATTAGCAAAGTTGTTCTTCTTCAGCTTCTTGATGGTGTTCAGGTTCTCAAATAGGTTTTTCAGCAACACCTCACATAGATCAATTTTCATTCCCTTTTTCACAATTTTGTATGTTAGGTCTACTGCTGCACAGGGTACATTGTTTTCCCTTGTTGATTGGAAGAAATAGTAATCTATTACTCTAATGGAAAATTTTAGTTCTTCATCTGTGATATTGTTCAATTTTAATCCTCTACAATGAGATTCCACTCTGGTTAAACTAATCAATTCCTTTTGTGATATCATCTTTTGGGCTCGAGCATGATCATAAATGGGGTAACCGATAATTAGATGAATGATTTTCTTGGTAATCTTAAATGGTTGCTCTTCTAGCCACATAAAATCATCGTGAACTCTGCTCAGAACAAACTTGACCCACTACGGTTTGAACACATGAGGATAGGCTAGGGCTTTAG
Source organism: Cryptomeria japonica (assembly GCF_030272615.1). NCBI lineage: Eukaryota > Viridiplantae > Streptophyta > Pinopsida > Cupressales > Cupressaceae > Cryptomeria > Cryptomeria japonica. The sequence goes on from NC_081411.1 coordinate 149,690,944, forward strand.
TTAATCCCTTGATCTTAATGTGCTCATACTTGCTATTTAATTTACCATCGGTACATAGCTCATCATAGGTGTCTTTGATTTCAACATGGCCGAGTTCTTCAACATGACATTTGGTGAAGAATCTCACATCATCGACTATTAACACTCTATCCAAGATGAGTGAAAATGCGGTTTTGTCATCCAGTTTAGATGCAACTTTGGGAGTCAAAGAGTATTTTAGTGAGGGCTTTTCAACATACTTGACAACAATGGGATCTTGGATCTTAGATGCCATTGTAGATTTCAGATAAAAGCTAACAAAGGATCCTTCAGGTTTCAGGATTTTCAAATGGTAGATGCTTTATACTTAGCAGATAATAGCAACTTGATAAGATCAGTAAACTAGCTTAACAATGCATTGAGATTGATGTAAATACCTTGAATTTTCTTTGTAGGAGGTTTGATCACCTTAGATTCACTTTGCTCTACTCTCTCAAAAACTTGGTAAGTAAAAATGACCATGAAAATACTTTAAGTACACAATATACCTTATCGGGCTCTGTGCGAGTTAGGTCAAAAACATTAAATGCACTCGGTTCCACTTAACTTTCTTTCCTTTTTCTACTTTAACCGAGTAACCAAACTTCCTTCATTCACCGACTAGATAGGTTTCTTGTATACACTAACTTGATAGGTTTCCTATATAATGCTCCAAAAGACTTTGATAGAATTTCAAACTTACTAATACATCTTTAACTATGCAGATTTTGAATTAAGTACATAATAGAATAGGAACTGTTAAGATTTAACCTTGAGAGAATGCAGTCCCTTCATACCTTTACCGATTTATTTGGAATAGGTGCACCTAACTCAGTAGGTAAGGTGCTTTGTTTATTTGACACAATTTCCTTCTTTTTCCAAATCATCTTTAATTTTTCTTTTATTTCCTCAGTGTCTTTTCTAGGTTGATCTTTGCAATCTCTAGCTAAGTGTCCAACTTTGTGACAATGAAAACATGCCATACCAGGATTTCTCCATGATCTTCAGTTGTTCATTCCAAACCTTATAAAGCAATTGGCACTTATATGTCCATATCTTCCACAACATTCACACCATATCCTTTTATTGTAATCCCATGGTACTGTAGAATACTATTGGTAAGGATTTGTGCGAGTTCGGTAACCTCTAGCATTTTCTCGGTGTGCAGACCACATATAGTTCTTTTGCTTAAACCAACACTTCTCGGTACTATGTCCATATCTATTGCAATTTTTACAAAACCAATTGAATTTTTCCTTCTGATAATTGTTAACAGACTTTTTCCTACATTGATTAGATGTGTGACCATATTTATTGCAATTGTAACAATAACCATTGGACTTAGTGACATTCGGTTGCTTACCTTTTCTGATTTGGTGCATGTTGGTAGTGTGACCTTGATTTCCACAGTAGTTGCAAATAGGCTTCTTTCTTTTGATGTTCTTCTTGTTTCCAGCTTGCTTTGATGATTCTCCTCTCTTGGTAGTATGAATTCCCTTCTCGGTAGATTCTTTTCCTTTGTAACTAAGTCCTGCATTTTTGTTGGGTCTTCTTGTATTCAGTTTCTCATCCAACATCTTTGATGCTTCATAACTTTTCTTTAGTGCTTCTTTAGATTTCTTCTCTATTTCAAGTTCATCGGTCAACCTTGATACTTCAAGTTTCAATACTTGATTCTCATCATCTTTTAGATTTGCTTCATGATGTGCATAACCTAGTTGATCTGACAGGTTTTGTTGAATTCCAGTCATCCTTGTGATTTCATCATTCTTATTAGATACTAAGACTTCAAGTTGTTGATTCTCTCTTTCTAGATCTCTTACCTTATCCTTGGCAGTCCTCAATGCATCAAGATTTTTAGTCATCTGTGTGCTAAAATGTTCATGTTCTCTTTTCATTGCTTTTAGGTGATCAGCCACTGCTTTGTTCTTTTCTTTCAATACTCCAATCAATTATTCAGTCTCTTCAGACATACGGTTCTCAGATGATGTCTCAATTTGTTCCACTAACTCTTGAGAGTCCTGCAAATCATCAAATAATCTTCTTCTTACTTTCAGAGATTTTTGCATTTGTCTTTGCATGTCTGCAATCACTTGATTAGCATGATCCAACTCTTCTTGCAAATACACAATCCTTCGAGATTGTTTATAGCCTTCCATTGATAAGATCTTTCTCTTTAGGCATTTAAACCCTTTTCCAAGATTGAAGCTCTGATACCAATTGTTAGGCCCAATATGGAAAGCTAATGTACTGAGAGGGGAGGGGTGAATCAGTACATCAAAACTTTTCTTCAACAATAACTTTCCTATTATGCATAAACCGAATAGTGCAGTAACATAATATAAATCTAAAACAAATAGATAACAATCATACATGATTCACTCCATAACACATATATTTTGGTTACACAGAAACTCTTGGTTAGAGAGAAAAACTATGGTGGGGATGGCACCCACAACTTCACTACTACAATAATAAAGGTTTCTCAGTTAGAGCTACATGTTTAGCTATTTTTGATAGCTTACCCTATTAGGAGTAACAAAATTTGTTAGATCTACCTTGCTAAAGGATTTTACAACATTTAATCTTAATGCTGCACCTGGTTAGAGGCTTTACAATTTATAGACTTGATTAGAGTCTTTTACCCTATTAAAGGTTTCTCTTACAACTTCAAAATATTACAATAAAATTATTACAAATATCTGCAACTTTACATCTAAAATGTTATAGCAGATTCTATGTGCTTAGAATAAGATTACCTTGCTTGTAGCATACCTCGGCAACCCATATAGTAACTCGATAAATCCTTCTGTTTACTCTGTTCTTTGACTATTCTCTGAAATCCTTCTCAGTGACCTCTATGTCTCTATAAGAGTCATAACACTTAGTGCTTTCACATGTCTTGCTTTGTATATTTCTATATCTTCCTTTTTATCATGCTACATGTATATTTCTAATCTTAATTTCTATTGTATAAATAGATCTCTTATGATAGTGATCTAATACATTGCTTCGATCTTACAAACATGTTTTATCGAATGAATAACCATGCAAAATATTTCATTGGTTAGATGACCTCAAAATCATACACAATCTTTAAGTGCAATTTCTAATGTGATAATGGTTCTATGTACCTCAATCTTGTAACACGTTTTCATATGTATGTCTAGGTTCAATGAATATGGTAACATGTTTCACTCGGTGTGTCATCTTTTCTCCTTAGTAGACATGGAATGATATTCGGTAGACAGCTCGGTGTATACTGCGCTCTGAGACTACTTTCTTCTATAACTAATTGGACTGTTCATACCGACTAAATATCTCGGTAGAGATAACCGACTAGAGTATATAGAATAACTTTGAACATAAAACTAATGGCAAATTGATAAGTAGTAAAAAATAGACCTCCAAGAAAGGCATGGTGTTTGGAGTGTGGTGCGGGCATCCTTCAGCATCCTCCTTCTCCTTATGTGCCCTGCCATCTCCCTCTAAGCTGGACATGGTAAGCTAAGGAATAAATTTTTAAACCCAATGCAATGCTGGGTGTAAAGCCAGTACCTTGTGTAAAAGGGTGTTGAAAGTTTCAAAACCCCCCATAGCAGCAATGCCTCTTGCGTGATGTCTTGAGGAAGGCAGAAATTGCCAAAGCCAAATGCAAACATTCCTCCTTCTCACGTGGCATGGTAAAGCAATTTATGTCTCCAGCAAATGCAATTAATAGCTATTTTCCCTCCTTCACCATGGTATCCTCCAAGCAAAAACATGGCAAATAGAAGATGGCATGAAGCTAATGTCTTTCCTACGTGGAGAGTAGGAGAGTAGGGAGGTTTAAAATCAATGCAGTTGGTTGGTGAAATGCCAATTTCCCCCCTCTGTCATGGAGATTGGAAGCATTTTAGAAGTTTATGTAAATGCAAATTGGAAGTGTAGGATGTGGTTATTGAAAATATTAGCAAATGGAGTAGGTGATATAAATTCTTCAAACAAAATGTAATGTGCAGGTGTGAACCAAAGTCCATGGCCATTTCTAAATTCCTCCTCCTGAGTGACATTAAAGTCTATAGATGAGGGTTTCAAAAAACTCAAGCAAACACCACTGGCAGCCATGAAAGTCTCTGACAAAGCTTCAGAAAATGCATTCTCAAGAAAACACATTATCCCACATTCACTGTGGAGGGGAATGTTTTGATATTTATATGTAGAACCTCACCCATCTAATATGTCAAAGCCATCAAAGCTTTTGATGGATTGTTCCCATTGGGTGCCCAAGTAGACCCCACGCGCATGGGTATGGATTCCAAGGCCACCGAAGGAGGTTGATAGATGGTGACATGTGGACCCCACATAGGCACGGTTCCCGAAGTAGGAAAATTTTGTAGAGGAGGGTCGACTTAACCAGTGAGGAGGTTGCAGAGGATCCGAAAAAGCGCGTTGATTCACAAGCCAAAGATGCTTGCTAGTTAAACCCTATGAAATAGTGAAAAGAGGTAAAGATCATGCAGGTTCCAGTCAATCTGATGGTGCGCGTGATTTTGGAGCCCAAAGAAGCTCACCAGTTAAGGGTTGTGAAATGGCAAAAAGCCCAGGCCAAAAATGCAGTGAGAGTGAGGAGTTAAATATCAAGCATGTCTATAGAGATCCAATGGCTCGCATAATTTCGAAGCCTGAAGATGCATGAAATTTACCCATTATGAAATGGCAAAAGCCAAGTGGCAGTGTGACATGGCGGTCCAGTAGACAGGTCCCATCCTAGTGGCGTATAAGTGGTGGTGATGTGGTGCACATGTGGCGTATAGGTGGATGGACAAATGGCAGTGACAAAGTGTGCATGTGGTAGTGATGAGGTGTCATCCCAATTGGCGCCCAGTGGACCCCATCGACCAATCAAAGATCACCACGTGGTAGGGCGTTAGGGCACAAAAGGAGCCAAAAACAAAAGTTAAATGCAGATTAAATATATAGTTTAGACTGTTGGTATTTTGGTATGGTTTTGTCATTGATGTCAACACCTACTAAATACACCTAATTTGGAGATCCAACAACATTCACTGGCAATCAGTAAACTGTTCAAACAGTCACTGGTATATGATTAACTGGCAGGATATAATATTCACCAGTACCTGCATTGACATGGAAGACACCTAGTAATGTCAAAGACATCATGTGGACACTTTACTTTGAAGTAATAATCATTGGTATATTCTTATTTGCATATTTGCTTTTACCGGCAAATAAGTCCAGGTTATCTAGGGTTACACCGGCAAGTTTATCTTTTCCAGATTAGCATGGCATGCTATGGAGATGATTTATTATTGTTATAAATACATTAAGCTGACATGTTCAATTGGTTATTGCATCGGATATTGTATTATTTGTAAAATGTTTTACTATAATATCTTGTAGAATTGACCTACTAAAATTGGTCTTAGGGTATGGTATAAATGTAAGATCTTATTTGTAAGATCAAGTGTGGAATGCGGAAAATATTTAAGGAAGGATATATGCGAGATCAAGTAGAGATATACATGAAGACATCATTTGAGGGTGAAATTAGGTTTTTGTAGAAGCATATCAGCATTACACTGGTACTGAATCCAGCATATGAAGATGCTATTTTGTGCAGTACATTCTCATTGGATTTAACCATCCAACTATAGTCAGTGTGACTCCCATTTGTGTTTGAGCAGTGAGCTCTAGGCTATTGGCCTTTCTGCATGTGCAGACCCCTCTTTGTACACTTACTATCTGTAGTAGTATCATCTGATTGTGGGTAAGGTTTCCCACTATGGTTTTTCCCCTTACAGGGTTTCCATGTACAAATATTTGTGTCATGTGTTGTGGATGACTTTATGTTTATGTTTCATGCATTAATTCTTACCGGTATAGCAATTTTTTGTTAACACTGTTTACCGGCATACTTAACTATCTTACCGGTACTAAGAATTAAGTTGGTTAATAAGATCTAGGTTTGAATTTATTAGACAACTGATTCATCCTCCCCCCTCTTAGTTGTCCCTGAGACCTACAATTGGTATCAAAGCCTAGTCCTCTTTTTTGTAGAAGTTTAACAACTTGAGGAGATCAAATGTCTACTAATTATTTCAAAAAGGATAGTCCTAAACTTGATGGAACCAACTATGGAATATGGAAAATCAGAATGGAGACACATCTGAATTGCATTGGTAAAGACATCTGGGAAGTTACTAAGAATGGTTATACTGCTGCTATAGCTGGTCAGACTGCTCCTATTACTTTAGCTAAAGATGAAGAAAATGATTGCAAAGCAAGAGAAGCACTTTTGAGTGCATTATTAGACCAACAAATCATGGGATTATTAGATATATCCACTGCAAAAATTATTTGGGATCATTTGGAAACACTGAATGAAGGGGATTCCATAGTCAAAATTGCAAAACTTGAAAGCTTCCGAGTTAGGTATAAACATCTGAAAATGGAAGAAGATGAAAGGATTTCTGCTTTTATGGAAAGAGTAAATGAAATTGTTTTAGGTATCAAATGTTGTGGAGGAACCTTGAGTGAAGATGAGATTTTTTCAAAAATCTTAAGAGGTTTTCCACTGGCATATAAAATGAAGGTTACTGCTATTAATGAGTTGAGAACAATGCCTAATACATCAGTAACAAGGGATACATTGATTGGAAAACTTTTAGCTTTTGAAATTGAGGAATTTGGTCTTGTTGCTACTATAAAATCTAATTTGGCCTTCAAAGCATCAACATCATCTACTCCATCTTTTGACAAATCAGACTAGAGAGCCTTTTATGCAAGAGAACTTGAAGAAACCAGGAAGGAGAATGAAGAGCTTGAAGAACTTGAAGCACTATTTGCAAGAAAAATGCCAAAAGGTCCAATTGCAAGTAAGTATGAAGGTAAAGCACCCTTTAAATGTTTCAACTGCAATAAGATTGGTCATATGGCTTCAAGATGCCCTGATAGACATGCTAGACTAAGAGAAGAAGCTAGAAGGACATACAAACCTAATCCTGAATATCAAAGATACAGATTTAAGAAAAACAAAGATAAATCTTGTTACATTGCTGATGAAGGTGTGACTGAAGATTCTGATGAGGATCTAGCAGACAATGGATGGGTCATTGTTGCTATAACAGAAGATCAACTAGTACCTATTGCTCAACTGGTAGAACAAGCCCTGGAAGCTAAAGTGGAATCAAAGGATGAATGGATTATTGACTCAGGATGCTCACATCACATGACTAGAGACAAAGCTAAATTCTTGAACTTTCAAGAATACAATGGAGGTTTAGTAAGATTCGGAGATGACAAAGCCTATTCAATCAAAGTAAGGGTTCAATATCTCTTGATGGTAAACATAACACTGACAATGTTTACTATGTTGAAGGATTAAAACATAATCTTTTAAGTGTTGGTCAATTAGTTGAGAAAGGTTTTCAGTTACAATTTAAAAATGGAAAATGCAAAATCATGAATAGAACTAGTTTGGAAATTGCAACTGGTAATCAGACTAGACGTAATATCTTTCATTTGAATAATAGTGAAAAGGCATGCTTAATTGCACATATAGATGAAAGTTGGCTATGGCATAAAAGACTATGTCATGTAAATTTTGATTGCATGGTAAAAATTAGTACTTCTAAGGCAGTTAGAGATCTACCTAAAATTATGAAACCTCAGAATACAATTTGCAAGGAATGTCAATTTGGAAAACAAGTTAGAGCTAGTTTCAAAAGTATTCCAAAAAAATCCAATAATGCTCTTGATTTAATTCACACTGATTTATGTGGTCCGGCTAGAACTAAAAGCTTACAAGGTGATAGATATTTCATGCTAATTATTGATGATTATTCTAGAATGTGTTGGGTTACTTTTCTCAGGGAAAAATTAGAAGCACTTGGGAAGTTCAAACTATTCAAAGCAATGGTTGAAAATGAAACTAGTAAGAAAATTAAATGTTTAAGATCGGATCAAGGAGGAGAATTCACATCCGAAGATTTTAATACATTCTGTGAAGTAAATGGAATCAAAAGATAATTATTAGGACCTTGGACACCACAATAGAATGGAGTTGTTGAAAGGAAAAATAGAACTATTTTGGATGCAGTAAGAAGTATGTTATCTGAAGAAAATCTACCACATGTGTACTGAGAGAGGTAGTAAGCACTACTATCTATACATTCAACAATGTTCACATCAAAGGTGAAACCAGTAAGACCCCTCATGAACTATGGTTTGGTAATAACCCCTCATGAACTATGGTTTGGTAATACTCCTACTCTTAAGTATTTCAAAAATTTTGGAAGTAAATGTTATATTAGAAGAGATGAGTATATTGGTGAGTTTGATCCTAGAAGTGATGAAGGAATATTTCTTGGTTATTCATCTAAGAGTAAAACTTATAGATGTTTTAATAAAAGATTACAGAAAATTGTTGAAAGTACAAATGTAAAGACTGATGAACAATTCAGAGGAACTTCAAGGAATATAGACTTTGAACCGGTAACAAAAATTATGACAAATAAACCAGCAGTAAATCCACTGGTACAGAATGATGATCTAGTTACTCTGGTATCATTAGAGGATTCCACAGTAATTGAAGAAAAACAACCGACTAAGACACCCCAGTATGTAAGACTGAATCATTCTGAAGATCAGATAATTGGAAGCAAATTTAAAGGAGTCATGACAAGAGGAAGATTGGCAAATGAAGAGGTATGTCTTATTTCTCAAATTGAACCATTATCTATCAATGAGGCATGTGAAGATAAATTTTGGATTAAAGCTATGGAAGAAGAATTAGGACAAATTGAGAAAAATAATACTTGGACATTAGTTCCCTGACCTGAAAATAAAAATGTAATTGGAACCAAATAGGTATTTAGAAACAAAATCGATGAAGATGGTAAGGTTGTCAGAAATAAAGAAAAACTAGTGTGTAATGGATATTCTCAGAAAGGAGTTGATTACAATGAAACCTTTGCACCAGTAGCCAGAATTGAGGCAGTTAGATTATTCTTGGCCTTTGCAGCTCACAAGGATTACAAAGTTTATCAAATGGATATTAAATGTGCATTTTTGAATGGAGATCTTGAAGAGGAAGTTTATATTGAACAACTTGATGGTTTTTGTTTGACAAATGACAATGATATGGTTTGTAGATTAAGAAAAGCTCTGTATGGACTAAAACAAGCTCCAAGAGCCCGGTATGCAAGATTGGATAAGTATCTTTTAAAAATTGTTTTTACTAAAGGAAATGCAGATAGAAATTTATATTACAAAGTAAATAATGATGACATCTTGATTATGGAAGTATTTGTTGATGATATAATCTTTGGAGGAGAAGATGGATTATGCAAAGAATTTTCTCTTAAAATGCAGCATGAATTTGAAATGTCTATGATTGGAGAAATAAAATTCTTTTTAGGATTGCAGATTTTACAGACTGATAAAGGCATATTTTTTAGTCAATTTAAGTACTTGAAAGAACTACTTAAGAAATTTGGGATGGAAAACTCTAAACCGATAAGTACACCTATGACTACAAATGACAAATTATCTCAAAGGGACGAATCTACATCTATTAATCCAACTAGATACAAATCTATGACAGGATGTTTACTATATTTGACACAAACCAGACCTGATATTATGAATGTAGTATGTATAGTTTCTAGATTTCAGAGTAATCCAAAGGAAAATCATGAATCAACAGTAAAAAGGATTTTCCGGTACTTACAAGGCATAGCAAATCTTGGATTATGGTATCCTAAAGATGAAAATTTTGATCTATATTCATACACATATGCAAATTGGGCAGGAGATGTGGATGATAGAAAAAGCACCATTGGAGGAGCATTCTTTCTTGGAAAGAGATTAGTTTCTTGGTTAAGTAAGAAACAAAGTTGTACATCTTTATCAATAGCAGAATCAGAATATGTTGCAGTAGCAACAAACTGTACATAGGTACTCTGCCTTAAGCAAATGTTGAAAGACATAAAGGTAAAATGCAAGGAACCTATTACTATATATTGTGATAACACTATAGAAATTGATATATCTAAGAATCCAGTATTACATTCTAAAACAAAACATGTTTCTATCAAACTAAATTTTCTAAGGGAAAAAGTTGAAGAAAAAGAAATAAAACTAGTTTATGTGAATACTAAAGAACAACTTGCATATATTTTTACAAAACCTTTGCCTAAGGAAACTTTTGAGTATCTCAGAGATCAGCTCAGAGTCTTACCTCCACCGGTAGAGACTTAGACAATTGATGATTGTCATCAACCGACAAAATTAAATGGACAAATCTTTTATTCTAGTATTTGATGAGGAAGCTACTTCTCAAGGGGAGTAGTTGGTATATTGAATTGGTTGGTATTTTGTATGAACTTGACTTTTTGTGACTTTGGCATTTGATGTCAAAGGGGGAGAGATATATGGAAAAACATTAAGGAGAGATATATGGAAAAATGCATTATCTTTTTGAGGAGAGACTAGTATTGAAAATAAATCTTTGAATAAACACATATTACTCTCAGGGGGAGAATTGGTTTTTGTACTTGGCATTTTTGCTTTGGCACTTTGATGGTTTTTCCATCTTGTGTTGCTATCAATGCCAAAGGGGGAGATTGTTGGTATTTTGGTATGGTTTTTTCATTGATGTCAACACCTGCTAAATACACCTACTTTGGAGATTCAGCAACATTCACCGGCAATTAGTAAACTATTCAAACAGTCACCGGTATATGGTTAACTGATAGGATATAATGTTCACCGATACCTACATTGACATTGAAGACACCTAGTAATATCGAAGACATCATGTGGACACTTTACTTTGAAGTAATAATCATTGGTATATTCTTATTTGCATATTTCCTTTTACCGGCAAATAGGTCTAGGTTATCTAGGGTTACATCGGTAGGTTTATCTTTTCTAGATCAGCATGGCATGCTATGGAGATGATTTATTATTGTTATAAATACATTAAGCCGACATGTTCAATCGGTTACTGCATCGGATATTGTATTATTTGTAAAATATTTTATTGTAATATCTTGTAGAGACGACCTACTAAAATTGGTCTTAGGGTATGGTATAAATGTAAGATCTTATTTGTAAGATCAAGTGTGGAATGCGGAAAAGATTTAAGGATATATGCGAGATCAAGCAGAGATATACACGAAGACATCATTTGAAGGTGAAGTTAGGTTTTTGTAGAAGCATATCAGCATTACACCAGTACTGAATCCAGCATATGAAGATGCTATTTTGTGCAGTACATTCTCAGTGTGACTCCCATTTGTGTTTGAGCAGTGAGCTCTAGGCTGTTTGCCTTTCTGCATATGCAGACCCCTCTTTGTACACTTACTATCTGCAGTAGTATCATCTGATTGTGGGTAAGGTTTCCCACCATATTTTTTTCCCCTTACAGGGTTTCCACATACAAATATTTTTGTCATGTGTTGTGGATGACTTTATGTTTATGTTTCATGCATTAATTCTTACCAGTATAGCAATTTTCTCTTAACACTATTTACGGGCATACTTAACTGTCTTACCGGTACTAAGCATTAAGTTGGTTAATAAGATTTAGGTTTGAATTTATTAGAAAACTAATTCAACCCCCCCTCCCCCCCCCCTCTTAGTTGTCCCTGGGACCTACATAGACTATATTAAAAATTGAAAAATTTAAATGATTGTGCACACATGAGTGATTAATTCGCCCAGGGGTCTATTTTTACTCAAAATGCCAAGTATTATATGTTGTCGGAAAGCTGTCAAGATGAGGAATGTAGGTATGAAGTTTGTTTCAACAAAGATTAGATATTTTGGGAGAAGTTTCCATGGGAAAGAAGAAGAAAGTGAATTCATTTGGAAAGGAGACACTTGGCGATTTTGGTTGCAGACCTAATATTTTCCCTCTTCCTTCTTATTCTAGTTTTCTTTTCATTGTAAGGGTTCTAGAATTCTATGAGAAGTGGTCCAATTTTCATGGCTTCCATTTTCTAAATTTCTTGACCCAAACTTGTAAAGTTCTATGGATCTGTTCAGGGTATAGAGGCAACATTCTATAATTAATCATAAATAATGGAATGTGTCCCAGATCTGATAATTTTATGAATGGATTGAGTAATGCCTTAGTATAAGGTATTAATGCAGGGATATCTTGTAAGGAAAACAAATTTGCAGCTGTGATTGGCATTTTGTAGTTCTGTGTGTGACTTCGTTGCTCAATGAACAAGGCACTGGTCTTTGACAGATTTGGGGATGGTTTCAGACATATATTTTTAAAAGAAAATCTATTTCCCTTTATGTTTAGGGGTTGTGTTCTTTCATTCCAAGGTCTATTTCATCTTATTGTTTGTACAGGTTTAGCCAATCTGTAGTGTTCCCTAACCTGTTGAGCATTGAAATAATCTATCTGCTTCATTGATGCTGTCATGGTGAGTAAATGTGTTTTGATTCAGAGCATCAAATGGTGTCCCCTCCTAGGTCTAGCAGAACCTAAAGTGTAGGAGGATCATTAAGATCCTATGTTATGTTGTCCAAGCCCTGAAGTGTTTCATTGATTGAGATTGGCTATCTCATAGATAGATTTGCAGGTGTTATTGGGTTAACCTAATTTGGTGACCAACATAATTCTTCTTGTTTTTCCTTTTCCACAAAAAAGATATCCCATTTATCAACCATTTCCTCTGCAATCTCATTAACTCTACCAGCCATCAAACTTACTTGTCGGTGACCATTAGCAAAAACTGATATGTTAGCTTCACAAATTATATCATCAATTTCTTCTTTAGAGTTAATTGGATGTACAGCAAGAATTTTTTCAAATTTAAGTTTCTTGTCCAATTCCATTACTACAATCCTCTTTGCATCTAAGCTCCTATATAGTTCATTTGGCAAGTCATCCACAACTTCAATTAACACTTTCTTGTATATGTCTAGATGTAGAATTATACTATTTTCAATACTTTCCTTTTCTGAGTCAGTGAATGTGTTATACAATTTTCTCACATTAGCCAAATTACCATCATCAGTTATTTCATTTAGCAAATTATACAATGGAGGAATAACCTGTTTCTGTTTCTTCTTGGGTGTTAGTTTCTTTGTCGGTTGCCTTACTACTTGTTGTTTCTTTCTAAAGGTTCTTGTTTTCTTGGGTGAAGGAGAGGGTATCGGTGAGGGTTTTCTCTTCCTATCAACTCTTTTGAATTCCACAGGTATCTCACTATCAGATGATGTGCCAACCGGTGAGATGTGTGCCTTCGATTGTAGTCCTTCCAGCTCACTAGCCTTTATACTAGTAATGTTCATAACATTTTCTTTTATTTCCTTTACCTTCTTAGAAGCATCTCTTATGCATTTCTCTCTTTTCTTCCTTTTCTTCATTGTTTTCACATTGCTTTCAATTGTTTCTGCACTACCAAAAACTTCTTTTGTTGGTTCTCTGGGTGCATCTAACAAAGCTTTTGCATAAGTCTCAATAATGTTCAAATCTACCTCAAAACCCATTTCTATTACCCATATAGTCCTAGGTAATACAACTTCCATCCATGTTTCATCCTTCTTGATTACAAAACAAATTTCTTTATCATATTTATCTACTACACTCTGTGGTATTCTTTCTCTTGTTTTCATCTTGGCTTGAAATGTTTTAAAGTATTCAGTGATGTTTCTATCCTTTGCAGTACCCATGCCGGTGAAAGCTTCTTGCAATTGTTTGCCTACCGGTATGTCATATCCAAAGTCTTTCTATCCAATATTGGGGATCTCTTTTGTGAGATACAACATTAAGTATACTAAGAGATTACCAAAACAAAATGTTCCTTCCTTGTCTCCTTTTATCTTTTTCAAGTTATCTATTAGTTCATCCTTTAGCCATTCACACACATCAATTTTTGCATTATTGTTTACCATTTCATAAGCACTATTAATGCATGACTAGAAACTAAGTTAAGTCTATTTGCATGTGTAGTTTTGTAACCTAAAATCATACTTATGAATCTCACACTGATGTCCTTGATGTCATTTACTCTTAGAGATCTACTATCAGATGTTGTTCTGGTTAAGGTCATGACTTTGTTGTTAGGAACCTTTTGTTTGGTCTACAGTTGGTAGAGGGTAAACTTGTTACTGCCCTAATTGCTTGTTGGGTGAATTTTCAGATTGAATCTAACCAAATAAATTCTCCATGTGCCCTACTTAGGATAGTTCTTACTACTTTGTCCAAAAATTTAGGGATGTTCAAGATTTCCACAAAACCTAAAGTCTCAATAATCTTGTCTTTAGGTTTGACAATGCCATTTTCATCACAAATTAAGGTTCTAAACATCTTTAACAACTCCTCAGAACCTAATTCCTCAATATTGCAGTGAATATAAATCCTAGGGTCTTCAACATAAGGTACACCTTTAGGAATATTTGAAAATGCGCCTATGGAATCATCTTGCTTAGATATTTCAGGAATAATTTTGAATATGGGCCTAGGGCATTTTATGTTTTCCATGACAGTAGGGTTTGCAATAAATTCGGGAGCAAAAGAAGAAACCATTTGAGAAATACCTTTATCTGCCTGATAATGTTTGAATGTTTGAAAGAAATCACTTCACACCTTCTCCTTGAATTCCTTTGCTTGAATTTCATGCTCTCTACTAATTTGAATGCTCAATGAATCAAAAATGAAGAAAAACCAATGATTTATAATGACTTTTCCTTCAAACAACCACATTAAATGCTCGTTGGTTAAGTGAAAACTTAACACATCTATTGGTAGAGAAGAAATCTATCTTCTCACCATCAAAAGAGGGTAATCTACATGGTATTCAACTTGTTGCAATACCCCCAAGGGTTACTTCTTAGTGGGATGAAGAATCTCTTGCTAGTGGAGTAATACTCTATTCTACCAATGAAGAAATAGTCTCATCTATTAGGGTTCCCACAGATACTGAGAGGGGGGGTGAATCAGTATCTAACCGGTAATGAAATTTTCTTGAAACTAAATATGTAGAATATAAAGTAATAGTATACTGGTGTAGACACCTAAAAATGGTCAACGCTTGTAGAAGTCATACTTTAACATTTGCACATTGCCTCATTTTAGGTTTTTGCGTCACATTAACATTTCTCCTATTATTCGCACTTGATCTTTATCATTTGCTAGCATCGAGTCATTCTTCTGTATTCTTCATTCATCTCACCTTCGAATTTGGTCTTGTTGACAACAATCTTCAATCATGATTTTGGTTGATCTTTGTCCTTGTCAATCTTGTCATATTGCGATCGATTCGTCATCGATCCTTGTCCTTTTCAATCATGTCAATTTGGTCAATTTGTCATTGATTTTTGTCAATCAATCTTAATCAAATCATTTATCAACACTGGTCATTTATCAATTCAAAATCATGATCGAATCGATATCAACTATCCTTTGTCAAGACCTAATTGTCATCCTTGCATTTCTAATTCATCTTCCAAGGTTTTATGATTTATTCATTTAATCTTGTTTGGCATTTTCCCTCTAGGTTAAATAATTTATTTATTTATCCTAAGTCTTCTTGTCACAATTAAATGTTCATTTAATTGGCTAATTAATTCCTCCTATTTTTGTAAATTAATTAATGAATGAGAAATTATTAATTAATTTACCTATTTTTCATCAATTTTCTAATTTCCAAGTCATCATTTCCAACCTAATTTTCTAATTTCTCCTAAATTCCTAAATGTCTATTTCTATTTCAAATTCTTTTTATAAATCCTTGCATAGCAATTTGTCATAGAATTTGTCATAAATTGTCATAAATCCTTGCATAGCAATTTGTCATAAACATGTCATAATTTTGCTATTCTTGATTTGAATTTCCATTTGAATCACTGTCATGCTAATCTTGTCTTTTCTCCAATTTATCTATAAATTGGATGATTTTCTTCAATCAAATCCCTAGCCGCTAATCCCTATCAGACTATCGAATTTATACTTCTAGTACTCTTGAGCTTTTCAATGTCAATCTTGCTTTCAATTGTATGTGCACTTGTAGGTGAGATCCACAAATCCATTTGAAGAGGAAAGAAGAACAATGGAGCCGAATGAAGGGAACATCTGGTTTGCATAATCTTTTTACATGTTTTGTCTTTATGTCTCCATTGAATGTGTTTTAGGATAGATTCATTGCAATGTTGTGCTTTCGTGATTGAGCTAATAATTATTAATATTTTGATATTGTTTTGTGATGATTTCCTATTTCCTAACATACATTAATTGGTGAACCCGACGTGAATACTAACCTTCTAACCCCTTTATTGTGTTTTTGAGTGCCTTGAAGTTGATTTGCAGGTCAAAAAACCCAAAAATAGGGCCGTGCAGGGTATTCTGGGCACTTCTGCGCCTATGTCAGACATCTTGTACCTATGTCATACATCTTGCGCTTGTGTAGGTGACATTCTATGCTTGTGTCAGACATCTTACGCCTGTGTCATGAGTTTTGCGCTTGTGTAAAGTCCAGAAAAGAGGTGAAAAATGCAATTTTTACTTGAAATTTTTGGTGTTTTTGCATTCTATTTTTTGTGCTTTGGATTTTGGTACTAATTATTTGTGCAGAATCTTGGCATATGCATGGAAAAGACTACAAATCAAACTACTAACATGTGTTATGCAGAATCGATGGTCAAAGACAACAAATCAAACCTCTAACTTGGGTTTTGCAGGTTGCCTTGGAGAAACAACCAAACTTTTGTGTTTGTGATTTTTAATTAGGCACTTAGTGATTTATAAGTAGATTGGAATGAACATTTGTTTGCTTTTATTGTTAAGTATGACATTAGAGTAGGAGAGTATGCTCTCATCCTTCTTAGGGTGATCAGAAATCCAGATCTTCGATACCATGCTTGTGTTGTTGATTGTGTGTCACATTTAGAGGGCCTGCCTTCCCGACCACTTTGCTTTTGCAAGTAAGTGATAATCATGAGAAGGGAACGACCCAAAGTGAGTATGGCTAGAATTCCTTGGCATTCTAACTCACTATTAAAAAATACCCGATGAGCGAAAGCTTTGAAGGAAGTGTTACGTGGGAATTGCAGTTACTTGGGAAGTGATGACCCTTGAACTCTTTCTCATATCAACATCTAAGTAGGGCCTCTTGGTCTAAATCGTGCTTGCACAACTACATTTGTTTGGTATCTTGATGGGCTTAATGTCTCAATCACGCTTGCGTGACATCAAGGAGTAATGCTTAATAGAAATCCTTACTAAACACCTTGTTTTTAGAGGCCAAAAACCCTTCTAGTTGCTTGAGAAGGACAAGTTCGGATACTTGGAAGAGATACTAAGTTTGCCATGGGGAGATTTCCATGGGGACTGATGCTTGGCTGCCCTAAGAAGTGAGTGCCATGGAGGGGAGCCCGTGGGGTCAAGCATCTATGTATTCTCCTTGAATCCCATAATGAGTCTACCTCTCAAGTACCTAATGTCCTTGCCTACCATAAGAAATGTGTGAATGAGCATGATTGTCTTGAGTCTATGTTAAAATATCTTGTATTCTTTGCTTGTCAAAAGTTGAATTGCATCTCATTTCAAAAACAAGGCAAATTGATTCCAAACAAGATTTAAACACAAGAGACATTCATCCAACAAAAGTTCAACAAAGTTCAAAACATCTTCAAACATGATGATCAAACATTGTTCCAAATCTTGTCTTAACATTCATGTCACTTACATTTAGGTTCATCCTAGGTTGCATTTTGCAAAGCTCATTGTCAAGTACCAAGGTTAGATTTCACCTAAGTCATACTCCTTTCAATAGGGGTCATCCATTTTGCATGTGTCCTCTTGCATTAAAGTCATACCATTGTCATACATTCATATTTGCATACCCTAAGTCTCTTCATTAAGCTTAGGTCATTATCATATCATATTAAGATCATTTGCATATTAATTGTCCTTTTGCATATAGTCTCAAAGCTAGATTTTGTCATACTTGAGTAATCCAAATCTTTGGTAAACCCTAAGTCATTGTTAAGAAGTCTAGACCTTATCAAACCTTTTGTCCTTTTGTCATCAATATCAGTTCGTCAAACCTAGCTTAGTATCCAAGCATATAGGGGAGACATTGTTATTTTGTCCTTCGAGGTCTAGACATCATTTCAATTTCCTAAAGGTCTCTTTTTTAGGTTTGCATTTCAAAAGTTTGTCAAAATCTTGAAAACAACCAAAAACATAGGTTGCACTCTTTCCATAGATTGCATTTTCATCTATTTAGTTTGCATTTAGTTGCATATCATATATTATCCTTGAAAAATTCCAAAAATATTGCATTTGCATAAGTGACATGTCTATTGAAACAAGGTTCCAAGAACCAATGATGCAACAAAGTTTGACATATCAACCAACAATGCAATCAGATTTTAATCCAAGGCAATCACAATTCTATCCAACCCAACAACAAAGCAACATTGATCAAACTTATCATGATGATGTAAATGTCCAAATACAAAAACTAGAGGAGAAACTAGCTCAAGAAAATGAGATATTGGAACAAAAAGTGAAAAACATTGTGAAGAATAGATCACAAGTGTCCAAAATGTTTCAAAAATTTCCAGGTCGAAATCCAAATATCGAGCCAATTGATGTAAGGTCTCTTCTTGAATGATCAGACATACTAGCTCTCCTCTCCCAAATAGAGATGATGAAACAATTTCAAGAAAAGAGACAACATCAATTTCAACATTATGTGCCTCCACAACAAGAACAAGAAGGTGTTTACTATCAATCAGATTTTCAACCAATACAACCAATGGTTCAACCAATTGTTCAACATATACAACCAACACAACCAATGGTCCAATTTCAACAATATGTCCAACCAACTATACAATGTCAACAAATAGTTCAACCAATGGTGGAATATCAACAAGTTCAAGTTCAATCAACATATCAATGTCAACAACTACAATCAAACATTCAAAAACAAAGGTTACAGCACACACCAACCCAAGTTTCAAACATGTCAGAACAATTGAACCAAGTCCAATATCAAAACATGACATTAGATCAAGACCAAATTCTTTCCAAACAAGTTCAAATTCCAGGTCCAATCATGTCAAAACCTCGAAAGAAAGGTGGCTTTATTGCAAGGCTCTTAAGGAAACTACCAAGTGAGTTTATTAAGGAAGATCAAGATAATATAATTATGTCTAGCAATGCCTCATCCCCCGACAAACAAATTGACTCTCCAGTGGCATCTATCCCTACACCTTTAGAAGTTTCACAAGAACCTTCCATATTGTCCTCATCAAACAATACACCAAAGGATGCAATTACCCAAGGGCTATCCATAATTGATTGCCACGATAATCCAATTCATGATGCACATCCTTGTCATGTTTCAGAAATACAAGACCCAATGCCACCATGCACTTTATTGCCATCACCTATTTTAGAGGACCCCATTCGAAGTCCCTCTTCCTCATGTTCAAGCATTGATTCCTTGCCAGAGTCCATCACAAATGTTCAAAGTGCATTTCCTTCATGCCAAAGCATTGATTCCTTGTCAAAATCCCCCATGCATATCCAAAGTCTAACCCCATGTCAAGAGGATAATTTAGAGCATAAAGAAATGTGTCTTAAAATAGATCAAGATCAAGATCCCGAAACCTTATCATCCCATCCAATTGTTGACCAGGACCCCATGTTCCCAAACACTCGCAATGATTCCATTATTCCTATCCAGTCTATCCAAGAACACAATATCCTTTCAAATCCCATTGACATTCCACTTCCTAAACAAGATCAAGATATCCCTCCCATCCTTTCCGATGATCCCATTAAAAGGCCAGAGAAAAGCACCTTTAAAGAGGATTCCAATGATCTTCCTCCTTGTCAAGATCAAATTATTCCTTTAGATCCTCCACAAGATCCATTTGTTCCTCCATTTCCTTGTCTTAATGCTCCATATACACTCCAAGGTCTCATTTCTTTTGATGATCCCATTATGTCTCCCATTCCATCTCTTGAAGAGCCTGTAATTGAACCATGTCCACTACACAATCCTAGTCCCCCTCACAATCCTAATCCCCCTCATGATCCTAATACCCTTCATGATTCTAACGTGTCAGTGTAAGATGTTCATGAACCCTCGACATGCATAATGGGTTCTTCCACTTTGGTGCAATCTGATCCACTTCAAGATCTCATTATTTCTCTCATATCATATCCACCTCAAAATGGGCTCGCATCTTCTTGCCAAATCAAAGAGTATCCTATTAGTCAAAATATTGATAAAGGCAAAGGGGTCAACCTTCACAAGCAAGAACCCTTCCATATCAAAGAGTATACTAATGGTCATGGCTACAGAGCTCACACTCAAGGCATTGGTATCCCTTCAAAGTCAAAATCCAAATCTCCACCTTCCCCATCATCGCTTCCATCCATTCTAGGTCCCTATATCCCTCCATCTCCTATGCAACATCAGCAAAGGCACACATCTTGGAGAACCTTCCATCCATCCCACATGCCTCCATATCATTCCCATCCACACCAACATTCCTTTCCTCCTCCAAGCACTTTGGATGGCAAGTATAAAAGTCATAAGTCTAAAAATCCACATGTGTTCAAGGATCAACATGTCCAATATAATCGACATGTCAAAACAAAGAGCAATATGATCTATAAAGAAAAGGAAAAATCCAAAAGGCCACAAAGGCCCACTGAGAAAAATAAAGCAAAGTCAAAATATATATGGGTTCCTAAATCCCTTGTGCAAGCAATGCACTCCAAGGAACCACAAAAGCATGAAAAATCAAAAACCATGTGGGTTCCTAAGAAGCTCCTTGAAGCACAAAAAGAACAACCTAGATTGGCATCTAAAATTGCTGTTCCTCCATCCAAACCTTCCAAGTCTATTTCTCCACCACCTTCTTCATCCATTTTGGGCCCTTATGTCCCAAAATCCCAACCTATTCCTCCATCTAAATCTCACAATCTAAGATCCATTTGTCCTCCATCAATCCATCACCCCTCAAGGTGTGTGCCAATGTCGATCTTACCTTCATTTCCATCCACTCAAACCCAGCTCTTCCAATACCCTATCCATTATCCAATGCATATTTTCCATCCTTCGATCCCTTTGATCCAATCCTTTGCATAAATCCTTGCCTTAATTTCATCTCATTTTCCATGTCCTTATCCTACAAATGTCTTTGAGCATACTTTTAAAGGTCATGGTCCATTTTTTTTTATTTTTTTTTCAAGGCTACTATCCAAACAAAAAGATGCTTGAGTCCTTCTTCCATCCCCTATCATGTGTCCATCCTCTATTGAAAAAGTCAAAATATAAAAAATAAAAAAAAAAGCAAAAAAAATAGAAAAGTGAAAAAAATAAAGAAAAATAATTCATCCACTAGTGAAAACCTGGCAAACAGCCACTTTGGGCAAGTACCGTGATGAAAACCTGGCAAACAGGCATCATGCGTAATCTATGAACTTCTTGCACACCACACTTGGGGGCAGATTTCCTCCTTCATATCCTATCGAACCCCTGTCATTACCCTTCATATCCTATTGTCCCTCATGTCCAATTTCCCTTTCCATATTTGATCTTGACAAGGCTGACGATCTTCATGAGCATCATGCATCCTATTCACATCTTTCAATCCATCATAGCTTTTGGTCTTTATCCATTTGCTTATTACAACCTTTCATCCATATTCCCTAGCTTATTGTAACTTTCTGCCACTATCCCGTATCCTATCTTGACCTTCAGTCCATGTCCCTTATCTATTCTTGGTCTTGCTTATCCTATCCATATCTTATCACTATCCATACATTCCTTTTCATTCCTTGATCTTGATCTGACATAAGGATGCAAAATTTAAACATGGTTTCAAAAACCTCTTGACATATCCCTCATGCCATGTTCCTCCTTTACATTGTCATATCCAGTCTCTTGTCCCATCACGCAATAGCCCTTGAAAATTGCATCCATATTGTCTCCATCATAAAAGGCCTTTGTATTCCCTCTATCCACCATCATTTTAGCAAGCCTATTTATTCACCTGTCATATTCCTTGCCTTGCTAGACATTGGGGGCAAAATATCTTGAAAAAATTCATAAAAAATCGAATAATGTCCTGAAAAAATTCTAAAACAAATTGAAAAATGTCTTGAAATAATCCAAAAAAATTGAAAAATGTCTTGAAATAATCCAAAAAATTCATAAAAATTGAAAAATGTCCTGAAAAAGTCTCTAAAAATCAAATAAAGTCCTGAAAAAACGAAAAAAATTGTAAAACTCCAAAAACAAAAACAAACATTTTGCAATAAATTATTCCTTTTGTGCATTAGACAGATCACTGAGCATTCATCCAACAACTCGCAATCCAACACTGGGCTTTAATGAAATCATGCGTTTAAACCGATGAACTTTTTCAATCAAACCAAACATTCAAACTGATCATAATTGTCATCTCAATCGAATATTAGTATCCAAATCATTTGTCCTTGTTCCTATTATCATGGGTCTTATACAGGGTGTGGTATACTCGAAACCAGACTATGTCTTGTCTTAGACAGGGTACCGCATTTCCTGAAACCAGACAACATGATCATCCTATTAGCACTTTCAACTTTTGACAATGAAGATCAAGGTGTTTGTTTGATTTATTGGAAATTGCGCATCTTATCTTTTTATTGATTTATCTTCGATCATGTTCCTATGTTGCTCGATGATGTCACCGAGTGATTTAGAGTGACCGGGATGGCTCATGGTCTCTTTCTTTTTTTATTATGATTGTCGTTTGTCTATGATGTGTCTATCTTTTGCAAAAAGGGTTGCATTTCAGCTTTGGCCTTCAATGCCATGATGCTATGCATCCATTTTGCTACATAAAAATAAAGGTTCTCACCTACAAAGTGCATTACTGAAAGCAAGTTTTTCGTCATCTCTAATTGTCCTCTATCTCATTTCTTACTAACATTTCTTCCATCAGTCCAGATAGTCAGTTCGGTCTAGTGCTTCGATATCCAAACACATATGCTGCATCCTGCATTCATTGGTTAGTACATTTACATTCCATCACATATTACATCAAGCATTTTATCCATTTCATTTCATAAATACATCAATAATACATAAAAATATATCCATACATGTTCCACAATGGTACATAAACAGTGCATAAGTCATCCATACATGCAAATAACATAAGTCATACCATATTGCATCCATCATATTGATGCATTTCATATCACATATCACAATCATATCGGAGTAAAAAACTGGACTGTCTATCCTAAGTATGGTCCGCAGGTTGACTATATAATGTCAAACTACATAATGTCCACTGTCTGTCATAAGGAGCACATGCCTCTATCACTAGGTTCTCCCTCTACCCTCCTGATCCCTACCATGTCTCAAGTCCTACTAATGTATCTTTGTCCGTGCTTCTAAGTCTATGTCGTAACATGAAGCAGTCAGGTCGGTTCTCCCGTGTGATAAACGGATACTATCGACTCTGCATCACAATTGGGGCACATTTTGTCAGTTTTAGGGTTTGCTCCTATGGGTTGTATTTCCTCATTTTCATGTCCACCTTAGGGTGTTTTTCATCTATTCTGACCTATCCTACCCTTGTCCCCCCTTTTCAGGTCCTTTGCATGCAGTTTTGAACCTAAATTGAGTCTTACATGCACAATTGCGCTTGTGTCTGGACTCTTGCGCTTGTGTACCCTTACACAAGTGCAGAAGACATGACACAAGCGTAGAAGACCTCACACAAGTGTAGAAGACATGACACAAGTGCAGAAGACCTCACACAAGTGCAGAAGACATGACACAAGCGCAGAAGACCTCACACAAGTGCAGAAGTCAGTTTCTGCATCCTCTATGGGCCCCGCAATGTCTCGCAAGCAAGTCAAATTCATGAAATTGAAAACATGGGTTTTTGAGATACATACCGCTGCTCCCACATCGTCCGGTCAATTGTACATGCATACACGTTCTCCGAGGTGATCTACCATTTGAATGTTCGCCATCTCTCTGCAAGTGTCCTTTTCCAGAGCAACAAATCCTCTTCTTGGGCTATTGCAAATGAGCAATTTTTCACCCTTTTGGTCTCATTTATAGCTCTTTGTCATTGCATAGATAGACGTGCATCCTCTCCATCTTATGTTGGTTGTGGCCTTGTGGCATTTCAATTGCTTGTCTTTCTTGCATCCGATCTTCGATTGTCAGTCCGTTCGATCCTATCATTTTTATCGATCAATTGGCCTCTTTTCTGCATGTTTCCGACCAATTCCTCGAGGGGGCATGCATATGTCATTGTCATTGTCTGGGGCATTTTCATTATTGTTCTTTGAAACAACGGTTAAAATCGCATTATCTCAAAGAGGGGCAAAATGTAGACACCTAAAAATGGTCAACGCTTGCGGAAGTCATACTTTAACATTTGCGCATTGCCTCATTTTAGGTTTTTGCGTCGCATTAACATTTCTCCTATGATTCATACTTGATCTTTATCATTTGCGAGCATCAAGTCATTCTTTTGTATTCCTCATTCATCTCGCCTTCGAATTTGGTCTTGTCGACAACAATCTTCAATCATGATTTTGGTTGATCTTTGTCCTTGTTAATCTTGTCATATTGCGATCGATTCGTCATCGATCCTTGTCCTTTTCAATCATGTCAATTTGGTCAATTTGTCATTGATTTTTGTCAATCAATCTTAAACAAATCATTTATCAACACTGGTCATTTATCAATTCAAAATCATGATCAAATCGATATCAACTATCCTTTGTCAAGACCTAATTGTCATCCTTGCATTTCTAATTCATCTTCCAAGGTTTTATGATTTATTCATTTAATCTTGTTTGGCATTTTCCCTCTAGGTTAAATAATTTATTTATTTATCCTAAGTCTTCTTGTCACAATTAAATGTTCATTTAATTGGCTAATTAATTCCTCCTATTTTTGTAAATTAATTAATGAATGAGAAATTATTAATTAATTTACCTATTTTTCATCAATTTTCTAATTTCCAAGTCATCATTTCCAACCTAATTTTCTAATTTCTCCTGAATTCCTAAATGTCTATTTCTATTTCAAATTCTTTTTATAAATCCTTGCATAGCAATTTGTCATAGAATTTGTCATAAATTGTCATAAATCCTTGCATAGCAATTTGTCATAAACATGTCATAATTTTGCTACTCTTGATTTGAATTTCCATTCGAATCCCTGTCATGCTAATCTTGTCTTTTCTCCAATTTATCTATAAATTGGATGATTTTCTTCAATCAAATCCCTAGCCGCTAATCCCTATCAGACTTTCGAATTTATACTTCTAGTACTCTTGAGCTTTTCAATGTCAATCTTGCTTTCAATTGTATGTGCACTTGTAGGTGAGATCCACAAATCCATTTGAAGAGGAAAGAAGAACAATGGAGCTGCATGAAGGGAACATCTGGTTTGCATAATCTTTTTACATGTTTTGTCTTTATGTCTCCATTGAATGTGTTTTAGGATAGATTCATTGCAATGTTGTGCTTTCGTGATTGAGCTAATAATTATTAATATTTTGATATTGTTTTGTGATGATTTCCTATTTCCTAACGTACAACTGGTATGCAAGAATTAATGCAAATAACAGAATCAAAAGCATCCACATGAAAAGAACACCATAACACAAGATGTTTAACAAGGAAACCCAGTGTGGGAAAATCTCAGTGGGATTTGTGACCCACAATATTCACTTACTGGTCAATAAGTGAATATTACTTACAATAGGGGCCTGCACATGCAGGAAGGCCAACTGACTAGAGCTCACTACTCAATAAGAAGTCACACTGACTTACAATGAGGATTTATACAAATCCAATATTTTGTACTGCTTTACAATAGCATCTTCAATGCCAGATTCAGTACTGGTTCTTGCTCTGTTCTTTACATATACCCTTGACCTAGAATTCGCACATTAGGTTTGCCTTATAATTTATTTATTGCTTTCTATCCATATCCTACAAATGCCTACAATGATCTCTTTTATATACAAGAGTCATTTTACAATTTTCCAAGTCGGCTTACACTGATAAACAAAATATTACATATCAAAAATCCTATCGGCCTCTATCCCGGTATACATATTTCCTTCTATGCCAGTGTAGATTGATTTTGTTGATGCCAGAGCACTATTTTGTTTGAGTAATGCTTTGTCGGTATAATGTCTTGCCGGTGCCATAGGATTGCAAGGTTGCCTATGTAATGCTTTGCCGATATAATGTCTTGCTGGTGCCATAGGATTGCAAGGTTGCCATTAATGACAAAACCTTCAATCACACACAATGTCTCATTGGAGTGTCCATATGCCAACAATCTCCCCCTTTGCCATTGATGGCAACAGTCATGAGAAATTTCAAAAAGATATCCAAAAATATGTATACCAAAAAATGTTACCAAAAATGTGAGAGCTCCCCCTGAGCATGTGATCCCTATGTTTTGAATTTTCTCATCTACTACTCCCCCTTTGGCATCAATGACAAAGGTTAGTAGATTTTGTAGTTGTACCAATTCATAACCTCAACCTTGTAGTTAGGTAGTTATTATCTTAAGAATATCTCCCAAAATTAAGTTTATACCATCCATAAACTTCTTGTTCTCCTTTATTGCTATATCAGTTCTGTATACTGTACTAGTGAGATGCTGCAAGTTCTCTGCTAGTGTTTTGCTACCCTATGTTAGTGCCTTTTAGATTTCCTTATGCAGAGATGCTAAATAGTCCAATCTTGGACTTAGTTTAGATCTCAAAAATTTTGTCTTGTTTATTATTTTCTCTTTTTCTCTTTCTAATTTGAGCAATTCTTCCTCAAAATTTGTTATCTTTTCCTCAAAAATTGATAATGTATCAGGTGAGTTAACAAAATTATCAGCAAGTTTATTGATCTCTTCCTATACCTTGCTCATCTTTTTGTCTACATCCATGGTCAAAATGTTTATCTTATAGGTGTCTTTGTACACAGTTTTGTACTCTTTCAATAAATTGCACAGTTCTGGTAGAAGTGTGTCAAATTCCCTGTTACACTTCTTTATTCCTTCCTCAAAGAATTTCTATTTCTCTTTCTCTACACTTTCCTTTATAGTTTCTACCTTTGTTTGCTCAAAATTTCTAGAAATATATTTATAAAGTGTATCCAACTGGCCTAAAGAATCTTTGTTGGCTATATTACAATTGGGAGCTATTGATTTCAAAACTGGAATTGAATCATCTATCGCTTTATAGGCTTGTGAGCTATAATCAGTTATTTTCTTGATAGATTCAAGCAATACCTCTGTTATATTTGATGGTGACCCAATAAACTGAGTGCTGGTGGAAGTGACCATGCTAGTATTGACCTCTGGTAGGTCTGTTTGTGTCTCCATCTCTTTAAGCATAGTTTTTCTTGCATCATTTCTTACTGATGGCATCTATTCTGGAGCCTTTAGCTCTATTGGTTTCTCTGTTTGTGTTCCAGATTCCATCTTTTTCTTTGAATCTGCTGCCCATTGCTCTTTGTTATTATATTTATCTGTGGTATCCTTATCTACCACTATGTTGATTTTTTGAGTATCAACATTCACAGTATATAGGACATCAAGATTAGGATTATTATCCTCTGTGTCCATGCTCTCAGCTGTCGGTTGATCTTCTATAGTTGTTGTTTTTACCGGTGGAGTATTTAAAGGAGGTGGGGGTAAGTTGTCTCTAATCTTGATACTTGGTGGTCCACCAACTTTACCTTTCCCTTTTTCCTTTTGATATACCAAAATGGGCTTGGGATTCCTATATTCTTCCTATTTTTGTTTTTCAACCAAGAATTTATCCCAACCATCTTCTGTTTCATTTGAAACTTTAGTAACTCTACCTACCATTAGTGACATTTGCCGATGTGTAGTGGAAAAAACTGTCTGGTTGGCCTGAACTATCAAATCATTAATTTCCTTAGGTGAGTTGACTGGGTATACTGCAAGTAATTTTTCTATTTTAATTTTCTTATCGAACTCAACTATTCCTTGCCTTCTGGCCTCAAGTCTTTTATATAATTCATCAGGAATTTCATTTAGGACTTGCATCAAAATTTTTTTATACATGTCCATGTGTAATATAACACTTTCCTCAACTTGTCCTTTCTCATCATTTGATAGGGTGTCATAGATTTTCCCTATGTTTTTCAATTTACCTTCCTCTATGATCTCATTTAGTAATATGTCAAAAGGGGCCAAGTCAGTGTTTGTCTTCTTCTTCTTTTTGGGGGTCAGCTTTTTCTTAGGTGTGGCTTTCTTGACTGGAGACCTTACAGCTTGTTTCTTCTGTCTTGTCCTTCTAGGTGAAGGAGTGGATACCGGTGAGGGGTCTCTTTTCCTAACAACTCTTTTGAAAGTTGCTGGCATATCTCCTTCTGAGGAGGTATCTACTGGTGATAGATGAGTTTCAGGCTGTTGGGCTGCCAACTCTTCTTTTGTTATGTCAGTTTTCTTTAATACATCATCTTTTATGGCTTTTACTTGCTTGGTTCCTTTCCTCACAGATGCCTCAACTTTCTTTACTCTCATTTTAGATTGAATTTGACTTTCGATGGTCTCAGCACTACCAAATACTTCTTCCTTTGGTTCATTGGGGGCTTCCAGAAGTGCTTTGGCATAAGTTTCCACTATGAGGTCATCTATTTCATACCCCATCTCTGTAACCTAGATTGTTCTTGGGATGATTGCTTCCATCTAGATCTCATCATTTTTTATTACAAAGCATATATCATCCTTGTATTTGTTGAGAATTTCCTATGATAGTCTGATCCTCTTATTCATTTTGACCTTTAGTGCTTGAAAATACTCATTGATATTCTTTTCTTTGTTTTCACCCATGTTGTTGAATAAGTTAGACAATTGTTTTCCTACCGATACATCAAATCCAAAATCCTTGTTGCCTATATCGGGAGCCTATTTGGTTATATGTAGCATTAAGCATACAAGTAAATTTCCAAATCTAAAGGTTCATTTCTTATCCTTCTTGATTTTTGCCAAATTGTCAATTAACTCATCTTTTAACCATTCACAGATATCAATTTTCACATTGTCCTTAACCATGTCATAAGCACTCTTTATGCATAAACTGGAAATAGAGTTAAACCTATTTGCATGAGTTGCTTTGTAACCTAGAATCATGCTAATGAATCTCACATTTGTATTGGTCACATCATTAACCCTCAATGATCTTTTGTCAGATGTTGCACCAGTTAATTTCATTACTAGGTCATTGGAGACCTTCTTGGTTTTGTCGGGTCTGGTATCGGTGGAAGGTAACCCTGTTACTGCTTTCACAGCTACATTTGTAATTTTATGCACTAAGTCAAGCCAAAAGAATGAGCCATGTACCCTGCTAAGAACTATCCTAACCACTTCCTTGGGAAATTTAGGAATGCAGAGGATTTCAGTGAATCCTAGAGTTTCAACAATTTTATGTTTAGGTTTCACATTTCTGACATTGTCACATATAATAGATTTATACATGTTTTTTATTTCTTCATCACCTAATTCCTCTATGTTGCAATGAATATACATTCTAGGGTCTTCTGCATAAACAACACCCTTTGGAATTTGGGGAAAAGCACCTGTGTTGTCATCTTTCTTAGCTACCTCGGGAACTAGCTGAAACACAGGCCTAGGTCATTTTATAACCTCGACTACTGTAGGGTTTTCTATGAATTCAGGTGCAGAGGAAGATGCCATGATGATAAATACCTTTTTCTGCCTTTGGATGGATTGATTGCTGAAATTCTTTGCCTCTTTGCTCGGAATGCCTTAGCTCGGAAATCTTCGCGCTCTCTGAAAGTTTGAATTCACGGTGAAATGAAATGGAGCCAAAAACCTTATTTTATAAAGTCTTTTCTGCTACCTACCACATTAATTGTTTGCCAGCAATGTATTAACTCAACTTTATTTGCCGGTAATAAAGGATTTTCAACTTCTTTTCTCTAACCGAGGGAATAATAGCACATGTGTCATTAAATTGCCAAACCCTCAAGATAATTTTCTTCAATTTGATGAAAAACATCCTACCAGTGGAGCATTGCTTTGTCCTGCTGGTGGAGCATCATATTGTCCTACCGGTGAAGCATTTGTTGGATCTACTAGTGGAGGAGTAACCCCAATATTTAGATCAACTTTTCCAATCCATTGCTTTGAAAATTCTTGCTTAACCTCTTCAACCTTTTCTTTTCCTTTCAAGCTAGTACTTTTGTTATCTATCGGTGTACCTTTACTTCTACAAAATTTAGCAATATGACCAATCTTGTTACATGCATAACAAGTTACATTATTTTTCTGAATAGCTTTCCCATAACCTATGCTGGTTTGTGTTATGCATTTATTTGATAAATGACCAAATCTTCCACAAACATAACATCTTACATTCATTCTGCAATTTTCAGAGTTATGACCAATTTTGTTGCATTTGGTGCATTGACCAGTGGGAGGATTGATGTTCTGATAATTCCTAGATCTACATTCATTTTCCCTATGACCATATTTATTATAGTTAAAGCATTTTCCATTGAATTTGTAAGTATTAGAGGGTCTTACCGGTTTGCTTTGATCCTGGGTATTTGCAGTACCAGAGCTTTCTCCAACTTCAAATCCAACTCTAGAAGTGTCACCTTTGGGTTTTTGATTCTTCAATAAGGTACCAAGTTCTTCTGAGCTTTTCTTGAATTTTTCTTTGTGTTGATTTGTAGTTTCCAATTCCCTTTCCAAGATCTCTTTTTGTCTCATTAGTTCATTCGAGCCATTTTGAGTATGCATCAGATCTGTCTTCAACATATCATTTTCATAGCTAAGTCTTGTGTTCTCATTTGTTGCATCACTTAGTCTTCTAGTCAATTCTTCTTCATTCTTCTTTCTATCCTCAATCTCTTTGCAGAATGTCATAGTCATATCCTGCATTTTATTTTTTGTTGTCATGATCTCTTGTTTCAATTTTCTTATCATATCATTTAGTGATTCCTTTTCATCATTTTCATTTTGCAATTTTTCACAAAGTTCTCTTCTCTTGTTTCTTGTAACAATAAGATTTTCTTGAAGTGGCTGAATAATGTCCTAAGCTGCTTTTAAATCATCTTCTAATTTGATATTTTTCAACTTCTCTGCATCATAGTCAGTAAGAGCTCCTTCAAGTTGCTTCATCAGATTTTCCATCTTTACCAGTGTCAAGATCTTCCTCAAGCTATTAGACTTCTGAAAATAGAGGACCAGGCTCTGATACCAATTGTTAGGGTTCCCACAGATACTGAGAGGGGGGGGTGAATCAGTATCTGACTGGTAATGAAATTTTCTTAACACTGAATATGTAGAATATAAAGTAACAGTATATCGGTATGTAAGAATTAATGCAAATAACAGAATCAAAAGCATCCACATGAAAATAACACCATAACACAAGATGTTTAATGAGGAAACTTGGTGTGGGAGAAACCTCGGTGGGATTTGTGGCCCACAATATTCACTTACTGGCCAATAAGAGAATATTACTTACAATAGGGGCTTGCACATGCAGGAAGGCCAACTGCCTAGAGCTCACTGCTCAATAAGAAGTCACACTGACTTACAATGAGGAATTACACAAATTCAATATTCTGTACTGCTTTACAATAGCATCTTCAATGCCAGATTCAGTACTGGTTCTTGCTTTGTTCTTTACATATACCCTTGACCTACAATTTGCACATTAGGTCTACCTTATAATTTATTTATTGCTTTCTATCCATATCCTACAAATGCCTATAATGATCTCTTTTATATTCAAGAGTCATTTTACAATTTGCCGAGTCAACTTACAATGATAAACAAAATATTACATATCAAAAATCCTGTCAGCCTCTGTGCCGGTATATATATTTCCTTCTGTGTCAGTGTACATCTTTTGTGCCAGTGCCAGTGTAGATTGATTTTGTTGATGTCGAAGCACTATTTTGTTTGAGTAATGCTTTGCTGGTATAATGTCTTGCCAGCGCCATAGGATTGCAAGGTTTCCTGTGTAATGCTTTGCCGGTATAATGTCTTGTTGGTGCCATAGGATTGCAAGGTTGCCATCAATGACAAAACCTTCAATCACACACAATGTCTCATTGGAGTGTCCATATGCCAACATCATCAACATTTTGATCTATCTTCCTAATCTATTGTTTTGAAAATTCTTGCTTTACCTCATCTACCTTTTCTTTACCTTTCAAACTAGGTCTTTTATTATTTTCTGGTGAAGTCTTGCTTCTACAAAATTTTGCAATATGTCCAATTATTCTTCTAAATAGCCTTTCCATATCCTATGCTGGTTTGTGTTCTACATTGATTAGATAAGTGCCCAAATCTTCCACAAACATAACATTTCACATTCATTCTACAATTTTCTGAATTATGATCAACTTTGTTGCATTTGGAACATTGACCGGTGGGTGCATTGATGTTTTGATTGTTTCTGAATCTACACTGATTTACTCTATGATCATACTTGTTATAGTTAAAACATTTGCCATTAAATTTGTAAGCATTAGGTTGTCTTATCAGTTTACTATGATCATGATTGTTTGCAGTACTAGAACTTTCTCCAACTTCAAATCCAGGTCCATTAGTATCTCCATTAGGTTTCTGATTTTTCAGCATGTTATCAAGTTCCTTTTAACTTTTCTTGAATTTCTCTTTGTGTTGATTTTCAGTAGCCAACTCAATTTCTAGAATTCCCATTTGTCTCATAAGTTTAGTTTTATCATGTTGCATGTGAATTAGATCTGTCTTCAACATATCATTTTCATGACTAAGTTTTAGATTTTCATTTCCAGCATCATTGAGTCTCCTAGTCAAGTCATCTTCATTCTTCTTTCTATCTTCAATGTCTTTACAAAATCTCATAGTCATATCTTGTATTTCATTCCTCATAGTATTGTTTTCTTGTCTCAACTTGTTCACAAGTTCATTAAGAGTTTCCTTTTCATTATTATCATTCTGGATCTTCTCATGAAGTTCTTTTCTTTTATTTCTAGCTATAGTAAGATTCTCCTGAAGTCCTTTAATGAATTCTTGTGCAATCCTTAGATCATCTTCAAGTTTGATATTTTTCAACTTTTCTGCATCATAGTATAAAAGAGCTCCTTCCAATTGTTTTCTTAAGTTCTCCATTTGTACTAGTGTCAGAATCTTCCTCAAGCTGTTAGGCTTTTGAAAATAGAGGACCAGGCTCTGATACCAATTTTTAGGATTAATGATAGTCCCACTGATACTGAGAGGGGGGAGGTGAATCAGTATCTAACCGGTTAGCAAAATATTTAATCTTATTAAGAACTTTACATTCCAAAATAGTGTACTGGTAAATAAGAATTAATGCAATAAACAAGAACAGTAAAGATAGCATAGAAAACACACCATAACACAAGATGTTTAACGAGGAAACCTGGTGTGGGAAGAACCTCGGTGGGATTTGTGACCCACAATATTCACTCACTGGCCAATGAATAAATATTAATTACAATGAGGGGTCTGCACATGTAGGAAGGCAAACTACCTAGAGCTCACTACTCAATAAGAGTCACATTGACTATAAAAGTGGATTATGAAATCCAATACAATGTACTGCTTCAAAGTAGCATCAACTATGCCAGGTTCAATACCGGTTTAAGCTCATACAATAACTAAAAACCTTCATTGTCACTTATATCACCTTATGCATAATTTAAAACTCTTATCATACCTTATACACAAATGACCTATAAGATATCATACATATATATGAATCTTTAATAATATGGCTTGTCAGCTTTACAAAAGATAATTACAATTAAATACAATAAACAAAATTTTATTCCATGTTGGCTGGGGTGTCGGTATGCATTATTGTCACTGTCAATGAAGTATCTACCGATGGCTTTACCAGATGAGTGCTAGAAGGTTTGCAGATGGTTGCTAATAGTTTTCCATCAATGAAAAAACCATCATTCTCAGAAGAGTGTAGAATGCCAATAGAAGACTCTTTGAAAGATCAATGTCAGAAACTCACTTAGGAGAATACTTCCTTAAAGAATGAAATGCAAGCCCTGACTATGTGAATGTACAAGAAGATTGGAGATAGAAAGAAGAATGAAGAAAACCTAGCTCAAGAATTGAAGGATAGGTCACATGAATACAATAGATTGATACATGACAATGATATGTTGAAACTTGAATTGATTCAGTCTAGGAATAATGAACAGGAACTTGAAAGACATATAATAATCATGAGAAATTATTTAGCCATTGCAAAAGAGTACAAAGACAAGTTCAAATCCAGCTCTGCATGACTTGATGAATTTATGAAGAGCCAAAGAGATGTTAATGACAAGAGAGGTCTTGGATATGAAGTAAGAGAAAGCTCCAGTACTGCACAACAATACCTTAGGGGTAGCTCATTGAAGATAATACAAACACCCTGGATTAGGTCTGTAGTCAGATAATTCTGATTGTAGATGGACACTCAAGTGAATTCAAGTGTTTACCAGAACCTACATGCAGATTATGTGATACGGTCAGATTCTCTAGTAGCATTTATGACAATAGAAAATTAGCGTTAATAGGGATAAAAGGGGAAAAGCTAAATCATTTCTTCACACGATGATCAAGTATTCTAAAGAGAGATTTCAAAGGCATTCAAGAGTCCTAAGGCGATTTGTGTGAGCATCTAGAGAGCATTTCATCATCCGAAAAGTTATCAAGGTATTTATTATTTGCTGGAACCCTTGAAGTTTATCATGGAATCCTCATCAGATGTTGATACTCCTTTGCTAGTGGATATCAAGGACTGCCCTTGTTCAGAATTCAAGAAACATCCTTTTAAATCACTTTTGGATGATCCTTCAGGAGCATTTTTGAGTGTTTGTCATGGTGTTCTTCATACTCAAGACATTAGGGAATACATTCATTATTGTATCAAGGAAATCAAGAGTTATGAGATGTTTTGCATGTTCACTAATCATATTATCATTGATAATCAACTGAAACCAAAATATACACATCTAAGGAGGAAGGGTTTTACCCAGTTCATGGATTTTCTGACTGTTGATAAAGATGACTGGGTATGGTACATTCTCAGTCAGATTCATGGTGAATTATTATGGTTGGACCAATCATACAAAATTATAGAAGAAGTTATCATGAACATAACATGCCTTCACAAGGTCAGAGATTTGCTAGGGCTTCGGTCAATATCAAATGAAGATCTTTGCAAACTCACGGGCACCACATATGATGATAGATCTATGAGAGTTGATGATATTAGGGATATTGATGTGAAATTTGCAGCAATGGTGATTGGCTATAAGGTTTATCAATCAAGCCAGTTGAACTCAGTTTCTGAAACTACCACTCACATTGCATATCAGATGGTGAAAGAAGACGCGCATTATGATTTATGCAATGTTATGCTGAAGGAGTTGATGACCAATCTCTGGAAGATTAAGAAAGGCAAGAAAAATAGTTTCTAGTATGGTTCTTTCATTATATGTTTGACCTTTAATTTTTTGAATATGGTACCCGGTTATGGGAAAATTCAATGGGCATTTGATAGACCAGTTGCAACACAAATTGCACAAATACTAGACTGGTAGGGAAATAAGCAACGGAAGGCTAACCTATGGGCCTTTTTCAAAAATTTTCAAGAGGAAATGAAAAATAAAGTAAGAATTCCAAAAGAAATTTTTAAAAAATAGAAGGATACTATTTTTTTAATGGTCAATAAAGATGAATGCATGATGGAGGTAGTCCAACCTAGAACTATCTGGATTATGCCAATGGGCTATGAAGTAGATGAGGCCACACTATATGTGATACAAAGGCCTACCCAAAAATCCTAATAGAAAGCCCAAATAAGGTTAGGATAGTGACCTTTCAACTACTCACAAGGGCCCTGCAAGGAAGGACTTTACACCTTGGATGAAACTACACACACATTCCCTAGTCTTAGGCCTACTCAAGATGAGTAATAGGCTCCCACTCTTCAAATAGGCTTTATCGGTGATCCCCACTCCTTTGGATTTGGGACTTGGTAAAAAAAAAACATCTAAGACCTCTTTCAAGCACTAGTTTTGATCTTGGGCATCAAATCCCTATACCACCTTTGTAAACCTACCGCTCCAGCTAGTAGTGCTTTTATACTGGTGTTTTGGCTTTAACTCAAAAATATTCCACACACTCCTACAAAAAAATTAGCATTCCAGATACCCTTTTGGAAGTTAAACTAATCCCCAAAATTTTTTGGTCAGATCTATAAATACAAGGTCTGCTCCTTCAAAGGCTAAGAGACTTAATAGGGGCAATTAGCCCTATTTTCCAAAGAAGTTACCTTTACCGGTAGACCAAATGAAAAATAAACATAATAGGAATGTGGGGGGTAGTGAGAAACTTCTAATTCTAGGGTTGCATGCCTATAATCCATCTCTAAGACAAAATATGATGATTGTCCTAAAACTTGTCTTAGGTAGTCACATAGAGATTCCTACCTAAACCTGTTCATTTCTCCACACAAAAAGATCTCCCCTAAAACTAAAGATTAAAAAACTAAAATAAAAAGTCTTATCCTACATCCCTCCAAAGGAAGAGTCTTCTAATGGACTGGAGTGCAAGATAAAGCCATTTTGGTTCAAAACTCTCTCCAAACCCTAAGTTTTTGGGTTACAGTCAGTAGAATGAAGATTTCTCTCTACTCCTGAATGATCAAGACCTCAGAACACCACCAAAAGAAGACTAGTTCATCCTCCTATCTACTTCATTGATGGTGGCATTCAATTCAATCTGTACAATCAGGTACAACCCCTGCAATCTTAGAATTTTTGGGAAAACTAAATTGTTTTGAGTATTATTGCTTCATAAACTCCAACTCCAACAACAGACACCATGGGAATCAAGCTGAAAAGGATTATACAACTCTCCAATGGTTTTCCACCAAATTTGGAGTAGGTTTGAGCCATTGAAAGGCTTACCCAATTGAATTACAAAATGTTGCACTTTTGCACTCAAAAGTTGCATTTTTGCAATTTTTCTCACAAAGTTGTCATCATTCCTAAGGTTGGGATCCACCCACATGGATCAACCAAACACACACAAAATATGTCTAGAAACTATTAAACATGAATCTAAACCATCTACTAACCCTCTTTATCGCATTGTCCCAATTGATTTCTCAAATTGCCTAATTGGTGACATGGGCTTACATGGTGGGGTTTATTTGCATATAGGAAACACAAGACACTCTAACACATCCTAATGGTCCCAATCTTCATCCTCAGGGTCATGAATAACTTGTTGATGAGGTTATTCTATAGCATACTCTCTAGGAGAAGAGATCTCAAGCCCATTTGAGATGAGAGTTTGTAAATTGACACCATGATTGGATATTTGTTCACTTGTCATCCAAACCACCTCTGAATCCGGTTTATCCTTCCAAGCCACCAAATACTCAATGTACTCATTATTCCTTGTCTTCTTTGTGACTCTAGTGTCAATAAATTTTCTCAACTTAGGTGATTCCTTCTTTGGAATGTCATTGTCTATTGCAACCTGCATTGGTTCCTCTTCTTCATTATCAGTACCTTTGAAAAGTTTAAGATCACATATGATAAAGATTGGTGATAATCCAAGATTAGGAGGAAGTTGGATCTCATAGGAATTTTGTCCATACTTCTTCAATATCTGACATGGTCCAATCTTTGTTTGCATGAGTTTGGTGTATTTTCCTTTCGATAATCTCTCCTTCTTCAAATGTACCCATACCAAATCCCTAACACTAAAATGTACATCTCTCTTCTTCTTATTAGCATGAGCCTTATACTTCACTATATATTGTTGGAGATGAGACTTGACTTGGTCATGCACCTCTTTAATGGCTGATGCAAAAGCTTCAACATCTTCACTAATGGCTTCTTCTTTGGGTAGATCTCTTAACTCCAACACTCCCCTTGGGTTTATGCCATAAACAATCTGAAAAGGAGATTTACCGGTACTCCTATTTATGGTATCATTGTATGAGAATTCTGCCTGTGACAAAATGTTATCCCACTTCTCTCCATGTTGTCTTTTTAAACACCTTAATAGGTTTTCTAATGACCTATTGACAACCTCAATTTACCCATCCATTTGAGGATGGTAGGCTAATGAGAAAGCTAGGTTAGTTCCTAACTTCTTCCAAAGAGTTCTCCAAAAGTGACCTATGAACTTCACATCTCTGTCTGAAATAATGTTCAGGGGCAATCCATGTATCTGAATTATCTCTTTGAAGAATAGGTCTGCAACATATGATGCATCACAAGAAGTCTTACATGGAAAGAAATGAGCCATTTTACTAAACCTATCCACTACTACAAAAACACAGTCAAATCCTCTCCTTGTTCTAGGAAAACCCAACACAAAGTCCATACTTATGCTCTCCCATGGCCTGGAAGGAATGAGTAAAGGTTGATATAAACCTACATTTGTAGACTTCCCCTTGGATTTCTGACATATGACACATATTTTCACACACTTTATCACATCTTCTTGCAACTTAGGCCAAAAATAATGTCTCTTCACAAGGTCTAAGGTCTTGTCAAGACTAAAATGTCCTACCATAGCTCCATAATGCTTCTCCTTAATAATATTCAACCTTGTGGAACATTTAGGAATATACAACTGCACTCCCTTGAACAATAATCCATCTTGTATCAAAAACTCATAAAACTCTATATGATATCAGTCACTCAAAGTTTCACATACCTTGTATATTTCTCCAAAATCTTCATCAGCAACATACATACTCTTCAAGGAATCAATACCAACACTCTCCATCTTGATTTGGTTTATAGTCAAGGCTCTTCTAATCAAAGCATCAATAACTTTGTTCTTGACTCCCTTATTGTGTTTGAGGGTAAATGTGAAGGCTTGTAGGGTCTCTACCCACTTCATATGCTGATGATTAAGCTTGTCTTGACTATTTATGAAATTGAGTGCCTGATTATTAGTAAACACTATGAACTCCTTAGGCAATAAATAGTGCCTCCATTTCTTCAAGGACTGTACTAGAGCATACATCTCTAAGTCATAAGATGAGTATCTTTTCTTAGCATCATTTAGCTTTTCACTATAAAAATAAATAGGCCTTCCTTCCTAACTAAGTACAACTCCAATTTCCATGTGACTTGCATTACATTCCACCTAAAATGTCTTATTGAAGTCTAGTAAGGCAAGGACTGGTTGTTCTGCAACCTTCTTCTTCAATGTCTCAAATGAATCATCTACCTCTTTGGTCTAGGTGAACCTACACTTTTGTCCTCCCTTTATGGTGTCAAGCATGGGTGCACAAAAATGACTAAATCCTCTTATAAATTTCCTATAAAAAGTTTCTAAACCATGGAAACTTTAGACATCATTCATAGTTCTAGGTGTATGCCAAGATAATATAGCGCTCACCTTCTCTTGATCCATTTTCAACTCACCTTGTGAGATTACAAAAAAGCCAAGTAGATGATATCTTCTTGCATGAACAAACACTTCTCCAAATTGATCATTAGTTTCTCTTCATGTAACCTCTTGAGAACAATATCTATGTGGTTGAGGTGTTCTTTCCTTGTGTGACTGAAGATCAAGATATCATCCAAGTATACTATGACAAATTTTCCTATGAATTCCACCAAGACTTCATTCATTAACCTCATAAAGGTACTAGGTGCGTTGGACAACCCAAATGGCATGAATTTCCATTCATACAACCCTTCATTAGTTTTGAAGGCCATTTTCCATTCATCCCCTGGCCAATGGTATCCACTTTTTAGATCCATTTTTGTAAAATATTTAGCACTCCCTAAGAAATCAAGCAAATCCTCTATTCTAATGATTGGGAACCTATACCTTATGGTTATCTTGTTGATGGATCTTGAGTTTGGACAAAGCCTCCAAATGCCTTCTTTTTTGGGTGCAAGGACTACCAATATTGCACATGGGCTTAAAATTTTGCCAATCAATCTTGATTCAAGCAACTCTTCAATCTGCCTTGCCATTTCTACATTCTAGTCTAGGGTGAGCTTGTAGGCTACTTTGTTTGGCAATCTAGATCTAGGGATTAGGTCTATGCTTTGAGTCTTGGTTATGACCTTAGTTTGAGTTTTGTACAATCTTAGAACATTCAATTTCCTGCTAATAAGGAACCGGTAAATAAAGATGAGAATAATGTGGATACTAATCCACTGATTACTACTCCACAGGTTACTCATGAGTCCAATTTTAAAGTTGAGAATACTCAGAATCCTCTGGAAGAAAATGTATAGGATGTAGAGACTGAGGTTTAGAAAGATAAGGTTTAGATAATAAGGTTTTTGAAGAGGCACAAAAACAAAGTGAAGCACCAAGTGGCAAAGCCACCAATGCACATGAGGTAAAGACTTTAGAGGATAGGGAACCAATAGACAAAGACAAAAAGATAGAAAAATTTCCCTTCTAGTTTGGCAATTGACACTTCATTATCAAAAGCTGAAGGTAAATTGCCACAATTTTCAATCAGTTTTGACAAGCCTTATCATTTAATGTCACTGATAGAGAAGTTTTTGGCTACAACAACACTTTAGTCATAGGTAACTCAAGAATTGGCATAGGAATAATCTAAAGACAAAGAGTTAATTCAAACCAATTTTGATGTTTTTAAATGGCT
Source organism: Cryptomeria japonica (assembly GCF_030272615.1). Taxonomy (NCBI): domain Eukaryota; kingdom Viridiplantae; phylum Streptophyta; class Pinopsida; order Cupressales; family Cupressaceae; genus Cryptomeria; species Cryptomeria japonica. The sequence goes on from NC_081411.1 coordinate 149,731,675, forward strand.
TGTACCATAATTCTAGGCTAAAGAGAGCTCAAGCTCATTTGGTAAACTACAGAAAATCATTGAATACATCCCTAAGTAGTATGATTCTTTAGTGAAGCTTTCAACTCTTGAAGCTAAGGATAAATTTGTTGAGGCTAGGAAGCAAAATTTTTTGCAAATGATTGCATCAGAAAAGGCTAAAATTCGAACTTGTTTACAGTCTATTGATGCAACATTAGCAGAAGGAGGTAAAGTGTATAAGACTTGTCTATTTTTCCAAGCTTACTGCACCCATAGACAAGCAAATTTTGGATTGCAAAAGTTAGTTGCTATAGATTTTTAATTCTTATAATTTGATAGCAAGCTTAACCAGTTCTTTAGAAGGTCCAATTTTGGCAGTTATGGATCAGATTTTAAGGTTGGAAAAGGAAAGGGATAATATAATAAGGAGAGCTATATAGCTCCAAAACTTTATAGGTCCCCGGTTAGATAACCTGCTATGCCATTAAACATTATGTATAGCTAATATGCAGCAGGAGGATCTGACTAAATCGCAAGCCATTGAGTACTATGCCAGTCTCTTGAATGGATTCAACTCCATTCTAGATTTTGTCAAGCAAGGTTGTGATACGTATTTTTTATTTTTGAAGATTTTGTATGTAGACATTTTGAAATATGTATAGGAACCAGTATGTATATATACATCTGTGTACAATAATTTTGGTGGGCACCCCTCTTTATCATTGATGTCAAAGGGGGAGGAGTATAGTGAAAAATGAATGTATATAACAAGGGGAGAGTATAGGTATATATAGCTACATGGATGTATAGGATAGGGGGAGCACTTAGAGGTAATATCATTTTTCAAAAGAGTGTTGCTATCAATGCCAAAGGGGGAGATTGTTGGCAATTGAAACTCATCCGATAGTCACCTTCTGAGGTAAATTGCATTTTGGGTTGTCATTGATGGCAACTCATCTGCAGGTGTTAATATTTCTTCATCCGGAAATATTTCTTTATCATCATGATTAGATTGGGCCAACCGGTATACACCCTATTGTTTATTCTTATTAACCGATTAGTCTTAGTATTGGCAACTTATATTTAGGACCTGGTTAAGATATTATGGGAATCGATAAAATCATTTGAAAATTGGAGGTAGCATATAGGCTGACATCAAATATGATCATGGGGATAATGAATAATATACTTCGTGATCTGAGAGGAAGTCGGCGAGTTTATTTTCTTTATGAGGTCAACATGATGAACAAGCTACAAGGGTATATAAGGGAGATCATTTAGCGATGGATTTCATTATTATGGTGATGCGAATTGAGATGTGGATAAGGAAGAGATTGATAGTGTGTGAATTGGTGTGCAAGTATTAGTATTTGTGCATAGTTACACATGTGCAGTCCTAACCGGTAGTAGAACAGAGTATCAGTAACATCGATTCAGTGGGGTTTCTTAGAGCTTAAACCGAAACTTATCCAACATGGTTAGATGCACTATTTAAGTTCATTTCCATTTGAAATCATTATGTAATGTTGTGTAAGTCAGTGAGACTTCCATTTAAGCAGTGAGCTCTAGGCAGTGAGCCTATATGCATGTGCATACCACTCTGTAATATTTGTATACATTGATCAAGTATATAGATATTGTGGGTATCAACCCCACCATAGTTTTTCCCTTTACATGGTTGTCCATGTAAAAATATTGGTGTTGGGTGAACTCACAATATTGGTTCCCACTTTTTGACCAACTTTGACACTTAGATGAACATTTTGAAAACAACCTTCACTTTCTGACACCTATAACTCTTAAATTGTTAAGAATTTAATGATGATGTAAACTAGTGATTTGTAACATCTTATTTGTAGATTCTATTTTTATTTTTTTATTATTTTTTTAATAATAGTTTATTGATTTTTCCATCTCCCTCAAAAAGTAGTTTTTTATAGCAAACAACATTTTTTAAGAGGGATATGCATCCTCAAACACATAACTTTTTTTATATAAATGATAAAAACTTATTTCTTTTGAATTTTGGTTGGTAACACAATAACCAGGGTATGTAGTTGGTTTGATAGTGATATGCTGAATATTTTTTATTTTATTAAGTTTTGAAGTCCGACTAATTATTATTTAAATATAGGCGTATCTTTGAAAACATAACTTGTTCTATATATATCAAAATTCAATTTTATTTTTTTGTTAGAAATAAGACATCAATACCTAAGACAGATATTTTTTTAGAACTTTTTTGAATTAGTTTACTATTTTTCCCAATGAATTGAACAAAGAAGTTCATGTTCGGCAAAAAACCTACATTCATAAGAAATGAAATAAAACTATATGAATGAAATTAAATATATTAAAATTTATACTATCTGGAAAGCTTATAACAAGGACTAAATACTTAAAAAATAAACTTCTAAATGAATTCATTTGACCCCCCAAAAGCTAATGTAAAATTGGTTTTTTATTAGCATTTGATAGATGCAAATGAGACTCTATTGCAAGTCTGATTTAGAAGGAGAGAGGTTCTATCCAAGAAATTTTGATCTAAGAGCCTTTCATCTAAATCTCTTCAATTAATTACTTCAAATGGGACCTCTTAAAAATTAAATAATTATATTTTCTAAAAAATGTACAATTTCAGCAAAAACCAGGATGTACCAAAAAGTGGGAACCAGCATTATGAGTTCACCCTATTGTGGTATTTCTTTGTGTGTTAATTTGTTTATGCACTTTAATTTTATATTCTATCATTAGGTTGATCAGTAATAAGTTCAAAATTCATTTACCTATAGAACATTGATTCAGCCCCCCCTCTCAGTGTTCTTGGATTCCAAAATTCGGCAAAGTGTACAATTTTTTGGTCAGCGGATTATTTTGGTTGAGTATTTTGCCCTATGGATGCTTGAATGCATGTTCATTCTCCTCTATAATATTATTATACTCTTGATCATAGTATTATAATATTTTGCGTCTCAATCCCACTATGATTTTTCCCTTAACTGGTTTTCCACATAAAAATCTAGGTGTTATGGTTTTGATGATCTTGGCTTTGTGTTTCCTTTACTTTATTTGCATAATGTGATTGTATAATTAGGTTATTAAATTCAATTTTTCTAAACACTGAGTCATCCCCCCTCTTAGCATTCCCTCGATTCCAACAATTGCTATCAAAGCCAAGTTCCTCAGAAGGAGCCTAAGAGCTTGAGGGAGTTCCAAGAAGGTATCTTAATGGATTCCACTAGTCTGAGACAATAGTTGCTTGTTGCACTTGATGATCTTGATCAGTCCAAAGCCAAAGTCCAGGAATTGAAAACAAATCTCAAGGATTCTGAAAATTTAATTCAGACATTGAAGGAGAAATTTAATAAGTCCAATGAAAAGAGAAAAGAGCTTGTTGATCGGGTTTTGGAGAAAGAAAGCCAATGCATTGATGAAGAAGCCCTAAAAGAAAAGATAAAAGAATGCGACACACTTGTAAGAGTTAATGCACTTCAAAAGAATGAAATGAGATCCATTGTGATGAAATTGACAAAGGAGATTGAAGACCAAAATAAGAATGAGGAAAGATTGACTCATTCACTAAAGGATAGATCTGATGAGTGTTGTAGACTAAATCATTAAAATGACCTGTTGAAGCTTGAATTGATGCAATCCAAAAATAATGAGAAAGAGATTGAAAGACATCATAATTCTGAGAGATGAAATTTCCATTGCTAATGAATACAAAGAAAAATTCAATGCTAGCTCAGCCAAGCTAGATGAAATGCTACAAAGTGAGAAGAATAAAGGTGATATGAGAGGACTTGCATTTGAGAAAGGAGAAAGCTACAGATCTAGTCAAAGCAATCAGTAGAAGAATAAGAGGCTCCTGGTAAGACAACCTAATGCTTATATATTTAATGGTAAATACTTTGTTTGCAATAAATTTGTTTGACTTATCAGTGCCAAGTGGTCAACCAAGAGACCTCGGACATCTAGATTGTAGGTCATAGGGGCAATGAAACATATATTATACTTAATAGTCTATTATTACTTCTTCAACAAATTAATATTATGTTTGCAGCCTTTATTTCATTGGAGATGTCGAATGGGAAGAAGGGTAGGAATCTTGAATGTGGAGAAGGCCACGAGAGGCCAACAAAATGCAGAACATTGTCTTCATACTTTGGCTTTGGAAAAGATTGTGGTGTAAATTATGAAGGTACACCATCACAAGTACAAGTACAAAATTCACAACCTACATCCCATGTTGAAGATGGTAGAAAATGTGATATCTCAGATCGAGATGAACTTGAAGAAGATTATCTAGTAGATACCCAAGTTAGCTGAAATGATATAATCAACCTAGGTGATAATGCCACATATGATAATGCACAAAAGGGGAAAATAAAATCCAAGTAAAAAAAGGATCAACCAAAATCAAAATAGGATCAAAAGTGAGATATGTTAGTGAGGAATTATCCAATTAATTGGGCATCAAAGTATCCATTCATTAAACCAGTGGAGAATCCAATTGAAGGCGAGCCTCCAATAGAATGCAATTGTAAGATTTGCACTTGGAAACATAACAAGAAAATTAGGTTGCAGCTAAAAATTGACACCATAGAAAAGCATATGGGTAAAGTTTATGAAAAACAAATGACAGACGGAGTTGAAAAATCAATGATAAGATAGAAAACAAAGGAGGAATGTAAGCATGTCCAGAATGTTGAAGAGTATTATTTTCATGAGAAAATACAGACAAAGCCTGCTAAAGTTAAAGGTTCTATTGAAGCTACTTTTGGAAAACAAATGCAAATAGAACAAGTAAGAAAATTTGTTCAGTTAAGTGTCATTTTTGATATTTTGAATAGAGGACGTGCTATGACAAATTTCCCATCAATTAGTGGCTTATTACACTTTTTGAAAGTTCCTAACTATCCTAATAGTCACTAGTCAGTAAATAGTGGATGGGAATGGGCAAGTTGTCTTGCCGAGGTTGAAAAAGAAGATGTAAAGGAAAAAATAAGAGAGTCAAAATTTATTGCATTTTCTTTAGACGAAGTTACCACAATAGATAATACTTCATGGGTATGCATGCATGTTTATATTGTACAAAATCATGCTTGCCAATCTCATCTACTATCTGTTGCTAAAATGAAGGATAGTGTGACAACAAATAATTTATTTCAACTAGTAAAGAGATGTTTAATTTAATATGGAGGTATGGATGACATGATGATTGCCAAAAAATTGGTGCATGTTGGAGCAGATGGAGCTTCAGTAATGCAAGGTCACATGAACGGTCTTTGTACAAAGATGGAAACTTCTTCTGCACCCTACATTACTAGCATTCACTGTATGGCTCACATAATGAATCTAGCTTTTGGAATTGTTAGCAAGTATGCTCCAGTAAAAAAAATGAAATCTTAATCAGAGCTTTACTCACAGTTCTGTCGAAATCCCAAGCAATTTATAGAATTTCAACACTTTGTTGATAGAATAACTAATGGGAACAATCTTCTCAAGGATAATGATACCAAATGGATCTCTTTGGATGGTCTAGCGCATTGAGTTTTTTAGAATATCCATCTTTGATTGGACTATTTCACAAAACTTGCGACAAATAAGAGAAACTGAAATTTCCTGACCTTCTTCAGAGGTTAAGTACTATAGAGAAACTCTTAACTATAGCAGCTCTTCTGCCCATGCTAGAGGAAATCAGGAATATTATGAAGAAAGCCCAACAAAGAGCTATGTTGCATAAGTTGACATGCATGACCCTTGATAATCTCTATCAAAGTCAACCAACACTATATGATGAAAAAAATGTTAAGTGGCAGACATTCACAGATTTGACAATCCAGATAACTTTTTACAAATTGGTACAAATGGGGAGGTATGTGCCAATGTGTGGGAAGTTGAGATACCATTGCACTTCTATGCCATGCTTGACCCCAAGGAACCAGGAAAGTGCCATAGGAAGCAACTAGAAAGAGTTACAATGGAAGATTTTGACAAGATTGTTGAGTCTATAACTACTTCTATGAAGAAAATTTCCTATCATCTTTCCTCACAGATTAGAAGAAGATTCCCTCCTAACAAACTACTCAAATCCATGTCTATTGTGTTTCCTCAATATTGGAGCCTCAACAATCGAACTAATTTTTGAAGTAAGCTACTGACTTTGATAAAACAATTTTGCATATCTAGAGAATTGAATGGAGTAACTATAAACGAAATATTAGATGAAACTCTTCTTAGAGATAAATCAGCTTATTTTGCATACACTATGATAGAACAATATGATAGAATGGAGAACCCCCACGAAGAGGGATCAATAACAAGGCTTTGGAAAACTCTAGGTGAGAATGAAGTGTTGCATGATTCAATATCTAAATATTTCAAGCTTGCTGATTTATATCTTACCATAATATTGGGTTCGGTGGAAGATGAGAGAGTTTTTAGTTCTTTGAGGTTCCTAAAATCAAATCTAAGAAACAAACTAGACAAAAATTTGAAAAATAGCTTGAGGCTTTATACATCTAGGTATGATGTCCACATTTTTCCTTACGATAGGACACTGAAAATCTAGAGGTCCAAATGTGAAAGAAGAGTTTTGGGTAACACTTCAAACCAAAGTGCCAGTGGGGCTATTGACTCATGTGTTGGACCTACTGGTAGCATTGAGATGCAGTTCAGTGAAGGTATGCAGACTCAGAGTGAAGAAAACACAGACAAGAATCAAGGAAGCTCTGAATTTGATGAGGAGGAATGACAACTATAAGAGATTGGTATTTATTAATCTTATTACTGTATCTCATCATTTATATTACAAAAGCATATTATTATGGTTGATAACTTGATGATATTTTATGAGTGTCAACTTTTTGCAATTAGACTTTAATATTGATTTGTAATTGTAATTTTCAACTTTCTATTTCCATATTTAAAATAGCATAATAAAAGACCATAATGCGTTTCTTGATACAGAGATGTTTATTTAGACATGTTGAAAAATTAGATTTTCATTAATTTTTTCAAAATATAGCCATATGATACAATTCATTCAATACATGACTCTTTGTGATTCTCCATGCAAAATTCAATACAAAATTTCAGAACCCTTTACAAATGACCTTGAATTCCCTTTTATAGAAACAAGGGAGCAACAACAGCTTTAGGTCGATTTGCAGCATGTGAAGACTCAACATCAAAATCAATTACTAAGGCACTAAATAGTGAATATATCATCCCGACTGCCATCAATATCACAAACTCAACACAAATTTACATGGCCATCATAGGCCAGGTTAGCAATTTAGCAATTTAACAACTACTGCATGTCTCCTATTCAAAAAATAGTGTTCAAAATTAAATATTAATTTAAGCCATGAAAAATTAAATATAGATAATAACATTGCCTAAAACCTAGAAATTAGAAATATAGAAATGTTAAAACTTGGGAGAATTTGAGAATACAAATTTATAAGGTTGAAGGTTTGCATTGTGCATCATAGGCTGGATTAGCAATAGCGAGTGTTGGTTTTTTCCTATTCATAAAACAAAGTTATTTCAAGTGATGCCAAATTCCAAACATAAAAAACATAAAACCTTGAAATTAAGAGTAAAAGCAGAAAATTGTGCAATACATACTATGATTCATGAGATTTATGTGCCAATTTTTGTAGGGTGATCCACTATTCGTCTGATGAAAGTCCAATATTCTTTAAACTACGGTAAGTCAACTGAAAATTCATCAACAATCCATATTTAGAAGAGTGACTTGACATCACTATTTCACCCAATACCACATTCAAAGTTGTAAATGGTTTGATGAATTCCAGAAAGCTTTGGGGAGTTTTGTCCTTAGGAAGAAAGTCTAAATCAGACTTCACTTTTTTCCTCCATGATTTTTTTGTAAGCTTCTTTTCCCATGAATTTATTTGATGGGTCAACGGACTTCGACAAACCAAGTTTAATCAAATTGGTTGTCTTTTCTTGCAAATTCAATATCTTTTTGCCACCTTTATCCATAATTTTTGATGTTTCCCTTAGTTTCTGGCATTTTTGAAAGATAGATGATGTCTTAACTATGGCATCAATGTGGCTATTAATAGTTGTCACTGATACTTTAGACTACTTGCAAAATCCGTTTTGCCATATCATCTTTTGAATAAACATGTATGCTCTTCTCGATGTGCCCTTTGATCTTCGAATAAATTAATCTCAGACTTTCATTCAATTCAAACCATTCACACAACTTGTCACCCCTTTGCATTATTTGCCCCCAATTTTTTTCTTGTATATACTTCGTTATATTTTTCATATTATCTTTCAATCTATCCTCCGAAGTTTTAATTTTATCATTTGCATTCTGCAGGCCTTCTTTCATTTTTACACATTTTTTTCTTTCTTCCTCTACTTCCTCTTCCAAATGTTTTTCTTTTTCCTTCTCATGATCCAATAGGTCCTATATTTTTTTTATTTCGGCAACAACAAAATCATAACTTTTGTATATTTTTTTGTGAAATGGCTCTTTCATCATCATTTTTTTTTCTTCTTTCAACCAGTTTTTCCCACAGTTCCTTCAATTCTGCATCTATACTTTCCTACTCTGCAATTTCTGCTACAGAGCCCAAATTTTTTATCCTTTTCTATAAATCATTGCATTTGTTATCTGGTGCTTTCCTCTTTGATTTTTCATTTGCCAGGTTTGCTTGTAACTTTTCTATTTGTTTCTCCAGCTTATTTTTCTCTCTCTCCACCTTTAGCAGTGAAGTGTAGACCAGTTCATTAGTCTTATTTGGTACACTAATTTTGTTCACATTTTGTAATTTGGAAAAATCCATTTGTAGGGTGCTAACTTGAAATTCAGAGGGATCTATATGACTGTGTGGTGGATTTTTACCTTTATTTGGGGGCATAACAACCATGAACTCCATCATATCTTTGTGTGGGTCATATGTTGGAAATACCTTGTTTGTTGCAATTTATTCCTCTAAAACTTCAGTCAGGGCAACCCTCTGCAATGCTCTCTTTTTTTATTTATTTGCATTTGTTGTGTGTTCAATTTTTTCATAGTAATCACATAATTGAAAATCTAGGTTTGCTGAAGCAATTGAATGTTTGAAAGGTGAATTAGTAGAGGCTCCAATTCCACCTATGCCTGTGGTTTTAACTAACACATTATGAGGAGTACTAACAACCATTCTTGATCATGTCCCACTATCACTTGCATGTGTAGTTTTTCTAGTCTTTTGAGGGGTCTATTCTGAAGCTGCAAATGATAGTTTTGTAGTGGCAGTGGCACTTGATATAGGATCCTGAATAGTATGAGTATCTACGTGAGAGATATTTTGTTTTTGCACTTGTCCAACACCAAGAAAACTTGTATTAGTAGTAGTACCCATGCCAACCTCACTAGTCGTAGTGGCACTTGACTGAACACTAATAGGAATACTATGCCCAGATTCCCCACTAGTGGTAGTGGCACTTGATTCACCACCAATAGGAATACCATGATGTGGTGGTGGTTGTGGATTTGAACCTCTAACAAATGTAGGTGGAGCTAGAGGGTAATGAGTAGTACGTTTCTGTGATGAATCTAAAGAATCAAGTCCAATGACTAGTTTAACATGTGATTTTGATTTTGAATCTAATGGAAGTTGTACCTCAAGTGGAAATGAAATGCCTTATCTTGTGGGACCTAGACCACCACCTTCAAAACCCATTTTTTCCATAATGTTTGCCCCTTTTCTATATTTTTCTTTCATTGACTCATTGACTCCACCAAATATTGCAAGGTCTATTGTAGTTGTTGGAGTGGCCTCAACCTCATACTCATTTTCATCATCACTCCTATCATATACTATTGTGGGATGCTCCATGTTCCATAATTTTCTAAGCTCTTCATCCTCATTGATGGACTCAAATTTTGCACTAGTCTTCGGTTCACCAAGATTCTTCCTCATAGCCTAAAAATTATTTATTTTGGTTTGAGTCCAAAAACTATCTTTACATTCTTGCAAAATTATTTTGGGAATAGATTTCTTAGATGGATTAGCAGATTTTTGGTAGAAATTATAGGACCTCCTATTTGGATCCCTGCTCTGTTGTCCTCTATGTGTGCAATGCCATAATTTGTAATGACAATTATTTTGTTGAAATTTTACTGTCAGTGGCAATTTTCTCCATCTCATTTTTTACCTCATCCTAGGAGTCCATTTTTCTAAGATTTTCTAGCAATGCTAAACTTTCATGTTGACATAACCTTTCAGAGTTCCCATTTTTATTAAGCCTTGCTTGAACTACACCGATTAGATCATACTACCAAAGACCCTCATCACCAAAGCTAAAAACTGTCAAAAAATCATGTGCCACATTGAATGCTTTTCTGTCAAATGTGAAACCTCCACATGAGAAAGGAAAGGAAGGAAATATGCTCTTTTTTTGATGACCATGAAAGATCCTATCTATGCTCTCCAACTGCCGTACATAACCTAAGGCAAATATCCTCTTTGTCACATGTATTGGAAGTTTGTAGGGTTTTATTGTTGATCCGTAGAACCTTAACATAGTGTATTCTTCTATGAAGAACTAGTTAGCCAATTGTATTTGACTTCCGAGTTGAATGCAATATCTACAAGACCTAAGTAATATAGGCATTGGAGTGCTTGTAATTACATGAAATATTGGTGCCAAAAATAAGTCCACAAAATGGTTGTAGTTTTTTCTATTATAATCCTTCCTTATCTTAGGTGTCCATTCATATATTGGACACTATGTTCTAGTTTGAGTCTTCTCATCAATCTTATAGTTCACAATGTGAATATTGTTGGTCTTGAATATTACATGATACTTGGATATGTCATGCCCAACTCTTGGGCACGAACGGGAAATTTTTTTTTTTAAAATACTTAACTAATTATCGGCTAACTAAATTAAAATAATGCAACTTTGGTTTGGTCGAAACTACATTTGTGCCAATCTGGTAATTAAGTTCGATTTAGTAATAAGGATAACTAAGTTATTCCATGCGCTAAAATTTCTCCCAAAAAGGAAACTCACTAAGCTTCATTAATAAATAATTAAAAGTTCAAGTGTAACGATAAATTTCAAATTTAAGCGTTTTAAATTTTATCCTATCTTCTTATCCACTAGAATTTTTAAGTTAATATTCATCGTAATTTAAAACACCTTATTTAATTGAGACCCCCATAGTTTAAAATTACGTTATAATCATATACTTAATTTTGGCCCTCTTTGGCCCTACAAAATCTTAGTGTTTGCACCCCTTTTTTTTTTAAAAATCTAGTCCACCTAGGCAATTAAATCATTTTATAACGTTTCTTCTTATAAAAATTCTTCTAACTCATTAATAATTTAAAAGGGAAATTAACATTTCCTAATTCAAAAAAAATGATATATGAGTCCGGTTAAATAAAGAAATTTAACTCCTCTTGGAATTAAATCCACTCTTAAAAAAAACCCTTATAAAGTTCTTCTACATATGCCCAACATTGTAGGACTTAATTTAACAAAATTTATTCCTATTAAATACCATTTTAAGACTGCTTTTATACATATATATATATATATATATATATATATATATATATATATATGTATATATATATGGACACATATATATATACACATATATATATATATGTTTTATAAAATCATTTATATGTTTAGTTATAAACCCCATATATCAAAAGAAAACTCACATGTTGATTTAAATTGAGAGTGTTGCCCTAACCCGAAAATTAGGGTTAGGGCGAACACGTTAATGCCCCAAAACTTTCCCTTTTTTTGTGTATGGGTTGAGAGCAAGGAAAGGGGGTCGGCGGCCAAGGCACCCGCGTGCAGGGCCGAACCCTCTCCCCTTTGCTATTATTTTTTTTTTTTTTTTAAAATGCGTTTATTACCTGCGGGAGGGGAGGAAACCCGAGCGTTTCCCCCTTTTTTCATTTAACCTTGCAAGCAGCGAAGGTATTTTAGTTCTTTATTTTCTTTACGCAGCGAGGGGAGACGTTGGCGTAGCGGGGGAGTCGGGCGGAGCGGGGAGGAGAAGGGTCGGGCCGGTGCTGCGGGGCACCGCCGGCTGCAGACGGCGCCGCCGCAGGCTGCGGCATCACCGCCCGCAGTCTACGGGCGCCGCAGGCTGCGGCCGCCGCCGCCCAGGCACTGCGGCCCCCACAACCTGTGCGTTGTTTTTTTTTTTTTGTGTTGAACTTTCTGCGATGAGGTTTTAAAACGGGGTTTAAGACCCTCGGGTTATAATACGGTTTTCCCTTGTTGTTTAATGGCATTTATATATATATATGTTCTGGTATTTTTTGGAACAGGGGTTCAATATGGTCTGCCAAATACAAATGTATATACCTGTATTTATTTGTACATATATATATATATATATATATATATATATATATATATATATATGCATGTTTTTATGTGTATATCATTGAATCACTTTCTGTAACAGGTTTATGAGCAATGGATTTTTCTTATCAGACATGATTCAGTTTTATTCTTTTATATATATATATATATATCTAAAATGTGGAAATAGGTTTAATAAAACACCTTTTTTTTTGTTTCTTTAACTGAGATATAACTGAATATCAGAATATAATACAAGGAGGTAAAATGTATTTAAATGTATATGTATATTGTTTTTTTTTTTGCTACTCTTTTAAAAACAAAGAAAATATAACTAGATTTATTTTCTTTCCACATTTACAAAATGGAAGGGCAAGTAGAATTTAGTTTTATTACAGCTGCAACTAATGTTGCCTAATATTCATTTAAACAATAACAATTATGATGTATTTTCAGAAACCACTACCAATTTCATTTCTATCAAAAGCTTAGTAAAACATAAACAAACTTTCTGCCATAATACAGTCCAGCAAGTAAACATTAACTTTATCTTAATATCTATAAGGAAAGATTTCTATTTCTTTCATTTGCAACTAACTAAAATAGGAAAACATCATATATTTCATTTTCTTTTGCAAAACTACCAAGTAGGGATAAACATGAGTATTCATTGACAAATATAAATACAAGATTGACAAGGATACAAAATAAACATTAATACAAATGGGATGAAATCCCAACAATGCTTTTTTCTCTACATAATAACTTGAATATAATACAACACTTTTCTCTTTCTTGAAGGTAAATACTATACATGCTCTCTTTTCTCTTTTTATACAAATTACTACATTTAATCTATCTCTTTTTTTTAAAACACCTTTCAGCAACATAAAACAGCCACATAGCTCTTTAATCCAGCTTTCCCCATTCCCATGCAACCTGCAATAAAACACATTTTGACCATGGGAAGCTCACCTCCCAGCCTAGGCTTACTAGAAGCCACCCCCGAGCTTGGAGAACCAAGCACTAGACGGGTTACAAACATGCAAACCCCCACAACAAACATAGGAACACATTTACATTCAAATATCCCTTCCCAAGCTACACATTCACCACTTTCATGGTGACTCTTCCATGGGTGGAAGTGGACCAAGTACCAATGGGGAGAATGCATGCCAAAACAATACAACATAAGCCACCTCATGGCAACACAAATGCAACCAAAAAAATACTTCCTCATTTCCTTATGCCCCCCAAAAGGCTCAAGGCCACATTTACTCCCCTTATGACCCCCAAATGCATACACAAGGCTATGCATCAAGGGTCACCGAGGACACCCTTGAGAACACTCTCCACAAGGAGAGCCTCTCACCCATGGCTGTCATTCTCCTTCCACCCCAAGATCTTCCTACCCTCCCAAGGGTAGGAGATCTTGGACACTCCCAAAAACAACAAGAAACACAAACAATCACATAGAAAAGAAAACTACACATTTTAATCTTCAACAAAACTTCATAAAACACATTCTTACAAGCAACTCTTTTCTTTTACAAAAAAAAACATAACTAACACTTACAACATAACAAGAGGAGGTAAGAGGTAACCAACCTTATTCTGCCAATAGGTTTGCTAAAATTAGTTGGGGATGAGCTGCCCAATTCCCACTAACTTTCCTCCAAATTCCACCAAAAGTGTTAATCTCCTACTAACTTTTTCAAAAAAACAAGCATAATCTCCAAGAAAGGAGAGTGGGTGATTACTCACTAAGTTTCCAAATTCTTGCCTAAGAAGGCCTCTCACACACTTCCCAACCCCTTGGGTGAGGTGTGAGTTCCCATTGGTTGCCCTTCCCAAACTCTTGCACATTACTCAAATTGGAAAGGGAAAAGGTGGAAGAAGATGGAGAAGAGAGTTTAACTTCTAAAAGGAAGGTTCTCTATCCTAGGAAGAACTTTCTAAGTTCAATTTTCGTGCATCTTGAAAACACCACTTTTTGAAGTGACTACATAGTCACATGGGAGAAGCCACATGTTGCAAAATGCCCCTAACCCATAGGTATACCCTTTGGACCTTTGGAAAAGCCTAAAAACTTACCCTAGGAGTCCATTAAACCCTTTGGAAACCCCACTGAAGTTTACCTACGGGTCAAGCTTGAGTTGACCACTCCCAAGACTCCCTACCCAAGGCAGATTTGGGACCACACTCAAGTTTTTGAATGGCTTTGGTAGAAATAAAACTCCCTCCAAGAGACAAGTCAAAATCAATGACACTTAATCAGCACATGTGTCAAGTGACACAACAAAAATACAATATAAAAATCACACATGGAATTTGTCTCTTGAAGGATTACACATTTACATATAAATTAGATTTTACACTCAAGCATTATTCACATCACAAATAAAATACATTACAAGGGGGGGGGGTGTTGTCTCTCCAAATAGACAACTCCCGGCTTAACAACCGCACATTGGTCTAGGCTTGGTTCTCCATATAAATTCCATGGTCACATGGATAATTTTCTTGCGCATCTCAATTAACACATTAGTAATTCCAATAATCACATTTATTCACAATCAAATACATGGATTCCATAGCGCATCAACACTCATACATTAGGCAACCATAATTCAATATCTCATTTGTTTCAAATTCAATTTCACATAAACAATTAACATAATTTTTCCAAAATTGAACCGCTCATAGATAAGCATCATTTTTCTATCATCAAAATAAAATCCTGCAAATTTCCAATAACGACACTCACCATCATAATGTAATTCTATTCTAGTAACATATCTAAAGTTTCATAATCATCATGCAAGAAATAAAACATCAACAAATGTCAGTGTGATCGAAAGCATCGAATCATATAAGTTCTAAGTCCATAATGCATGAAATAAAGCAACCATAATAGTCTCAATATGCAAATAACTGAAAATGTCAAACTGAATCGGGGTAGGGCCTCACACCCTCCCCCTCTAGGCATGAACTTCCTCCTGGAGTTCATCAAAAAGGTGGGGTTACTGTGATCTCATAAGTGCTGCATCCTCCCATGAGGCTGTGACCTCATCATAGCAATCCCACTGGACTCTAACCTGGTCCAGCTCTCGCCCTCGAAGGCTCAGCGTCCGGCATGCCAAAATGTGAATGGGCTCCAAAGCTAGCTGCCCGTCAGACTCCACCTGCAAGGCATCCCAATCTAGAATATGAGACTCATCATAGATATACTTCCTCAAAACTGAAACATGAAACACATCGTGGATGCGTGACAGGCTAGGTGGCAATGCTAGACGGTAGGCAACTGGCCCTATCCTCTCAAGGATCTCAAATGGTCCTACAAATCAAGATCCGAGCTTAGAACCCTTTCCATAACGGATTGGACTCTTATGCGGTCGTACTCTCAAGAAGACTTTGTCTCCAACTGAGTAGCTATGATCAACCCTCTTTGCATCTGCATATTTCTTCTGTCTATCATGTGCCTCTCTAAGACGCTGCCTAATCAAATCCACCTGCTGCTCCATATCCCGAACTATCTCTGGGCCAATAGCAACTCTGTCCTCTATGCGGTCCCAACTCAATGGTGTCCTACAAGATCTGCCATATAATGCCTGATAGGGTGGCATCCCCAAGGACGTGTGATGCCCATTGTTATAGGCAAACTCCACTAAGGGAAGATACTCCTCCCATCGGGTCTGGTGATCCATGACGTACATGCGAAGCATATCCTCTAACACCTGATTAACTCTCTCTGTCTGGCCATCCATTTCCGGATGATAGGCTGTACTGAAATTGAGCTTGGTACCCATAGCTACCTATAATGCCTTCCAAAAAGAGGAAGTGAAGAGGGAATCCCTGTCGGAAATGATCTTACGTGGAACACCATGAAGTCTGACAATGTCTCGCAAAAATACTTGTGCTACTGCTGGTGCTGTGACAGTGGTACGAACTGGTGAAAAGTGAGCCACTTTGGTCAACTTGTCAACCGTCACCAAGATGGCATCATGGCGGAGAGATGACATAGGGAGACCAATGATGAAATCCATGGATATAGTGTCCCACTTCCACTCTGGTATAGCATGAGATTGGAGCAACCCACCTGGATGGCTGTGCTCCGCCTTGACTCTCTGACACTCAAGGCATCGGGCTACCAACTCGGCGATAAGCTGTCGCATTCCTGGCCAATGATATAGTTCCCTCAAGTCTGCATGCAACTTCTTGACCCTGGGATGCGCTGCATAAGGAGCTCTATGAGCCTCCGTGATAATGAACTCCCGCAATCCCTCGAAAGAAGGTACATAGATGCACCCTCTATGGCATAATAACCCATCGGACTCTAAGGAATAATCCACATATTTCCCTTCCAAAGTTTCCTGAGTTCGAATAGCCTGGCAAACTTCTAAATACCATCTATCCTCTGGCAGTCACTGCATGATCCGATCTCTCAAATCTGTGCTCATAGACATGGTGAATACCTCGTGACGTCTCCTACTCAAAGCATCTGCAACCACATTTTCTTTCCCTTTGATGTAGTGAACGTCAAAATCATACTCACATAAGAATTCCATCCATCTCCTCTGTCGTGCATTAAGATTCGGCTGAGTAAATATGTACTGAAGGCTCTGATGGTCTGAGTGCAACTCAAAGTGATGACCCAAAAGGAAATGTCTCCATCTCACAAGTGCATGCACTACGGCTGCAAGCTCCAGGTCATGAGTAGGGTAATTAAGCTCATGAGTCTTGAGTTTCCTAGACTCAAACGCTATAGCTCTGCCATTCTGCATAAGTACTACTCCTAAACCATCTAGGGAAGCATCTGTGCAAACCATGAAATCAGCTGATGGATCCGGTACTACAAGGATAGGTGCGGTAGTAAGCACCTTTTTAAGCTCCTGAAAGGCCTTCTCGCACTTCTCCGTCCACTCAAACTTCTTCCCTTTGTGCTGAAGAGAAGTGATAGGATGAGCAACTCTAGAGAATCCCTCAACAAAACGTCGGTAATAACCTGCTAAGCCCATGAAGCTCCTGACCTCTGTCACACTGGTAGGTGCTGGCCAATCCATAATGGCTCTAATCTTTGATGGGTCTACTGAGACCCCATCACCGGATATAACATGACCAAGGTACTTGATCTCTGTTCTAAAGAAAGCACACTTCGACAAACTGCCATACAACTGATTTTCCCTCAAACACTGCAAAACCTGTCTCAAGTGTTCCTCATGTTCCTCCTCATTCCGTGAATATATCAAAATGTCATCAAGAAACACAATCACAAAGCGGTCGAGGAATGTATGGAATACTCCATTCATGAGACTCATAAAAACTGCTGGGGCATTCGTAAGACCGAATGGAACCATGGTGAACTCATAGTGGCCATATCTAGTGCGAAAAGCGGTCTTGTGGATATCACTTTCCACTATTCTCAACTGATGGTACCCTGACTTTAGATCAATCTTGGAAAATACTTTGGCACCTTGAAGTTGGTCAAACAAATCATCGATCCTGGGCAATGGATATCGGTTCTTGATGGTTACTTTGTTCAACTGACGGTAGTCCATGCATAGTCGGAGAGATCCATCCTTCTTCTTCACGAAGATGACTGGTGCACCCCAAGGGGATACACTAGGGCGAATGTGGCCCTTCTCTAGGAGTTCCTCAAGCTGAATCTTGAGCTCATTAAGCTCATTTGTGGTCATTCTATACGGTGCTCTTGAAATTGGTTCAGCTCCTGGAACCAGGTCTATATGAAAATCAATCTCTCTACGGGGTGGCATCCCAGGTAGCTCTGAAGGAAATACATCTGAAAATTCCCTAAGGATAGGATGGTCGTCAATGGATGGTTCCTTTTCCTCTTCTTCTTCTCTATCACTAATGGTGATGGCAAATAACTGACATCCCTTTCGCATGCTCCGCTTAAGCTGCATGGCGGAGATCATACGAAGAGACACGGGTCTCTGAATTCCAGTGATCACTATAGGAGAGCCATGATCATCCTCACACTCGATCCTTTTCAGGCGACAATCCATCTTGGCTCTGTGGGCATAAAGCCAATCCATGCCAAGTACGACGCCATATGATCCAAGTGGTGTAACTCTAAGGTCTACTAAGGTGGTGATGTTGTCAATCTGAATCTGACATCCCTTAACCTCTGATTCCACTGACACTCTAGCTCCTAAAGCTAATTCCACTTCCCAACTGACCTCTTGCCTAGTTGCCACTAGCCCACAACGCTCCACAACCAATGGAGATATAAAAGAATCAGTAGCTCCTGAATCAAATAATATAGATACACTGCTACCTCTGATCATACCTACTACCTTAATAACCGTGGCCTGATGCTCTACCTGGCGGTTGTCAACCGCTGCGAAGACTCTGTGGGACTTGCCCATGTCCCCAACTATCGGCTCTGATGCTGCCATCCTCTGATTCCCTGTCATCTGACCCTGAGGACACTCTCTCGCTATGTGTCCCATGGCTCCACATGTGAAGCAAGGGCCTCATGCCTGAAACTGTACTCCCTGTGGTCTGGAGAAAGACTATCCCCCTGTCCTACTAGAACCACTATACCCACCTCTAGAGGACTGCTGAGTCCTAGCCGGAGGTGTGTAAGGAGCCTGAGATTTCTGATCTCGCCTCTGACCCTGTGACTGCCACTACTTGGGCTTTGTGCCCTGCTGATTCTGCGGAGGCTTTTGCCTCTGGTTTTGCTGTGACTGTTGCGGAGGAGGGGGTTTGGAGAACCCCGATGAGTGCCTGTTGTTACCTTTCCAATGGGGTTTCTGAAACCCATAAGTCTATGGTGAAGGGTTACGGTTCTGAAATCGATCCTTCGAGTCATGTGGTCTGGCCTGAATCTCCTTGGCTATCAATGCCTTCTCCACGGCAACCCGAAGGCTCCCTGGAGTGGCCATTCTCACTGGTCCTGCTATGCCGGAATTCAATCCTCTGATAAATCGGTTGACGAGAAGTTTTTCATCTTTCAAGTAGTCTACATAAGGTAGTAGTTCAAAGAACTTGTTCTCGTACTGTGTCACTGACATACCCTTCTGCTGGAGGTCATGAAACTCATCAACCCTACGCTGTCTGAAATGCTCTGACAAATACCTCTCCCTGAATCTCTCTGTGAAAATCTCCCAAGTGAGGGTCTCTATCTCTAAGCCACACTTATATTCTTCCTGTCTCCACCATGTGGAGGCTGTCCCTCGCAATAGGTGAACCGTTGCACGTGCTTTTAGATTGCTCTCATAAGAGCGCAATGCAAAGCACCTATCCAGGCTTAAAAGCCATGCCTCTGCCTCTACCCCATCGGTAGATCCCCCAAATGATGGTGGCTGAAGACGCATAACCTCTCTGATTAGATCCCCTGGATCTCTATGTGCCCTCTCAATATACACTGGTGCTACG
This sequence comes from Cryptomeria japonica, assembly GCF_030272615.1. Lineage (NCBI taxonomy): Eukaryota > Viridiplantae > Streptophyta > Pinopsida > Cupressales > Cupressaceae > Cryptomeria > Cryptomeria japonica. The sequence continues at coordinate 149,751,448 of NC_081411.1, forward strand.
ACTGGAGGTGGTGCTGGTAGGTGAATGGGTTCGGGCTCATGCCCAGCCTGACTCTCCACGGGATTAGGAGGTGGACTCCTACTCCATTCCCGTTCTACTGTTCTATGACTTCCTGAGTTCTGGTTTTCAACATTATGATCTACTGCTGGAAGCCTATCCTGTACTAATCCAATCAGGTTCTGAAGGGCTACCAAGATGTCTCGGTTTGGGTCAACTGATTGCTCGGGAGGAGCTGCTGGGTTCACTTCCTGAACCGATTCCTCCCTAATGACCTCTTCGCCTGCCATGCATGCACGCCTAGGGCCTCTACCACATTTGCGAGCTTGTCGCGTAGTTGGAGGCATCCTTTTTAAGAAAATAAAATAAAACGAAATAAATAACTATTTTATGCGAAAATATTTTAGCTAGTTTAAAAATAAAATTAAATACAATTTAATTAATTAATTAATTATAGCGAAACGTAATGGAGTAAGGTTCCCTAGTGTTGGCAACCTTGCTCTGATACCAAATGTCATGCCCAACTCTTGGGCACGAACGGGAAATTTTTTTTTTTTAAATACTTAACTAATTATCGGCTAACTAAATTAAAATAATGCAACTTTGGTTTGGTCGAAACTACATTTGTGCCAATCTGGTAATTAAGTTCGATTTAGTAATAAGGATAACTAAGTTATTCCATGTGCAAAAATTTCTCCCAAAAAGGAAACTCACTAAGCTTCATTAATAAATAATTAAAAGTTCAAGTGTAACGATAAATTTCAAATTTAAGCGTTTTAAATTTTATCCTATCTTCTTATCCACTAGAATTTTTAAGTTAATATTCATCGTAATTTAAAACACCTTATTTAATTGAGACCCCCATAGTTTAAAATTACGTTATAATCATATACTTAATTTTGGCCCTCTTTGGCCCTACAAAATCTTAGTGTTTGCACCCCTTTTTTTAAAAAAAATCTAGTCCACCTAGGCAATTAAATCATTTTATAACGTTTCTTCTTATAAAAATTCTTCTAACTCATTAATAATTTAAAAGGGAAATTAACATTTCCTAATTCAAAAAAAATGATATATGAGTCCGGTTAAATAAAGAAATTTAACTCCTCTTGGAATTAAATCCACTCTTAAAAAAAACCCTTATAAAGTTCTTCTACATATGCCCAACATTGTAGGACTTAATTTAACAAAATTTATTCCTATTAAATACCATTTTAAGACTGCTTTTATACATATATATATATATATATATATGGACACATATATATATACACACACACACATATATATATATATATATATATATATATATATATATATATATATATATATATATATATATATATATATATATATATATATATATATATATATATATATATATATATATATATATATATATATATATGTTTTATAAAATCATTTATATGTTTAGTTATAAACCCCATATATCAAAAGAAAACTCACATGTTGATTTAAATTGAGAGTGTTGCCCTAACCCAAAAATTAGGGTTAGGGTGAACACGTTAATGCCCCAAAACTTTCCCTTTTTTTGTGTATGGGTTGAGAGCAAGGAAAGGGGGTCGGCGGCCAAGGCACCCGCGTGCAGGGCCGAACCCTCTCCCCTTTGCTATTATTTATTTTTTTTTTTTAAAATGCGTTTATTACCTGCGGGAGGGGAGGAAACCCGAGCGTTTCCCCCTTTTTTTCTTTAACCTTGCAAGCGGCGAAGGTATTTTAGTTCTTTATTTTCTTTACGCAGCGAGGGGAGACGTTAGCGTAGCGGGGGAGTGGGGCGGAGCGGGGAGGAGAAGGGTCGGGCCGGCGCTGCGGGGCACTGCCGGCTGCGGACGGCACCACCGCAGGCTGTGGCTTCCCGCAGGCTGCGGCGTCGCCGCCCGCAGTCTGCGGGCACCGCAGGCTGCGGCCGCCGCCGCCCGGGCGCTGCGACCCCCGCAACCTATGCGTTGTTTATTTATTTTTTGTGTTGAACTTTCTGCGATGAGGTTTTAAAACGAGGTTTAAGACCCTCGGGTTATAATACGGTTTTCCCTTCTTGTTCAATGGCATTTATATATATATATATATGTTCTGGTATTTTTTGGAACAGGGGTTCAATATGGTCTGCCAAATACAAATGTATATACCTGTATTTATTTGTACATATATATATATATATATATATATATATATGCATGTTTTTATGTGTATATCATTGAATCACTTTCTGTAACAGGTTTATGAGCAATGGATTTTTCTTATCAGACATGATTCAGTTTTATTCTTTTATATATATATATATATCTAAAATGTGGAAATAGGTTTAATAAAACACCTTTTTTTTTGTTTCTTTAACTGAGATATAACTGAATATCAGAATATAATACAAGGAGGTAAAATGTATTTAAATGTATAAGTATATTGTTTTTTTTTTTGCTACTCTTTTAAAAACAAAGAAAATATAACTAGATTTATTTTCTTTCCACATTTACAAAATGGAAGGGCAAGTAGAATTTAGTTTTATTACAGCTGCAACTAATGTTGCCTAATATTCATTTAAACAATAACAATTATGATGTATTTTCAGAAACCACTACCAATTTCATTTCTATCAAAAGCTTAGTAAAACATAAACAAACTTTCTGCCATAATACAGTCCAGCAAGTAAACATTAACTTTATCTTAATATCTATAAGGAAAGATTTCTATTTCTTTCATTTGCAACTAACTAAAATAGGAAAACATCATATATTTCATTTTCTTTTGCAAAACTACCAAGTAGGGATAAACATGAGTATTCATTGACAAATATAAATACAAGATTGACAAGGATACAAAATAAACATTAATACAAATGGGATGAAATCCCAACAATGCTTTTTTCTCTACATAATAACTTGAATATAATACAACACTTTTCTCTTTCTTGAAGGTAAATACTATACATGCTCTCTTTTCTCTTTTTATACAAATTACTACATTTAATCTATCTCTTTTTTTTAAAACACCTTTCAGCAACATAAAACAGCCACATAGCTCTTTAATCCAGCTTTCCCCATTCCCATGCAACCTGCAATAAAACACATTTTGACCATGGGAAGCTCACCTCCCAGCCTAGGCTTACTAGAAGCCACCCCCAAGCTTGGAGAACCAAGCACTAGACGGGTTACAAACATGCAAACCCCCACAACAAACATAGGAACACATTTACATTCAAATATCCCTTCCCAAGCTACACATTCACCAGTTTCATGGTGACTCTTCCATGGGTGGAAGTGGACCAAGTACCAATGGGGAGAATGCATGCCAAAACAATACAACATAAGCCACCTCATGGCAACACAAATGCAACAAAAAAAATACTTCCTCATTTCCTTATGCCCCCCAAAAGGCTCAAGGCCACATTTACTCCCCTTATGACCCCCAAATGCATACACAAGGCTATGCATCAAGGGTCACCAAGGACACCCTTGAGAACACTCTCCACAAGGAGAGCCTCTCACCCATGGCTGTCATTCTCCTTCCACCCCAAGATCTTCCTACCCTCCCAAGGGTAGGAGATCTTGGACACTCCCAAAAACAACAAGAAACACAAACAATCACATAGAAAAGAAAACTACACATTTTAATCTTCAACAAAACTTCATAAAACACATTCTTACAAGCAACTCTTTTCTTTTACAAAAAAAAACATAACTAACACTTACAACATAACAAGAGGAGGTAAGAGGTAACCAACCTTATTCTGCCAATAGGTTTGCTAAAATTAGTTGGGGATGAGCTGCCCAATTCCCACTAACTTTCCTCCAAATTCCACCAAAAGTGCTAATCTCCTACTAACTTTTTCAAAAAAACAAGCATAATCTCCAAGAAAGGAGAGTGGGTGATTACTCACTAAGTTTCCAAATTCTTGCCTAAGAAGGCCTCTCACACACTTCCCAACCCCTTGGGTGAGGTGTGAGTTCCCATTGGTTGCCCTTCCCAAACTCTTGCACATTACTCAAATTGGAAAGGGAAAAGGTGGAAGAAGATGGAGAAGAGAGTTTAACTTCTAAAAGGAAGGTTCTCTATCCTAGGAAGAACTTTCTAAGTTCAATTTTCGTGCATCTTGAAAACACCACTTTTTGAAGTGACTACATAGTCACATGGGAGAAGCCACATGTTGCAAAATGCCCCTAACCCATAGGTATACCCTTTGGACCTTTGGAAAAGCCTAAAAACTTACCCTAGGAGTCCATTAAACCCTTTGGAAACCCCACTGAAGTTTACCTACGGGTCAAGCTTGAGTTGACCACTCCCAAGACTCCCTACCCAAGGCAGATTTGGGACCACACTCAAGTTTTTGAATGGCTTTGGTAGAAACAAAACTCCCTCCAAGAGACAAGTCAAAATCAATGACACTTAATCAGCACATGTGTCAAGTGACACAACAAAAATACAATATAAAAATCACACATGGAATTTGTCTCTTGAAGGATTACACATTTACATATAAATTAGATTTTACACTCAAGCATTATTCACATCACAAATAAAATACATTACAAGGGGGGGGTGTTGTCTCTCCAAATAGACAACTCCCGGCTTAACAAACGCACATTGGTCTAGGCTTGGTTCTCCATATAAATTCCATGGTCACATGGATAATTTTCCTGCACATCTCAATTAACACATTAGTAATTCCAATAATCACATTTATTCACAATCAAATACATGGATTCCATAGCACATCAACACTCATACATTAGGCAACCATAATTCAATATCTCATTTGTTTCAAATTCAATTTCACATAAGCAATTAACATAATTTTTCCAAAATTGAACCACTCATAGATAAGCATCATTTTTCTATCATCAAAATAAAATCCTGCAAATTTCCAATAACGACATTCACCATCATAATGTAATTCTATTCTAGTAACATATCTAAAGTTTCATAATCATCATGCATGAAATAAAACATCAACAAATGTCAGTGTGATCCAAAGCATGGAATCATATAAGTTCTAAGTCCATAATGCATGAAATAAAGCAACCATAATAGTCTCAATATGCAAATAACTGAAAATGTCAAACTGAATCGGGGTAGGGCCTCACAGGATAGAAGAAGATAGCACAAGTAGGATGAGAACCTAAATGTCTTACAGGAACCGTTTTTTATCATTAGTAATTATTTTTGCATGGATTGAACAATGTTCTCAACAAAATTATATCTTACTTGTTGAATTAGACAATAGATATTAAAAATCATTTCAAGAAGGTTAGCACCCACTTCCTATCATTTTCCCATCCCATGCAAAATGTTAGCACGGAAATAGTATCCTGAACCCATGGAAAAAAAATATTATAATCATAAGGAGGTTTATGATTTCGATCTAATGGAGTACCATGCACTATTAGAGCTCTGATAAAATGAATCTCTATGACTTGGATCGAGACTCTCATATTTCTCAGCCAACTTTCCTAGGTCAATGTGGACGTTTGAGTTTTATGCTTGAAACCCTAGGTTCAACAAATGCAAAAATTCTCCCTTGATTATTGATAGAATTTCCTCTTTTGTATTTTTATTGACAACTGCTTTTTTATCTTCATCATAATTTTTGGTGAAGACCATGACAAATTCAGGGCAAGGGAATACTTCAGGTAACACCATGCTTCCCAATCCAGCATCCCACGATGCAATTTTATTTGTACTTTGTTTTAACATTGTGTTGAAAACAATAAATTTTACCCTATTTGGATATCCCACCTTATTAGACAATGCATATCTAATTTATATGATATGCTTTTTACTATGGATAGCATGGTATTCATTAGTGAAACCTCATGTTTTAACAAGTTTGGTTAGGTATATTTTTTATTCACTTGGTTTTTGTTGAACTACTGCTTTCCAGTTTCCCCATCACTATTACTATTAATGGTTCAAAATAATGCTAGCTACAAGCCTAAAAATGCTAACCCTAAAATTGAACCATGAGATTCAAAAAAATAAAAACACAGGATGTAGGTGCTCTAGATTTTACCTGAAACTTGTATTTCTCTAGATTGGTTTAGATAGACTCTGTTGCATTCCTCAATCTTGTAGCCATTTCTGAATCTCCCTAGATTTACTAGTTTGTCCAATAAATGAAATACGATTATGAGTCACTTATTTTGAAAACACTAAAAATTTCAAAATGTTAGGTCTTACTTGGAAAGCTAATGTACTAAGAGGGGAGGGGTGAATCAGTACATCAAAACTTTTCTTGAAAAACAATTTTACTGATAAACACAAACTATGTATTGCTGATCTCAAAGATATGTAATACTAAAACATAATCATAGAAATAACATACATCAAAATATCACTCCATAACACAAAGATTTTTGGTCACGCATAAACTCTTGGTTATAGAGAAAAACTGCAGTGGGGATGGCACCCACAACTTCACTACTGCAGTAGTCAAGATTACTCGGTTAGAGCTACATGTTTAGCCATTTCAGATAGCTTACCCTGTTAGGAGTATAAATATCTTTAGATCTACCTTGCTAAAGGATTTTACAAACACTTCTACAAAATGTTGTACCTAGTTAAAGGCTTTACAATTTATAGACTTTATTAGAGTCTTTTACCTTGTTAAATGTTTCTATTACAACTTAAAATTTCAATCAAAAATCTTTACAAAATATCTGCAACTTCACATCTAAAATGTTATAGCAGACTCTATGTGCTCAATATAAAATTACCTTGCTCATAGCATTCCTTGGTAATTGATAAATCAACTCGATAACCACTTCTTTATACTCTATCCTCTTAAACTATTCTCTGAAATCTTCTTGGTAACCTATGATTATCTCTATCAATCTTCTTTCTTTATACTGAACTATGTCATTCCTTTGTGTCTCTTTTCTTGATTGACCTTGCATATCATATCATCTCATACACTCAAATCATTCTATTTATATAGATCTCTGAGATGATGATCTATTCATGCTTCGATCATACAAACATGTTTTATTGAATAAATAAACATAGAAATTATTTCATTAGACATTCTTCCTCAAAATCATACAAAATCTTTAAATGCAATTTCCTATGTAGTAATGGTTTCATCTTCTCAAATTATGTAACATGTCTCACATGTGTGTCCAGGTTCATTGAATCTGGTAACATGTTTTCACTCGGTTCAAATTAGCTGGGTATACCTTCTTTGCTGCTCGGTAAACATATAAACCTTACTCGGTAGATAGTCTGCATATGTCTCGGTTCACAACTCAGTGTGTATCATCTCGGTGACTTGTCTTTCTTCTGTAACTAACACCGGTGACCTTGGTGTTTACTGACTGGACTTTTCAGTAGTATTAACCCACTAGAGTATAGAGAATGACTTTGGGCATAAGACTAATGCCAACTTAGTAAATAGAAACAATCTACCCTTTTGACATTATTTTGGTATGTTTGACAAAACTCCTTTCAAAGTCATAATACAAAATATATATACTTGCAAAATAAACTGAAATGTCAGTATATACAATGTTCAAATACATACTCAAATACATACTCCCCTTATCAATATTATGTGCATAACTTGATGTTCCATGCTCTGTATTTCCATGCTCTTGATGTTACGTGCTCCTAATGTTCCATGCTCCCCCTGACAATTTCAACTATACACTCAGATACTCTATATACTCAGATATTCATGCTCGGTCATGTGTTCAGTACACTCCCCCTTTTTGACAAACATCAAAACTAGTTACCATTTGGTGGGGGCAACTGATCAAAATTAGATTTATACTTTGTACGAGCTTCTATAAGAGTGTTCTTAAGTGCATCCTTGACACTTTACAGTATTGTAATTTGAGCTATAATATCAGCTGATAGTGTGATCAAACCATCTAAAGTGATTCCCTCAACTTGAGTTGACAATTGGGTAGCTCGGTTAATCTACTCTTGAACTAATGACAAATGGGGAATAAATAATGTTTGAAGAGTCATGATATCCATCCTTATTTTATGCTCTTCATTCCAAAGTTCTAACTATTGAGCCATAAGTGTTTGTAGCCTTGAATAAAAATTTTGAAGAGAATTTGGCTCGGTAGTCAATTTATTTGAGAGATCGATGATCTCTTTTTCAATGACTTCAGTCTTATTCTTGATATCTTTGATGCAGAATAAAAATGTACATAACTTCTAAAATAAATATATAATATGCTTGAGTTGAGGGGACAACTCAACAATGAATTCAATAAGCTTTATTTTACCTATAGCAATTATTTTTTTCACTTCTTTAATTATCTTGGTAGTTAGCTCTTTTTCCTTCAATTTGCTAAGGTATTCTAATGCTTCTACTACAGATTCCTCCAATTGAGTGAGTAGATCATCCAGTTGCACATGGATGACAACATCTTTATTGATGGTAGCTTCAGGTATCATTTCTGTCAATAATGTTTTGACCTTCTGAAGTACTTGGTTCTTCTATTGAATAGCTATATGTCTTTCCTACTCTACTTTGGCTTTACAAAGCTCACCGAATTCTATCAGTGCTTGCCCCTTCAATTTTGTTAGGTCAACATTCGGTAGCACAATAGGCTTTGACAGATCTACCTTAAAACTATGTCTTTTTTCTTTCTTCTCCTTTGATGATGATGCCTTTGCTAATTGAATGGGTACAATGACTTTGGAGACTTGTCCTTCCTCGATATGTTGCTTGATAGAGGCAACACTTTTGTCAGTTCTTGTAGCCTCTATTGTATCCTTCAGTGTTTCCTTGCTTGGAATTTTAGTGGCAATTGTCTCGGTGCTTGAAGGAACTTGTGAAGTTTTCTCATTGGTGGCCTAAGAGGTAGGTTCATCTTGTTTATCCTTAGGAGCCTCTGTGCCTTCATCTGTGCCCTGAGGTTTCTCGGCTGAGACTTGTTGGATGATCGGAGGATAAGACTTAACCTATTCCAAAACTGATTCACCCGACACCAGTTTGGCATAGGTGCTTCCTTCTATCATCTCTCCTTACCATGCTTTAGTGTCTATGACATCCTCATCTATCTGAATAGTGGAAGAAGGATCTTTCTCGGTGATGTCAACTATTTCTTCTTCACCTTTTGGCTCTTTAGTCTGAATCCTGAATATCTTCTTCCATTTCTCTTTGGTTTCATTTTCAACTTCAAGATATAGTCCATTCATCATTTTTAAGGCGCTTTGTTTTACTTGAAAATTTGTCTAGTAGTTTTTCAAGTGATCTCTTATTTCATCTACTGACATATCTATAAAGAGATGTACCAAAACTCTTTCTCTTATTTTCTTCTCCGAGTCCATAGCATATTTCCATCTATTATCAATATGTGAGTATAATGCTTTTGTAAGAAAACCAATTACTTCCAATGGAACTACTCGAAACTTGAGAAGTGTACTAATTACAGTCTCTTCTATTTGCCTCTTCTCTTCATTCGTTCTAGTATCATATTTTACATATCTAAATGACCCAAATCCACCATATTCCTTCAAATTTGCACAAAAATTGTCGACACTATGTACATCTTCCTTTGTACTTTTTACAATCTAAAGTTTATTTACATCTTCTGACTCTGTGTCACTTTCTTCTTTATCCAAAATTAGTCTTTTGTTCTTCTTTCTATAAGTTTTTGTAACCTTGGGCATTTCTACATTCTTTTTCTTCTTATCGGGTGACACAACAGATGATCTAGTGTTTGGTCACTTCATTGGTGGGGTCGGTGATACCTTGGTTGCATCCTGTTTCTTTCTTTTCAAATTTTTTCCCTTTGGCAACTTGGTGCTTAGTGTAATTGTTTCTTCTTGAGCTTCAGATTCTTCCTCAATTGAAAGTTGATCACTCTTAGTGGGAGTGGAGGTAGAACCTTCTCCAAACTTTTTAGTTAAATCCTTGATCATTCTGGTGGCTTTTCTAGTAGCCTTCGAAACAACAATGCTCATTTTTACTTTCTTTTTCACCTCTTCATAGGTGCCATATCTTTTCTCAGTAGCATGCCTTGGAAGTGCTAAAAAGGCATCTATCTATTGTTGAGCAATGTCAAAATATATCTCATAACCCATAGGCGGTAATGATTGAGTCTTGGGTTCTATTGCATTGACATAATAGTAGTCTGTATCCAATTCAAAACATATAGTATCCTTATATTTTTCCACTAGCTGAGGTGGAATCTTGTACCTGCTATACGTGTTTTCCTAGAATTTGTTGAAGTAGTCATCCATTATCATATTAAAATTATCACCTAGCTAATTGATGAAATCATTTATTTGATGGGTGATAGGTTGGTGTAATTCCCAAACAACGTTATTGACTAATGGAAAAAATTTATGAAAATAGAAGAACATACACACTAGGAGTGACCCAAACTTTAGTGTGTTAGAAGTATTATTCTTCTTTAGTTTCCTTATTGTATTTAGATTTTCAAAAAGATTCTTCAACAACACTTCACATAAATCAATTTGCATACCCTTTTTAACAATTTTATAGGCCAAATCTATAGCTGCACACGGTACACTATTTTCTCTTGCCGACTAGAAGAAAGAATAACCAATAACTCTAAAAGCAAAATTAAGTTCTGCATCTATCACATTGTTCAACTTAAGACCTTTGCTATTAGACTCAACACCTGTTAATGTTATCAATTCCTTCTATGAAATCATCTTCTATGCTCGGGCATGGTCAAATATATGGTATTTGGTTACTATGTGAATAATCTCCTTGGTGATCTTGAAAGGTTGATCCTCTAGCCACATAAAATCATCATGTACTCGGCTCAAGAAAAATTTGACCCATTGGGGTTTGAAGACTCGAGGATAGGTTAGGGCTTTGGTTAATCCCTTAACTTTGATATGCTCAAACTTGCTATCCAAATTTCCATCGATGCACAATTTATCATACATATCCTTAATCTTAGTATGACCTAGCTCATCAACTCTACACTTGGTATAAAATCTAACATATTCGATCAACAAAACCCTATCTGGAATAAGAGAAAATGCAGTTTTTTCTTCAGGTTCGGAAGCCACTTTGGGAGGTAAGGTGTATTTTAGTGTAGGCTTCTCAATGGTTTCTACAACAATGGGTTTCTGAACTTTGGGGGCCATTTCAAACTGAAATTCTACTTATCAAGTAGCTTAGAGTTTCAAATAACCAGAAAACACTTCCAACTTAGTAAATACTTCACAAATATTCACAACTTGACTTGATTGGTTAACTGCTAAAAATGTGACTTTAGATTTGTTAAATACCTTGAATTCGCTCTTGGAAATGTTTGATCACCTTTTGATTCTCTTTGCTCTGCACTTTGAAAATTGGTAAGTAAAAAAATGACCGTGCTCAATAATTTAAATATCTCCTTCTGACCTTATCGGGATTTGTGTGGTTAGGTTAAATAGGCATTAAATGCACTTGGTTTTACTTAATCGACTAACTCTCTTACAAGCTTTTATCGACTAGATAGGTTTAATACATTTACCGACTTCTCTGGTAAATCAAAATACTAGATAATTTTTTGAGCTTTCTATTGCATCTTAGCTATGTAGATTTTGGAATTAAGTGCATGAATATATAGGAATTGTTAAGATCTAACCTTTGACAATGCAGTCCCTCCATACCTTTATTGACTAATTCAAAGTAGATGCACCTAACTCAATAGGTAAGGTGCTTCCTTCATTAGTTGACACATTTTCCTTCTTTTTCCAAAATTTTTTACAATTTGCTTCTTATCTCCTCAGTATCTCCTCTCAGTTGGTCTCTACAGTCTTTAGCTATGTGTCCAACTTTGTGACAATGAAAACATGCCATTCCTAGATTTCTCCATGATCTCTGGTTGTTCATTCCAAACCTTATCATAGAGTTTGCACTTATATGTCCATATCTTCCAAAGCATTCACACCAAATTCTTGTATTGTAATCCCATGGTACTGAAGTATATTGTCGATTGAGATTTGTGTGAGTTTAGTAGCTTCTAGTGTTTGCTCAGTGTGGAGTCCACATATAGTTTTTCTGCTTAAACCAACATTTCTTGGTATTGTGTCTATATCTATTGCAATTTTTGCAAAACCCTTTGTATTTTGCCTTTTGATAATTGTTGACAGAATTTGTTCTACATTTCTTAGATGTGTGACCATACTTATTGCAATTGTAACAATAACCATAGAACCTAGTAACATCCGGTTGCTTACCTTTTTTGATCTGGCAAATGTTGGCAGTATGTCCTTGTTTTCCATAGTAGTTGCAAATAGGCTTCTTGTCCTTGAGTTCTCTTTGTTTCTAGCTTGATTTGATGATTCTCCTTTCTCGGTAGTGTTGATCCCTTTCTCGGTAGAGTTGTTTCCTTTGTAACCGAGTCCTGCATTTTTGTTGGGTTTTCTCATATTCAGTTTCCCATCCAGCATTCTTGATGCTTCATGGCTTTTCCTCAATGTTTCTTTTGACTTCTTTTCTGCTTCTATTTCATCGGTCAATCTTGATATTTCAAGTTTCAATGCTTGGTTCTCATTTTCTTTTAGTGTAGCTTCATGATATTCATAGTCCAATTGATCAGACAGATTATGTTGAACTACAGTCATCCTTGATATTTCCTCATTCTTTGCAGACACCATTGCTTATAGCTGTTGTTTTTCTCCTTCTATAATTCACTTATTATCTTTAGCTGCTCTTAATGCATCAAGATTTTTAGTCATCTATGTGCTAAAATACTCATGTTCCCTTCTCATTTCTTTTAGCTGTTCATTAAGTGCTTTGTTCTTTTCTTTCAGTTCTGCAATCATTTCTTCAGATTCTTTTGATATGTTGTTCTCAGATGATGTCTCAATTTGTTCCACCAACTCTTGTGAGTCTTGTAAATCATTAGACAACCTTCTTCCAACTTTCAGTGATCTTTGCATTTGCCTCTACATATCTGCAATCATTTGATTAGCATGATCCAATTCTTCTTGAAGATTCACAATCCTGCAAGATTGTTTATAGCCTTCCATTGATAGGATCTTTCTCTTTAGGCTATTAGACCCTTTACCAAGAATATGGCTCTGATACCAATTGCTAGGTCTTACTTGGAAAGCTAATGTACTGAGAGGGGAGGGATGAATCAGTACTTCAAAACTTTTCTTGAAAAACAATTTTACTGGTAAACACAAACTATGTATTGCTGACCTCAAAGATATGTAATAGTGAAACATAATCATAGAAATAACATACATCAAAATATCATTCCATAACACAAAGATTTTTGGTCATGCAGAAACTCTTGGTTAGAGAGAAAAACTACGGTGGGGATGGCACCCACAACTTCACTACAGCAATAATCAAGATTGCTCGGTTAGAGCTACATGTTTAGCCATTTCTGATAGCTTACCCTATTAGGAGTATAAAGATCTTTAGATCTACCTTGCTAAAGGATTTTACAAACACTTCTACAAAATGTTGTACTTGGTTAAAGGCTTTACAATTTATAGACTTTATTAGAGTCTTTTACCCTGTTAAAGGTTTCTATTACAACTTAAAATTTCAATCAAAAATCTTTACAAAATATCTGCAACTTCACATCTGAAATGTTATAGTAGACTCTATGTGCTCAATATAAAATTACCTTACTCATAGCATTCCCTAGTAACCACTTCTATATACTTTGTCCTCTTAAACTGTTCTCTGAAATCTTCTCGGTAACTTGTGATTATCTCTATCAATCTTCTTTCTTCATATTGAACTACGTCATTCCTTTGTGTCTCTTTTCTTGATTGACCTTGCATATCATATCATCTCATATACTCAAATCATTATATTTATATAGATCTCTGAGATGGTGATCTGTTCATGCTTTGATCATACAAACATGTTTTATTGATTGAATAAACGTAGAAATTATTTCATTGGATATTCTTCCTCAAAATCATACATCATCTTTAAATGCAATTTTCTATGTAGTAACGGTTTCATCTTCTCAAATTATGTAACAGTTTCACATGTGTCTCCAGGTTCATTGAATCTAGTAACACGTTTTCACTTGGTTGAAATTAACTTGAATTTTTTGTAGTATTAACCAACTAGAGTATATAGAATGACTTTGGGCATAAAAGTAATGACAACTTAGTAAATAGCAACACAAAAGTAATACCTAAAGGGCAAAATTTCTAGAATCCTGTTGTAATTTTATAAATTATTATTAATTTCTATTCGCCACTGAAGGACAAAACATTCATTACTTCAGTCTAAATTTTGAGGACAGTGGACATGTCACCAGACACGAGTAACTTTTCTGGACTATTTTTGAAGGCTTTTTAATCTTTTTCAACTTCCACCCCAAATAGAACTTATTAGACTTAATTATAGTTAATTAAATGTAAAACGTTCAATTCTAGGTGAAGTTCTAAAAAATGTGTTTATGTCCCACATTCGAGCCGAAATTCACCCTAAGTCATTGATTTATGCTCATCCAATGGATGATGGTATCTGTTGTCAGTTGTCATTGGTCCCATGACTTTTTCCATTTTTTGGCCATGTCACCAGACATGAGTCACTTTTCAAGATTGTTTTTCAAGTCTTTTTAATCCTTTTCAAATTCCTCCTAAAATAGAGATTTTTAGACTTAATTATAGTTAATTAAATGTAAAACATTGAATTCCGGGTGAAGTTCTCAAAAATGTGTTTACTTCCCACATTCGGGCCGAAATCCACCCTAAGCCGTTGATCTATGCTCATCCAATGGACGATGGTATTTTTTGTCAATTATCATGGGGCCAAGGACTTTTGCCAATTTTTGGCTACGTCAACAGACATAGTGAGACTTCATCGTCCCATGGGTGGTTGGTGTTTCTAGGCAAAGTTTGGAAAAAATTTATCATTTCCACTTTCGGTCTGAAATCCACCTTACATTGTTGATATATGCTCATTGCTCATGAAAAGACATGGTTCGAGACTCCAATGGATTTAATTTAAAATTTTTAATCAAAGTGATGGCTGAGACTCCAATGAATTTAATTTATTTCAAAAAACGAAATTAGAAAATTAAAGTTTTTTCTAATTAAACAAATGCCACATAGTGGCTAGTACTTGCCTTTATAGCATTACAATATCTGTATATTGTAATAAAATAATTTGTCACTATCCTTTGAATTTATAGATAATAAATAAGATATAATATAATATAATGTAATGTATTATAAATATTATTTTAAAAATATTCAATTTTAAAGTATAAATTATATTAATGAAAGCATTCCTTTAGGGCTAATCCTAAGGTTGTGTGTGGTAGTGGGAAATTCCTCTCAGAGAGACTAGTTTGGTGAAGGAGAGAATTGAGATCTACAATAGAGGTGAATTTATTCTTCTCCTCTAACAAGAAGCTTTTCCCATTTGTGGAGAAGGTTTTAGACAAAAGATTGAAAGACCTATTCAAATGTAAGGACAAAAAGCATGTTGATACGGTGAAGCTTATCCTCTACAAAGATATTACCTATGTAGGGCATCTGTATCAAACTAACAACAAGATTTTGGCCCTCATAGCAGCATGGGGATTTGATGTTGAGGAGGAGGTGTTTAAGGTGTGGAACACCCTCACCACCCTCATCGAGGAAGACAACCTGGTGAATTTGGACATATTAATTGCAAGGGTGGTGTCGTAGGTGGGACTCACTCCTATCAAAAGGAGCTTGGAGAGGGTGGCTACTATCCCATTTATTAGGTGGCAAGAGGAAGGGTTGATAAAGAGGTGTAGAAGATGGGCCAAACACAGATGGGTAGCGGTGAAATTGGGCACCAAGCTTATGCATACAAAGGAATACCTCCATGCCCTACATATGATTTCTTGAGCTAAATTTGGAAGAGAGCTGCGCCCAAGAGAGGCAACTGAGCAGGCCTCCAAGGTGGTGGCTACCATTAAAGAGGACCCAGAGCTTTGTTGCCTACTAGGTCTTCCTACTCCTGAAGATTCCTAGTGCTCTCTGGTTTGATGCGCTTTTTGATATGTGCCTTGCATGTTCTCCTTGGGGGTTAATCCTCTTTCTCCTCTTATGTATGTGTTTTGAAATTTAAAATTATTTAACTATGAATAGTTGGACGGGTTCTGCTATGTCATCCAAATTGGGGTTGGTCTACAATAGGGGTTTATAATAGGTGTTTTGTAGTCTGGTGGTTTTGTGCATGACAGAAAGATAAAATATCCCACCATATTTTGTATCTTTCTTATATATTAATAAAATTATAAAATTATTGATAAAAATAATAATTAATGAAAGTGCATATAATTATAATTTCTATAAAATAGTAAAATAATATTTATCTATATGGAAACAATCTTTTTTTTTTGATAGGTAAAGGCCAAGGGCCACAATTTTGTTAATAATTAATAAAATGCTACATTTTACAAACTCCATTTATTGTGGGCACCAGTAGGAAAGAACGGGGTCAAGAAAACCTCTTATCTTTCTCGAGACTATTAAGTCTAGCATAATTCCAAAAAATCTTAAATCAATCTAAATTACAAAGTTTTTTTTCCTTGTGCTTAGCGGAAGAATTGAGGCGAGCATTTAGAATTTAGCTCCCATTTACATGTCCAGTGATCTATTCCATTATTATACATAACATTATATTACATCAACTAAGGATTATCCTTTCACTATCTAATGGTATGAATCATTTTCCACATTTTAAGCTTATTCGCTAATGTCTATTCTTTCCCGGTTAGCTTCCACTCTTCCTGCCACAATCCTACCACAATCTTGCAAAAACCACTCAATAATTCTTCTACAATCTCCTCTACAAGTTGTTAGTCAAAAATATGCTTATAAAACAAAGTATATGATCCATAGTGAGCATCGATCAGATAACTTTAACAATAAGGAATTATCAAAATCATAACGTAGAATGCCTTCAAATTACCAAAATACCCATGTATGATTACCTATTTTTATCAAGTATGATTAACTATAAAAGTTCAAAGTTACTGTTAAACTATATCACTTCAAAGTCCGACAGAGCTAATATATTAAAGCAAAAATAGAATTTTGAGGGTTTAAAGTTTATAACTATTTTAAAAAACAATTTGCCTCAGGCTACCCATTAAGCCAAGCCTATGCCCTAGCCAGAATTTCTAGTTTCTCATTTACCCAAATCCCTTCCTTTGCGAGGTAGTTTTCAAAGCAATCCTCATGACTGGGTCCTTGGACCTGAAAGAGATAGAGGATAAATTTTAGGCTCTGCCTAATTTCAACTCTCCTCAATGTAAATTTACCTACATCATAAATTGCCAAAACATGCATCCTTGGGACCAAATGGTTGTTTAGTATAAGGATATCATAGTGCCTTGGTTTGGGAATAGTTAATTCATCATCAATATTAACCAACACTCTGTCCAATTCCACAAGGATTGCTGGGATGAAAACCTCCTTGAAGATTCTATTGGTATTTTGGTATGGTTTTTTCATTGATGTCAACACCTGCTAAATTCACCTACCTTGGAGATCCAACAACATTCACCGACAAACAGTAAACTGTGCAACAGTTATCAGCATATGGTTAACCGGTAGGATATAATGTTCACCGATACCTGCAATGACATGGAAGACACTTGGTAATGTTGAAGACATCATGTGGACAATTTATTTTGAAGTAATAATCATTGGTATACTCTTATTTGCATATTTGCTTTTACTGACAAATAGGTCTAGATTATCTAGGGTTACACCAGCAAGCTTATCTTTTCCAGATTAGCATGGCACACTATGGAGATGATTTATTATTGTTGTAAATGCATCAAGCCGACATGTTCAATCAGTTATTGCATCGGATATTGTATTATTTGTAAAATGTTTTTATTATAATATCTTGTAGAGCCAACCTACTAAAATTGGTCTTAAGGTATGGTATAAATGTAAGATCTTATTTGTAAGACCAAATGTGGAATGCAAAAAAGAATTGGGTGAAGGTATATGCAAGATCAAGAAGAGGTATACATGAAGACATCATTCGAAGGTGAAGTTAGGTTTTTGAAGAAGCATATCAACACTACATCGGTACTAAATCTAGCATATGAAGATGTTATTTTGTGCAGTACATTCTTATTGGATTTAACCATCCAATTGTATTCAGTGTGACTCCCATTTGTGATTGAGCAGTGAGCTCTAGGTTGTTGGCCTTTCTGCATGTGCAGACCCCTCTTTGTACACTTACTATCTGCAGTAGTATCATCTAATTGTGGGTAAGGTTTCCCATCGTGGTTTTTCCCCTTACAAGGTTTCCATGTACAAATATTGGTGTCATGTGTTGTGGATGACTTTTTGCTTATGTTTCATGTATTAATTCTTACTAGTATAGCAATTTTCTATTAACACTGTTTATCGACATACTTAACTATCTTACCGGTATTAAGCATTAAGTTGGTTAATAAGATTTTTGTTTGAATTTATTTGACAACTGATTCACCCCCCCCCCAACCCTTTTAGTTGTCTCCAAGACCTAAAATTGGTATCAGAGCCTAGACCTCTTTTTGTAAAAGTTTAACAACTTGAGGAGATCCAATGTCTGCCAATTATTTCAGAAAGGATAGTCCTAAACTTGATGGAACCAACTATGGGATATGGAAAATCAGAATGAAGACACATCTGAATTGCATTGGTAAAGACATCTGGGAAGTTACCAAGAATGGTTATACTATTGCTATAGCTGGTCAGACTGCTCCCATTACTTTAGCTAAAGATGAAGAAAATGATTGCAAAGAAAGAGAAGCACTTTTGAGTGCATTATCAGATCAACAAATCATGGGATTATCAGATAGATCCACTGCAAAAGCTATCTGGGATCATTTGGAAACACTGAACGAAGCGGATTCCATAGTCAAAATCGCAAAACTTGAAAGCTTTCGAGTCAGGTATGAACATCTGAAAATGGAAGAAGATGAAAGGATTTCTACTTTTATGGAAAGAGCAAATGAAATTGTTTTGGGTATCAAATGTTGTGGACGAACCTTAAGTGAAGATGAGATTGTTTCAAAAATCTTAAGGGGTTTGCCACCAGCATATAAAATGAAGGTTACTGCTATAAATGAGATGAGAACAATACCTAATACATCAATAACTAGGGATACATTGATTGGAAAACTTTCAGCTTTTGAAATTGAGGAATTTGGTCCTGTTACTACTATAAAAACTAATTTGGCTTTCAAAACATCAACATCATCTGCTCCACCTTTTGACAAATCAGACTAGAGAGTCTTTGATGCAAGAAAACATGAAGAAACCAGGAAGGAGAATGAAGAGTTTGAAGAACTTGAAGCACTATTTGCAAGAAAAATGCTAAAAGGTCCAATTGGAAGTAAGTATGAAGGTAAAGCACCCTTTAAATGTTTCAATTGCAATAAGATTGGTCATATGGCTTCAAGATGCCTTGATAGACATGCTAGACTAAGAGAAGAAGCTAGAAGGACACACAAACCTAATCCTGAATATCAAAGATACATATTTAAGAAAAACAAAGATAAATCCCGTTACATTGCTGATGAAGGTGTGACTGATGATTTTGATGAGGATCCAATAGAAAATGGATGGGTCTTTGCTGCTATAACAGAAGATCAACCAATACCTATTGCTCAACTAGTAGAACAAGCCCTAGCAGCTAAAGTTGAATCAAAGGATGAATGGATTATTGACTCATGATGCTCACATCACATGACTGGAGACAAAGGTAAATTCTTGAACTTTCAAGAATACAATGGAGGTTTAGTAAGATTCGAAAATGACAAAGCCTGTTCAATCAAAGGTAAGGGCTCAATATCTCTTGATGGGAAACATAACACTGACAATGTCTACTATGTTGAAGGATTAAAACATAACCTTTTAAGTGTTGGTCAATTAGTTGAGAAAGGTTTTTAGTTACAATTTGAAAATGGAAAATGCAAAATCATGAATAGAACTGGTTTGGAAATTGCAACCAGTAATCAGACTAGAGGTAATATCTTTCATTTGAATAATAGTGAAAAGGGATGCTTAATTGCACATATAGATGAAAGTTGGCCATGGCATAAAAGACTATGTCATGTAAATTTTGATTGCATGGTAAAAATCAGTACTTCTAAAGCAGTTAGAGATCTACCTAAAATTGTGAAACCCCATAATACAATTTGCAAGGAATGTCAATTTGGAAAACAAGTTAGAGCTAGTTTGAAAAGTATTCCAGAAAAATCTAATAATGCTCTTGATTTAATTCACACTGATTTATGAGGTCCAGCTAGAACTAAAAGCTTACAAGTTGATAGATATTTCATGCTAATTATTGATGATTATTCTACAATGTGTTGGGTTACTTTTCTCAGAGAAAAATCAGAAGCACTTGGGAAGTTCAAACTATTCAAAGCAATGGTTGAAAATGAAACTGGTAAGAAAATTAAATGTTTAAGATTAGATCAAGGAGGAGAATTCACATCTAGAGATTTTAATACATTCAGTGAAGTAAATGGAATCAAAAGACAATTATCAGTAGCTCAAACACCACAACACAATGGAGTTGTTGAAAGGAAAAATAGAACTATTTTGGATGTAGCAAGAAGTATGTTATCAGAAGCAAATCTACCACATGTGTACTGGAGAAAGGCAGTAAGCACTGTTGTCTATACATTCAATAAAGTTCACATCAAAGGTGAAACCGATAAGACCCCTCATGAACTATGGTTTGGTAATACTCCTACTCTTAAGTATTTCAGAATTTTTGGAAGTAAATGTTATATTAGAAGAGATGACTATATTGGCAAGTTTGATCCTAGAAGTGATGAAGGAATATTTCTTGGTTATTCATCTAAGAGTAAAGCATATAGATGTTTTAATAAAAGATTACAAAAAATTTTTGAGTACAAATATAAAGATTGGTGAACAATTAAGAGGAACTTCAAGGTATATAGACTCTGAACCGGTAACAAAAATTATGACAGATGAATCGACAATAAATCCACTGATACACAATGATGATCCAGTTACTTCGGTATCATCAGAAGATTCCACAATAATTGAAGAACAACAACAGACTAAGACACCCCAGTATGTAAGATTGAATCATTCTAAAGATCAGATAATTGGAAGCAAATTTAAAGTTGTCATGACAAGAGGAAGATTGGCAAATGAAGAGGTATGTCTTATTTCTCAATTTGAACCATTATCTATTAATGAGGCATGTGAAGATAAATTCTAGATTAAAGCTATGGAAGAAGAATTAGGACAAATTAAGAAAAATAATACTTGGACATTAGTTCCCCGGCCTAAAAATAAAAATGTAATTGGAACCAAATGGGTATTTAGAAACAAGCTCAATGAAGAGGGTAAGGTTGTCAGAAATAAAGCAAGACAAGTGTGTAAGGGATATTCTCAAAAAGAAGGAGTTGATTACAATGAAACCTTTGCACCGGTAGCCAAAATTGAGGCAGTTAGATTATTCTTGGCCTTTGCAGCTCACAAGGATTACAAAGTTTATCAAATGGATATTAAATGTGCATTTTTGAATGGAGATCTTGAAGAGGAAGTCTATATTGAACAACCTGATGGATTTTCCTTCACAGATGACAATGATATGGTTTGCAGATTAAGAAAAGCTCTGTATGGATTAAAACAAGCTCCAAGAGCTTGGTATGCAAGATTGGATAAGTATCTTTTAAAGATTGGTTTTACTAAAGGAAATGCAGATAGCAATTTATATTACAAAGTAACTAATGATGACATCTTGATTATGGAAGTATTTGTTGATGATATAATCTTTGGAGGAGAAGATGAATTATGCAAAGAATTTTCTCTTGAAATGTAGCATGAATTTTAAATGTCTCTAATTGGAGAAATAAAATTCTTTTTAGGATTGCAGATTTTACAGACTGATAAAGGCATATTTTTGAGTCAATCTAAGTACTTGAAAGAACTACTTAAGAAATTTGGGATGAAAAACTTTAAACCGGTAGGCACACCTATGACTACAAATGAAAAATTATCTCAAAGGGATGAATCTACACCTGTTAATCCAACTAGATACAAATCTATGATAGGAGGTTTACTATATTTAACACAAACCAGACCTGATATTATGAATGCAGTATGTATAGTTTCTAGATTTTAGAGTAATCCTAGGGAAAATCATGAATCAGCAGTAAAAAGGATTTTCCGGTACTTACAAGGCATAGCAAATCTTGGATTATGGTATCCTAAAGATGAAAATTTTGATCTATATGCATACACAGATGCAAATTGGGTAGGAGATGTGGATGATAGAAAAAGCACCACTAGAGGAGCATTCTTTCTTGGAAAGACATTAGTTTCTTGGTTAAGAAATAGAGTTGTACATCTTTATCAATAGCAGAATCAGAATATGTTGCAGTAGCAACAAACTATACATAGGTACTTTGGCTTAAGCAAATGTTAAAAGACATAAAGGTAAAATGCAAGGAACCTATTACTATATATTGTGATAAGACTACAGCAATTGATATATCTAAGAATCCAGTAATACATTCTAAAACAAAACATGTTTCTATCAAAGTAAATTTTGTAAGGGAAAAAGTTGAAGAAAAGGAGATAAAATTGGTTTATGTGAATACTAAAGAACAACTTGCATATATTTTCACAAAACCTTTGCCTAAGGAAACTTTTGAGTATCTCAGAGATCAGCTCGGAGTCTTACCTCCATCGGTAGAGACTTAGACAATTGATGATTGTCATCAACCGACAGAATTAAATGGACAAATCTGTTATTCCAGTATTTGATGAGGAAGCTACTTCTCATGGGGAGTAGTTGGTATGTTGAATTGGTTGGTATTTTGTATGAACTTGACTTCTTGTGACTTTGGCATTTGATGTCAAAGGGGGAGAGATATATGGAAAAACATTAGGGAAAGATATATGGAAAAATGCATTATCTTTTTGAGGAGAGATTGGTATGAGAGATTGGTATTGAAAATAAATATTTGAATAAACACATGTTACTCTCAGGGGGAGAAATGGAGATTGTTGTTT
Source organism: Cryptomeria japonica (assembly GCF_030272615.1). Classification (NCBI taxonomy): domain Eukaryota; kingdom Viridiplantae; phylum Streptophyta; class Pinopsida; order Cupressales; family Cupressaceae; genus Cryptomeria; species Cryptomeria japonica. The sequence goes on from NC_081411.1 coordinate 149,774,407, forward strand.
TTTGTACTTGACATTTATGTTTTGGCACTTTGATGGTTTTTTCATCTTATGTTGCCATCAATGCCAAAGGGGGAGATTGTTGGTATTTTGGTATGGTTTTGTCATTGATGTCAACACCTGCTAAATTCACCTACCTTGGAGATCCAGCAACATTCACTGGCAAACAATAAACTGTCCAATAGTTACCAGTATATGGTTAACTAGTAGGATATAATGTTCACTGGTACTTGCAATGACATGGAAGACACTTGGTAATGTCAAAGACATCATGTGGACACTTTATTTTGAAGTAATAATCATTGGTATATTCTTATTTGCATATTTGCTTTTACTGACAAATAGGTCCAGGTTATCTAGGGTTACACCGACAGGCTTATCTTTTCCAGATCAGCATGGCATGCTATGGAGATGATTTATTATTGTTGTAAATGCATGAAGCCGACATGTTCAATCAGTTATTGCATCGGATATTGTATTATTTGTAAAATGTTTTTATTATAATATCTTGTAGAGTTGACCTACTAAAATTGGTCTTAGGGTATGGTATAAATGTAAGATCTTATTTGTAAAACCAAATGTGGAATGCAAAAAAGAATTATGTGAAGGTATATGCAAGATCAAGCAGAGATATACATGAAGACATCATTTGAAGGTGAAGTTAGGTTTTTGAAGAAGCATATCAGGACTACACCAGTACTAAATCCAGCATATGAAGATGCTATTTTGTGCAGTACATTCTTATTGGATTTAACCATCCAACTGTAGTCAGTGTGACTCCCATTTGTGATTGAGCAGTGTGCTCTAGGCTATTGGCCTTTCTACATGTGTAGACCTCTCTTTGTACACTTACTATCTATAGTAGTATCATCTGATTATGGGTAAGGTTTCCCACCGTGTTTTTTCCCCTTACAGGGTTTCCATGTACAAATATTGGTGTCATGTGTTGTGGATGACTTTGTGCTTATGTTTCATGTATTAATTCTTACCAGTATAGCAATTTTCTGTTAACACTGTTTATCGGCATACTTAACTGTCTTACCGGTATTAAGCATTAAGTTGGTTAATAAGGTTTTGGTTTGAATTTATTTGACAACTGATTCACCCCCCACCTCTCAGTTGTCTCTGGGACCTACAGATTCGCTCAACCACATCTCTATCCCACTTAGAATACATGGCAACTGCAAGAAATATTGCAGAAATATCAGGATTAGCCCTAGTCCTGTCATCACTTTTCATGAAATAATTTCTTTATATCTTGGCCACTACATGAATAACTACATGTGAATATTGCAAGATGCCATGAAATCTTTCATTCATAATCTCTCACTAGAAGGTCATTTGCCTTTTTGAGCTTTTGAGTCTTATTGAAGTATCCATCTATAGAAGCGAGCTTTGTGAGCTTAATCTCAGATGTCACGGTGTGATCAAACATCACCTTAATGCTAAAATTAAAGGTTAAATCTTACCTTGAGTAATAAATTCTAAGGGGACATATCATAAATATGTGTGACTTGCGATTGTCAGCCTTTACACATAAGCCTCATATGCAACAAGGGATAGGAATCAGGATCGACCACGTAGAAGTGAAATAAACATCCAGCCTCAAAGGCCGCCATCAGAAGGACAAAAGTCAACTTCATTCCTTGACAATAGAAAATGAGTGATATGTATCATCATTCCTATGTCAGAGCTAGCCTAGTTTCAAATCGCAAAATAGCAAGTTGCATTGGAAATAGAAGGTGGACAAGATCTTTAAGGATCTAAATAATAAATGTGTTACTATAGAAGACAACGACTATGCAGCTCTTAAATATCTTTAAGGATATTTTTCAGCATTAGCAATGGTTAACTAACAATTGTGATGTATGTTGTAGTTTTTTGAAAGGTGTAATGTAAGGGCTACATAGTTGTTGCCACTATAGTCTATAAACCAGGTATAAATTTATAATCATACACATATGAGTAATAGAGTATGTGAGATAGAAATAGAAAAGAGAAAAATAAGTAAATAAATATGTGTGTGTGTGTGTGTGTGTGTGTGTACATATATGTATATGTATATATATGTATATATATACATATATGTATGTATATATATGTATATATATACATATATGTATGTATATATATACATATACATACATATATATACATATATACATATATATGTACACATACATACATATATATATACAAATACATATATATGTACACATACACACATACATACATACACACACACACACACACACACACACACACACACACACACATCTGTGTGTGTGTGTGTGTGTGTGTACATGTATATGTGAAGCGAGGAAAATGGATTAGAAGGGAAAGTGATCAAAACATAATGAAATAAACATGAAAATGCTAAAAACATAAAGAGACCATTTCACCTTGCTATTTTACCTTCTCCTTCAAATGGAGCTTGATGAAGTGAAGGCGCCCCGTGATGATTCTCCACTTGATGTGCTCCTTTGATTTCTTGTGATGTGGAATGCTCTCCTTTGTGCTCAACAAGATGGATTAAGGATTATTGGATTGGATTTGAGTATGGATTATGAATGGGATGGATTTGAGAGAGGATTAGAAGAGGATGAGAGGAGAATAGGGCATCATGAGGATGCATGAGAAGTGGATCCCCTTGTGAGGATAATATGCTCCAATTTATAGATTGGAGGAGGCAAATGGAGGGCCAAGATTGATTTGATTATGAAGGCTCAAGATTGATTTGAGATAGAAGGCATGGATCAAGGGTGGCTTGGGAAAATAAATAAGAATATAAAATTCCTTTGGAAAAAGTGGGGAGAAATTTGAATTTCAAACTTGAGGAATTAAAAATTCCAAAATAAGGATGCATTGAGGGATTCAAAGAAATTTAAATTTCTTTGAGAGATTCAAAGTTTGATGTGACATGAGTGGGAATTAAAAATTTGAGAATAATGATAATCATGGTTATGAGACATTTTAGAAGGAATAATTAGGTTGAGTGGGATTAGGAAAAGTGATTTGTAGGAATCACATGACTAGGTTAATTAATTAAAATTAATTAACTGAGTGGGTTTAGAGGAAATGATTATTGAGAGGACTTTAGAAGAATATAGGAATAATTAATTTATTTGATAAATTAATTATTGGACAATAGTGATAGGATTAATTAAATTAGATTTAATTGATTCTGAGAGGAATAAGGATAACACTATTAAGGTAATTAACTATGTTGATAGGCTTAAATTAATCAAATGTTAATTTTAGGTGTCTACATTTTGCCCCCTCTTTGATATAGCATCATGAAATGATGTTATATCAAAGAAGAAATAAAACATAGTGGAAGAAAAGGATAAGGACTAGTAGCGTGATGCTCTAGTCATGGGATGGGGAAGAATTATAAGGAGGAAGGATGATGAGGAAGCAGTGGTATGCCCCCTTGAGAGGACATGCGAGTTTGAAGAACATGGGTGTGCTCTCGAAAGGAATTAGAAGAATACGTGATGAAGGATGAAGATAATAAAAGAGGGAAGTAGGATGAGTTGGAATGTTGTGAATGAAATGAGACAAAGAAATGATAAATGGATTGGATTTCTTGTTGAGAAAGTATAGAGAGCAAAGAAAGATTTGATATTGCCATGGATAGTCTACACTATTAGGCCCAATATGGAAAGCTAATGTACTAAGAGGGGAGGGGTGAACAAGTACTCCAAAACTTTTCTTGAATAATAACCTTATTGTTATGCATAAATAGATTAGTGCAGTAACATAAAATAAAGCTAAAACAAATAGATAACAATCATACATGATTTACTCCATAACACATATATTTTGGTTACGCAGAAACTCTTGGTTAGAGAGAAAAATTGCGATGGGGATGGCACCCACAACTTCACTACTGCAATAATAAAGAATGCTCAGTTAGAGCTACATTTAGCTATTTCTGATAGCATACCCTATTAGGAGTAACAAGATCTATTAGATCTACCTTGATAAAAGATTTTACAACATTTATTCTGAATGTTGCACCTAGTTAGAGGCTTTACAATTTATAGACTTGATTAGAGTCTTTTACCCTATTAAAGTTTTCTCTTTCAACTTCACAATATTACAATAAAATCATTACAAATATCTACAACTTTACATCTGAAATGTTATAGTAGATTCTATGTGCTTAGAATAGATTACCTTGCTTATAGCATACCTCAGTAACCCATATAGTAACTCAATAAACCCTTCTGTTTACTTTGTTCTTTGACTGTTCTCTGAAAACCTTCTCAATGACCTATGTGTCTCTGTAACAATCTTCCCTCATGCATACATACACTTCATTTATGCTGTATAAATAGATCTTCTTAAAATGGTGATCCAATTCATTGCTTCGATCTTACAAACAAGATTCCTTGAATGAATAACTAAACAAAATATTTCATTGGTTAGATTATCCTTGTAATCATACACAATCTTCTGGTGCAATTTCCAATGTAATAATGGTTAGACATACCTCGATCTTGTAACATGGTTTCGTATGCATGTCCAAGTTCAATGTATTTGGTAACACATTTCACTTGATGTATGTCAACTCGGTGTGTCATCTTTGCTGCTTGGTAGTCTCAAAAAGATACTAGGTAGACAACTCAGTGTATACTGCATTCTATGACTACTTTCCTCTGTAACCGACTAGACTATGCATACCGACTTCTCTATGTGTACTGACTGCATGATTCGATAGTGTTAACTGAGTAGAATATATAGTATGACTTTGAATATAAAAACTAATGGCAATTTGATAAGTAGTAACAATCTCCCCTTTTGACATTAGTTGAGATGTTTGCCAAAAACTACTTTCAAAGTCATAACTCAAAAATCTATATGCTTTGCAAAATTACTATACTTGATAATAAATACAATAGTCAATGAAATAGTATATTCAGATATACTCCCCTTATCATTATACTGTACATAACTCTGATTGTTGTGCATGCTCAGTTCTATACTTATGTGCTCTGCTTACTGTCCTTGAATATTCTGCTTACTCTACTCAGTATACTCCCCCTGTATACAATACTCCGAATACTATATCAAAACTGTATCTCCCCCTATATAGTATCACTCCATATATTGTATTACTCCCCCTTTTTGACAAACATCAAAAACTTAATTTCCATCCGGGGGCAGTAACTGATCAAAAATAGATTTATATTTCTTCTAGGTGTCGGTGAGTGCGATAGAGAGTGCATCCTTTACACTTTCCATTAAAGAATTTTGTGCTTGAATATTAGCAATAGTGATTTTAATCCATCAAGAGTGCTTCCCTCTTGTGTAGTAGATAGGCATCTAGCTCTGTTAATCTGTTCTTGAACTGATGAAAGATGAGGAAGGAATAATATCTGGAGGGTCATTATATCCATCTTGATTTTACGCTCTTCATTTCTGAGTTCTAACTATTGAGCCATGAGCTATTGAAGCTTGGTATAAAATTTTTGAACTGAATTGGGCTCTATGGTCAACTTATTTGAGAGATTGGTGATCTCTTTCTCAATTGAATCAGTTTTATTCTTGATATCTTTAATGAATAAGGAAAATGTACAAAGTTTTTGAAATAAATAAAGAATATGCTTGAGTTGAGGGGATAACTCGGCAATGAATTTGACAAGCTTGACTTTTCTAATAGCGAGAGTTTTTTGTACCTCTTCAATCATTTTTGCAGTAAGCTCCTTGTCTTTTAGCTTGCTCAAGTACATAGATGCATCAACTCTAGATGTTTCTATTTGATTAAGGAGTTCATCTAGTTGAATGTGGATGGCTACATCAGTTGACACTATAGCTATAGGTAGCATTTTTGTCAGCAGTGTCTTTACCTTCTGAAGTACTTTATTCTTCTTTTAAATGGCCATTTGTTTTTCTTGTTTGGCCTTTGCTTTACATAGTTCACTGAAATCAATAAGTGCTTGCCCCTTTAATTTTGAGATATCCACATTGGGCAACACTATTGGTTTAGTCAAATCAACTTTAAAACTATGCTTTTTCACTTTCTTCTCTTTATCTTTGGTCGGTTGGACCAAGACAATAGCTTGTGAGGCTTGCTGACCCTTGATAGGTTGCTCGGTAGATGCAACACTTTGATCGGTACTTGTAGTTGCTATGGTGTCTTTGGGTGTCTCGGTACTAGATGTCTCAACTGCTACATTTTCAGTGCTTGACGGTGCTTGAGAGGTCTTGTCTTGAGTTGTACCTTCTACTACTTCAGACTTGTGACCTTTGGTGCCTTGTGCTATATCTTGAGGAGCTTTGGTAGAGACAGGTTGAGTGATTGGTGGATAAGGCTGAACTTGTACTAACACAGATTCACTAGATACAAGTTTTGCATATGTAGTGCCTTCAATCATCTCTTGCTCCTGTTCTTCTGCATCCATGACATCTTCATCAATTTGAATAGTGTCAGCCAGGTCTTGCTCGATAGCATTAGGACCATGCTCGGTGACAGCAGGATCTTGTTCGGTGACATCAACAATTTCAACTTTAGATTGTTCACTGACATCTTTTATTTTGAAGATTTCCTCCCATTTTTCTTTTGTCTCATTTTCTACATCAATATACAGCCAATTCATCAATTTTAAGGTTCTCTGTTTGACAAGAAATTTAGAATTGTAGGTTGTCAACTATTCTTTAATTTCTGCTATAGACATATCAGGAAATAGATGGACTAGACTTCTTTCTCTAATTTGTTTCTCTGAGTCCATTGCATATTTCCACCTGTTATCAATATGTAAGTACAGTTCACTCAGAAGTGACTTTAATAGTTCTAATGGAGCTAGCCGAAACTTTAGAAGTGTGCAAATGACAGCTTCTTCAATTTGTCGCTTCTCATCATTATTCCTAGTCTCATACTTAACACATCTAGAGGAACTAAATCTACCATATTCTTTTAGATTTGCACAAAATTTTTCAACACTATGTATATTTACCTTCTTGCTTTTGACAATCTGGAATTTGTTGGCTTCCTCAGATTCTATATCACTAGACTCTTTTGCCAGAGTGAGTCTCTAAGTAGACTTCTTGTAGGTCTTGGTTACCTTGGGAGCAGTAACACTCCTTTGTTTCTTACTTAGTGATGCATCTGATGCTCTTTTATTTGGCTTCTTTGTTGGAGGAGTCGGTAGGGCCTTTGGAATGTCCTATTTCTTTCTTTTCAATACTTTACCCTTAGGTAGTTCGGTGCTTAATGTTATTGCTATCTCTTGAGCTTCTAATTCCTCTTCGGTAATGGCAAGAGTACCTTTCATAGGTGTGGAGGAAGATTCTTCTCCAAATTTCTCAGATAATGCCTTAATCATCTTTGTAGCCTTTCTTGTAGCTTTAGGTACTACAATGCTCATTTTCATGTTTTCCTTAACTTCTTCATAAGTTCCATATCTCAGTTCGGTAGCATGCCTTGGCAGTGTAAGAAATGCATCAATTTACTGTTGTGTGATATCATAGTCAATCTAATAACCTATTGGTGGCAAAGATTGAGTCCTTGGTTCCACAACATTCACATAACAAAAATTGGTGTCTACCTCAAAGCATATATCATCTTTATATTTCTCTACCAGCTGGGGTGGAATCTAGTACTTGTTGTGCATCTTCTCTTGAAATTTGCTGAAGTAGTCATCCATGATATGATTGAAATTATCTCCCAATTTATTGATAAAGTCATTAATTTGATGGGTAATTGGTCGGTGTAGCTCCCAAACTACTTTACCAACTGATGGAAAGAATTTCTCAAAGTAGAAAAACATGCATACAAGAAGTGAACCAAACTTCAGTGTATTTACCGAGTTGTTCTTCTTTGGCTTCCTTATTGTGTTCAGGTTCTCAAACAAGTTTTTTAATAACACTTCACATAAATCAACTTTCATTCCCTTTTTCACTATTTTATAGGCTAAGTCAACTATTGCATAGGGTACACTATTTTCCCTTGCTGATTGGAAGAAACAGTAACCAATTACTCTAATTGTAAACTTAAGTCCTCCATCAGTGACATTATTCAGTTTCAATCCTCGGTAATTAGATTCTACTCTAGTTAAACTGATTAACTCCTTCTGTGATATCATCTTTTGTGCTTGTGCATGATCATAGATAGGATAATCGGTGATCACATGAATGATTTCCTTAGTAATTTTGAATGGTTGCTCCTCTAGCCACATAAAATCATCATGAACTCTGCTCAAAACAAACTTAACCCACTGGGGTTTGAACACACGGGGATAGGCTAGGGCTTTAGTTAATCCCCTGATTTTGATATGCTCATACTTGCTATCCATTTTGCCATCAGTACATAGCTCATCATATGTGTCACTTATCTCAACATGACCGAGTTCTTCAACACAACATTTGTTGAAGAATCTAACATCTTTGACTAACAAGACTCGATCCGGGATGAGTGAAAAGGTAGTTTTGTCATCCGGTTCAGAGGCAAATTTTGGAGTCAAAGTGTATTTCAATGAGGGCTTCTCAACATTCTTGACAACTATGGGATCTTGGATCTTGGATCTTGGGTGCCATTTGTAAATTTCAAATAAAACTAGCAAACTAACCTTAGGGTTTGATGGTTTACAAATGGCAGATGCTTCACACTCAGTAGATAATGGCAATTTGATAAGATTGGAAAACTATCTTAACAGCATGATGAGATTTGTGTAAATACCTTGGATTCTCTTTGAATGAGGTTTGATCAGCTTGATTTGCTCTGCCTTGCTCTCTTGAAAACTTGGTGAATGTAAATGAGTGTGAAAATACCTTTAAGTACACAAAATACCTTATCGAGCTCCATGTGAGTTAGGTCAAAACATTAAATGCACTCGGTTTACCTTTAACCAATTTACTCTTTTTTTTTTGTTTTAACCAAGTAACCAAATTTCCTTCATTTACCAACTTGACAGGCTTCCTGTATTCACTGGCTTGATAGGTTTCCTATAAAGTACTTTTGATAGAATTTCAAACTTACTAATGCATCTTAACTATGCAGATTTTGGATTTAGTACATAATAGAATATGAACTGTTATGATTTTAACCTTTAGAGAATGAAGTCCCTTAATACCTTTGCTGATTAATTTGGAATAGGTGCACCTAACTCAGTAGGTAAGGTGCTTTCTTCTTTTGACACAATTTCCTTCTTTTTCCAAATCATCTTTAATTTTTCTTTTATCTCTTTAGTGTCTCCTCTAGGTTGATCTTTGCAATCTCCAGCCAAATGTCCAACTTTGTGACAATGAAAACATGCCAGACCAGGATTTCTCCATGATCTTCGGTTGTTCATTCCAAACCTTATAAAATAGTTGGCACTTATATGTCCATATCTTCCACAACATTCGCACCATATCCTTGTATAGTAATCCCATGGTACTGTTGCATAATGTCGGTAAGGATCTGTGTGAGTTAGGTAACCTCTAGTGTTTGCTCGGTGTGCAGACCACATGTAGTTCTTTTGCTTAAGCCAGCACTTCTCGGTACTATGTCCATATCTATTGCAGTTTTTACAAAACCCTTTGAATTTTGCCTTCTGATAATTGTTAACAGACTTTGTCCTACATTGATTAGATGTATGACCATATTTATTGCAATTGTAACAATAACCATTTGACTTAGTGATATTCGGTTGCTTACCTTTTCTGATTTGGCACATGTTGGTAGTGTGACCTTGATTTCCATAGTAGTTGCAAATATGCTTCTTTCTTTTGATGTCATTCCTGTTTCCAGCTTGCTTTAATGATTCTCCTCTCTCGGTAGTATGAATTCCTTTCTCAGTAGATTCTTTTCCTTTGTAACTGAGTCCTACATCTTTGTTGGGTCTTCTTGTATTCAGTTTCTCATCCAACATCTTTGATGCTTCATAACTTTTCTTTAATGTTTCTTTGGATTTCTTCTCTATTTCAAGTTCATTGGTCAACCTTGATACTTCAAGTTTCAATGCTTGATTTTCATCATTCTTCAGAATTGCTTCATGATGTGCATAACCTAGTTGATCTGTCATATTTTGTTGAATCCTAGTTAACCTTATGATTTCATCATTCTTATCAGATACTAAGACTTCAAGTTGTTGTTTCTCTCTTTGTAGATCTCCTGCTTTATCCTCTGCTATCCTTAATGCATCTAGATTTTCAGTCATCTATGTGTTGAAATGTTCATGTTCTCTTTTCATTGCTTTTAGTTGATCAGCGAATGCTTTGTTCTTTTCTTTTAACACTCCAATCATTTCTTCAATCTCTTTAGATATAATGTTCTCAAATGATGTTTCAATTTTTTCCACTAACTCTTGAGAATCCTGCAAGTCATCAGATAATCTTCTTCTTACTTTCAGAGATTTTTGCATTTGCCTTTGCATGTTTGCGATCACTTGATTTGCATGATCGAGCTCTTCTTGTAGATACACAATCCTCTGAGATTGTTTATAGCCTTCCATTGATAAGATCTTTCTCTTTAGGTAGTTAAACCCTTTTCCAAGATTCAAGCTCTGATACCAATTGTTACACCCAATATGGAAAGCTAATGTACTGAGAGGTGAGGGGTGAATCAGTACTCCAAAAATTTTCTTGAATAATAATCTTACTGTTATGCATAAATAGATTAGTGCAGTAACATAAAATAAAGTTAAAACAAATAGATAACAATCATACATGATTCACTCCATAACACATATATTTTGGTTATGCAAAAAATCTTGGTTAGAGAGAAAAACTATGGTGGGGATGGCACCCATAATTTCACTACTGTAATAATAAAGAATGCTCAGTTAGAGCTATAGTTAGCTATTTCTGATGGCATACCCTATTAGGAGTAACAAGATTTGTTAGATCTACCTTGCTAAAGGATTTTACAACATTTATTCTGAATGTTGCACCTGGTTAGAGGCTTTACAATTTATAGACTTGATTAAAGTCTTTTACCCCGTTAAAGGTTTCTCTTTCAGCTTCACAATATTACAATAAAATCATTACAAATATCTGTAAATTTACATCTGAAATGTTATAGCAGATTCTATGTGCTTCGAATAGATTACCTTGCTTATAGCATACTTTGGTAACTCATATAGTAACTCGGTAAACCCTTCTGTTTACTCTATTCTTTGACTATTCTATGAAAACCTTCTCGGTGACCTCTGTGTCTCTATAATAGTCTTCCCTCATGCATACATACACTTCACTTATGCTGTATAGATAGATCTTCTTAAAATGGTGATCCAATTCATTGTTTCGATCTTACAAACAAGATTCCTTGAATGAATAGCTAAACAAAATATTTCATTGGTTAGATTTTCCTTGTAATCACACACAATCTTCTAGTGCAATTTCCAATGTAATAATGGTTAGATGTGCCTCGATCTTGTAACATGTTTTCATATGCATGTCCAGGTTCAATGTATTTGGTAACATGTTTCACTCGGTGTATGTCAACTTGGTGTGTCATCTTTGTTGTTCAGTAGTCTCAAAAAGATACTTGGTAGATAGCTTGGTGTATACTACGTTCTTTGACTACTTTCCTTTGTAAATGACTAGACTGTGCATACCGACTGCATGATTTGGTAGTGTTAATCGACTAGAATATATAGTATGACTTTGAATATAAAAACTAGTGGCAATTTGATAAGTAGTAACATACACCACTGATTATAAGAACCAAGATGATATGAAGATCCGAGGCGTGGACTAACACTCAGTCAAACTGGAATGCCTTGCACACAATCATGCAAGTGTTGATAAACACTAATGTAAGGTTGTCGGTTCGTACAAGGAAGACCTTCAAACACACCATGCCATGAAAAATATGCCCCATTATACACCAACCAAGACATACCAGGATATAGGATGATCAAGGCAGTCCTTAACAAGTATAGTCCTGGGACACAAGATGAAGAACAAAGTGAAAAGCTCAAGCATGCAAACAACATGCACATGACCAACTGATATCTCTTGCCAAGAGTAGGACATGGATTTGGATAAACTGTTGGACTAGGGAAGGATGCATCCCAATGGGCAGGGTGATGGATTGTTTGATGGATGACAAAAGGCAAGCTAGATGTGCAAGATCTACAGGTGAGAGGATTGTTGCTTTGATTTGATTAGCTTAGTATGGATGGGCGCTTGGATTAGGCAAAGTTAGTGCAAGCTCAGGTAGATGGAAAAGCTTAGTTTGATGGATTGGATAGGATTGGAAGAAGGATGATTGATTATATAGGATGAAAAAGGAGGATAGTTGATTGAATAGGATTGGATTGAGGATGTGATTAATGATTGAATTGGAAGAGATGGAGAATATGATTGGATTAGAAATTGGATTGGAAATTGTATTGGTGGATAGGATTTGATTGAATGGGGTGGATTGGATTGAATGAAACCAATGTCAAGGGAGAATCGAGGATTGGTAAAAGGATAGGATGGATGAAAGGAGGGAGTTATTGTTTGGATAGGAGATAGGTGGATGGAGTGGATGGATATGGATAAGATATGGAGGAATAAAGGATGGAGGGTAGGGTGATGGAGACCCAAGGACTATGCTGCAAAGGAGTGTAATGCCCCACACTAGAGGTAGTGGAATTAAGGATGAAGTGATGGTGGATAAAGATGTATGAGATGGGAGGATAATGTGTAATGGATATGGATGGTAGAGGATTAAGGAAATTAAGGCTTGAATACTCCAAAGCATGCATGATGATTGTTTATTTTGGCCCTTATATGATCAAGATGAAAGATAGGAATGGAGGATTTACATTGATAGAATGAGGGATATGAGATTGAGGATATGGATAGGATAGTCAAGATCAAAGACAGGAAAGGATAATGGACTAGGATATGATGTTGATGGATGGGAGGATTATGTGGATGAAGCTTGCACCAAAGTGTAGAGTGCAAGGGGATGAGGGGATTACACATGACACTTGTTTGCCAAGTTTTCATCATGGTACTTACCCAAGGCACCACAAGAAGTGGTTTTCACCATTGGATGAAATGATTTTTTCTTTACTTTTTTCTGTTTTGATTTTTGCATTTTTCTTGATTTTTTTATTTTTTTGAATTTTTGAATTTTTGGAATAGTTTGGATGGATAAGGATGAGGATGATTGGATATGGAAGATAGTGGATGCGTGAAAGAGGAAGGGAGGACTCAAAATCTAGTTCCATAGATGGTATCATTTACCATTTCATTGAATTCGAGGTATGCTCATAGATGTTGGTAACAATAATTGGGGAGATGAAATAGATAGGGGATGGAAGATAAGGATTTGGAAAGGATTGGACTAGCGGAATGGGATTGTAAAAAGTGGATGGTGGATAATGGATGGAGTTTTGAAGAATTTGTGGAAGATAAACATTGGCACACACCTTGAAGGGTGTTGGAGTAGTGGAGGAGAGGATGTTGGACTATATGTAGATTTTGGGAAATGAGAACCCAAAATAGAGGAAGGGAGTGATGGAGTTGGGATGGTGGATTTGGGGACATAAGGAACCAAAATGGATTTTGAAGATGGACGAGTGTTAGATGGAGGATTGGAGGACTTATGAATGGATGGAGATTTTGGATTAGCAAGTTTGGATGCCAATTTTGATTTTGCTTTGGGATGCATTGCTTCTTTGGGAATCCACATAGTTTTTTATTTTTTCTTTTGGGGCCTTTGTGGCCTTTTTGCTTTTTCTTTCTTTCGGATCACATTTTTCTTTTGAGCATGTCGTTTTGAGGGGACATGTTGATCCTTTGATTTTTGTGGATTTTGAGCTTTATTCTTTTTAGATTGGGCATCCAAATTGCTTCTAATAGCAACAGGATGGGTGCATGAGGATGAAGGATTGATGGATTTTATGGATGGGATGGTGGAAAGAGAGTGTTGGGAGGCATCCAAGGATGTGTTTCTTTGTTGATCTTGCTTAAGGATTATTTGAGGTGATGGAGTAGTGGATGGAGGGATGTAAGGACCCAATATGGATGGAAGGGATGGAGGATTTAGCTTTGGAATATAGGGGCCCAAAATGGATGGAAGGAATGAAGGGTTTAACTTTGGAACATAAGGTCCCAAAATAGATTTGGAAGATGAGGGATAACAGGATTTTGATTTGTATGAGGGAGATTTGGATTTAGGAGGAATAAAGGATGTACCAACATCTTGAGCATTATCTTTAGGACCTTTATTATTTCAGAAACAAGATGCAAGTCCATTTTGAGGGGGATGAGATGTGGAAGAAAGATTAGGATCTTTAGATGGATTGGGATCATGACATGGGGATGAAGAGATACTTTGATCTTGACTATGGAGGGTATCATGAGATGGAGTGGGAGAGGTGATTGGATCATTGGATAGAGGAGGATCATGTGATGGAGGGAGAGGGTTGGATAGAGGAGTCATATGATTATGAGAGGAAGTGGAGGGGATGAGATCATTAGATGGAGTGGAGGGAGATGTATCATGAGATGGAGAGGTTTCTATGATAGCATGCTTTAGAACAAGCTTTTGGCATGTTTGGAGTTGTGGGGATTGTGTGATGGAGGAAGGTATGATGGTATCTTGAAGTGTGGAGGATTGGGATTTGTTTTGAGGTGGAGGTGATTGGGGTGGATGGAGGACTTGAGGAGACTTGGCCACTTTGCTTTGAGGTGAGGACTTTGTCTCCTTTGCTAGCATGTCTTGGATAAGATTATGGATGATGGATTTGGAGGATGTGGATAATATGGATTTTGGAGGATTAGGATTAGATGGAAAATTGGGATTGGATGGGGGATTAGGGTTAGATGGATGAATGGGATTGGGATTGGAATTGGATGGAGGATTAAAATAATGGATTGGGGAATTAGGATTAATGATTGGAGGACTATGGAGTAAAGGATTTGGATTGGAAGTAGAGGTAATGAATGCATTGTAGAAGGATGGGGATTGGGATGTAGATGGGGGGGGGGAGATGGAGGTATACATATTGGATTAGAAGAGTATTTGGATTGGAGATAATATGGAGATATGGATGTGGAATAAGATGGAGATATGGATGGGGGATAAGATGGATTTCCCTTGTCGAAGGTAGAGGAAGGATAAGAAATATGGTATAGATTGGGATTGGGTGTAATGTGTTGAGGTGGGATGGATGCAAGTATGATTGGAGAATGGGAGATTATGTGATTAATGTGGTAGGAAGGTTCATGAATTTCCATGAGCATCTTCTCATACCAAGCTTTGAAATAATGGGTAGTCATGTTGAGAGTGAAGGATTAGATTGGAATTGGGAAAGATTATGAAGATGATGTTAAATGAAGGATTAGATTGGAATTGGGAAAGATTATGAAGATGATGTTAAATGAAGATGAGGATTTGGATTTGGCTTGGAATGATGATGGATTAGATTTGATTAGGTTTGGATTGGATTGGATTGGATTTGATTTGGATTGGAATTGAATTGGGTTGGATTAGGAATTGATTGGATTTGGATTAGATTTGGATTTGGATTTGGATTTGGATTGGATTAGTCCTTGGATTAGGACTTGATTGGATTTTGATTAGATTTGGATTTGGATTTGGATTTGGATTTGGATTAGTCCTTAGATTAGGAATTGATTGGATTTGGATTAGATTTAGATTTGGATTTGGATTTGGATTTGGATTGGATTAGTCCTTGGATTAGGACTTGATTTGATTGGATTTGATGGTGAATTAGATTTGATTGGATTAAAGGATTGTATGATTTCTTGATGGGGCATTGGATAACCGGATTAGGAATATGGATGGATTTGATTGATTGGAATTTTGGAGATTTGATTGGATTAGAGGAAGAATGAATATTAGTTGAGGAAGGATGAATTTTTGGATGCATAAAAGTGGATTGGGCGTTGGAGAATTTCTTAAATAGATAAAAATGGATTTGAAGATTTGATGATGGCAATATGGAATTTGGAAAGAGGGATGATTGATTGGTTGTGGGGATGGGCTTGGCAAGAGATGTCAAGTAAAGAAAACACAATGGCAAAAATAAGTTAGACTCAAAAGACACTCATGCTCCTTCACAACATATCCTATGGTGAGAAAAGACAATAGTCAATGGATCCCAATTGGTTTCCCAGCTATGCTTACCCAGAGTGGACACTTAGATGCTTGACCCCATTAGCTCCCCTCCATGACACTCACTTCTTTGGGCAGCCAAGCATCAATTCCCATGAAAACTCCTAATGAAAAACTTTGTGTCTCTACTAAGGGCCGTAAAAATATGGGTAGCTTCAGAGGTCTGACCTCCTACACCAATGACTAGAAGGTTTTTGGTCACTATGAACAAGGTGTTTAGTAAGTCTTCCCGTTAGGAGCCACCCTTCGAAGTTGTGCAAGTGCAATTGAGGCCTATAGCCCAATGAAGCACTAAGAACTTAGTAGTCATGCAAGCATGATTGAGACCTCTAGGATCCTACTAAGCACCCAATGTGAGAGTGAACTCTCATATAGCCCCAACCATTGACCCTTTCGTAGTCAATGGCCTATTTATTATAGTGAGTTAGGAACCCCAAGTCCGGGTGTACTCACTTGGGTCATTCCCCTCTTACCTTCTCAAAGAGAAAGTTGGTAGGGTAGGCCCACTAAGGTTAAGCATGCAATCAAACAAGAAAAGATTCGAGGGTTGGGATTTCTGATTGTCTATGTAGACAAGAGCATATCTCGTACCTCTAGACTTTCCTCAAACACAAAAAGCAAGTGTTCTTTTACCCCTAATTAGATCTAGGTGCCTAGAATAAAATAATTAAGAAAAACACAATGTTTGGTCAAATTTTCTTAGGCAACCTGAAAAACAATTTGATTAGTAGTTTGAAAATGAAGTCTTCAACAAGCGTCTTGCAAAAAGACAACAAAATGACAAAAATATTTTTATTTTTTATTTTTTAGGAATGAGTAGAAAAACAAGAATGAAAACTTTTCTACTAATGAAAAATGTGGTTTTGGAGGAAAGTTTGATGGGTAAATGGGGTTTGACTATATTTTTGCCACTTTCCAAGGGATAGGCAAGCATAAAATGGGGATTTTGGAGGAGAGGTGAAGGAATGGAAAAATTTGTCCAAGAGGGACAAAGAAGAAAAAATTGGAGATAGACAATATGGGAAAATTTGGAGGTGATTGGATAAAAGTGGAAGGAGTTATGACAAACCCTAAAAATAAAGAAATGTGGGATTTCAGGCTTCAAAAAGTGGATTTTGGGATAAGGTCCCCAAGGAAGGAAATGTGCAAAATGATATTGCGGGGGATCTAGTGGAGTTTGGAGGAAGACAAAATGAAGATGAAGACAGAAGGACGCACCGATTTGCAAATAATCACGCTAATGCACGAGCGCTCGCACTAACAGACATAGTATTAAAACTTAAATAGATAGATAATAGAAAAAGAAAAATGCAGTCACGCTGATGCATGGGCGCTCACGCTGATTCGCGGGCGCTCGCACTGATACAACTAATGTTAGTGCCCAAAATTCAAAATTCAAATTTTTACTAAAAACGCTCATGCTAATCGCAGAGCGGTCGTGCTAAAGCAAAAACATAAAAGAAATAGAAATGAGGAGATAGAAGGAGATAGAAGAAGAAGAATGCAGAGGAAATAGAAGAATGTTCATGATGGTCGCGCTGAAACACAAAGCTGCCAAATTTTTTTTTGAATTTTTCCTACAGTTGCGCTGAACCTGAGGAGCTCGTGCTGATTAACAGGTGCTTGTGTTGATTAAGAAATGGTCGCGTTGATGCGTGTGCGCTCGCACTGAAGTGTGAACCTACAAAAAAAGCTTCACAAAAAACTCAAAAAAATTGTTAAATTCAAGACGTGGGTCCCATCAGGCATGCCAAAATGAAGAGGGGAAAACAGATTAGAAGGGAAAGTGATCAAAACATAATGAACTAAACATGAAAATTCTAAAAACATAAAGAGACCATTTCACCTTGCTATTTTACCTTCTCCTTCGGATTGAGCTTGATGAAGTGAAGGTGCCCCTTGATGATGCTCCATTTGATATGCTCCTTTTATTGCTTGTGATGTGGAATGCTCTCCTTTGTGCTCAACAAGATGGATTAAGGATTATTGGATTGGATTTGAGTGATGGATTATGAATTGGATGGATTTGAGAGAGGATTAGAAGAGGATGAGAGGAGAATAGAGCATCATGAGGATGCATGAGAAGTGGATCCCCTTGTGAGGATAATATGCTCAAATTTATAGATTGGAGGAGGCTAATGGAGGGCCAAGATTGATTTGATTATGAAGGCTCAGGATTGATTTGAGATAGAAGGCATGGATCAAGGGTGCCTTGGGAAAATAAATAGGAATATAAAATTCCTTTGGAAAAAGGGGGGGGGAATTTGAATTTCAAATTTGAGGAATTAAAAATTCCAAAATAAGGATGCATTGAGGGATTCAAAGAAATTTGAATTTCTTTGAGAGACTCAAAGTTTGATGTGACATGAGTGGGAATTAAAAATTCGAGAATATTGATAATCATGGTTATGAGAGATTCTAGAAGGATTAATTAGGTTGAGTGGGATTAGGAAAAGTGATTTGTAGGAATCACATGACTAGGTTAATTAATTAAAATTAATTAATTGAGTGGGTTTAGAGGAAATGATTATTGAGAGGACTTTAGAAGAATACAGGAATAATTAATTTATTTGATAAATTAACTATTGGACAATAGTGATGGGATTAATTAAATTAGATTTAATTGATTCTGAGAGGAATAAGGATAACACAATTAAGTTAATTAATTATGTTGATAGGCTTAAATTAATCAAATGTTAATTTTAAGTGTCTACAATATCTATATATGTATACATGTGTATATATACACATGTATACATATATACATATACATGTATATATATATATATATACATATATATATATATGTATTCATATATAATGTATATATAGATACATATATACATATATATACATAAAAGATATAAAAATAAAAAATAAAATTACAGAATATACAAAACAAAATATATATACATACGAGTATAAAAAAGATAAATGAAAAGATGAATAAATATAATATAATAAAGTAGTATAAACTGATCAACAAAGATTTTATGTTCTCTATTTTTTTTTTTTTTTTGTGGTATAAGATTTTAACGAGATGATACATTTTTAAGCATAATTGAAGTTTAATATTATACATTAGCCTAAAATTACACATTGGATGTTGATTTGAAGGCCTTAGTAACCTTCGATAAATTGGAAACTAATGATAAGAAGGTGACTGCTCTAAAGGGATATAATTCAATTAATTTAAAATATTTAAATTAATTTTTATTTAATTATATATTTATTAAATCAATTATAAATATTTAGATTATTTTTTGTTAATTTATATATTTATTAAATTATTTTAAAAAATAAAATTTGAAATCAACCTTAACCAATTAATTGTAAATGATTTTAGGGGATGTTATGACATCTATACGAATTGTTAACTCCCAAAATAAAACTCTTAAAATATATTAAAAAAATTGTATTAACTATGTGAATTCTATTTTAAGTTAGCCATTTGAATTATATTCATTAGGATCATAAATACATGTCCATGAACCTAGTTAGTTGGACCTTTTTTTATATTGAAATTATGTAGAAAAAATTACAACAAGTTAGTTGGACTTTTAATTTACTTGTTTTTCGTGAGATAAACATTTTTTTTATATATATTTAAAATCAATGTACAAATAATTAATGAAACGAACTGGTTTTTTTTTTTAATATTAAATATAGAGGAAGAAACATTACATAAAAAAGATCATAGTATTAAATTTATTTCCATTGTTTAACAAAATATTGAAATAACGTAGCTCATAGACAAAAAAAACATTGCGATCCTTATTGGATGCTATCACTTGTAGCCAATCCCTGACATTATGTTTTTTCAAATACTTTTTTGTTAGGCACTTCAAATATCTTTTAGAAAAGGTCATCTCAGAAGTGACACTGAGTTTGTTCTTTCAATTTAGAGAAGAAATTAGAATAGACTTGCTATTTTTTTATGGTGAAAATTAAATCTTATATCCACACAAATTAATAACTATTTAAACTATTTCAAAACATAATGATTATGCTATGTATCCTGCCATGGCATGATGACAACAACAAATAATAAAATGAAATAGAAAGCATTTTTATATCCATAAGAGTCAAACTGAAACGAACTAGAATTTGCAAAATTATCATTAATATATATGTTTCACAAATTTTTAATTTGTACATGTTGAAGTCCCTCATAAACTTTAAAGCCAAAATGAGTGAGGTTATGAGGAAATAGCAAAAAAACAAAAAAAACTACTAGGGCACAGGCAGTGGACACATTGATGGTTTACCCTAATAATATTGCCCTCCCTCTATGTAGAATTCTTCAAGCCATCTGTAGTCTGGAAAGGCATCTAGGAGAAACCATTTTTAGAGAAAGTCCCTACCAATCCATGCCCATTTCCTATGATGCGTCAACTTCTCTACATTTAGGTTCAAAAGAAAAGGTTGCCTGACCACTATTTGGTTAGGGAGGAGAAGCTTCGTTAATTCATTCGCCCAAGGGATCCCCACCCCTACTTCTACAAATATGACAACAATAACATCATCTCAACAGAAGTTTTCTTTAAACACATTACTTAACAGCAACAACAAATCCACCTTGTCTCCTCTAAGGTCTAGAAGAGATGCCAAGAACTGGGATGTAAGATCTGTGTTAACATGATATCTATTTTTATTTCATAGAAACTCTCTGCCCAACACCATCCTCATAATCTCTTTAGTGAATATCCCAACCTCCTTACAGATTGATTGGAGGGTTGGGTCTCTAACGTAGCCCAAAAAGGCCATCTAGTTCTCTACAAACATGCTTACCAAGTGGATAGGAGTGTTCATCTTGAGAAATTAGAATACAAAATTATACAGCCTGAGCCTATAGGCCTAAACCAGAGGTAGAATTTAACTACTGTGAGCTCCAATGATTTATCTATGAAAGGCTAATTGAAGATGAATGAAGCAAAGATCGTCTATAAATAGTTGAAGCTCTTGATTGTAATAATTCCTTCTCTAACCATATTAATTCCTTTAAATTTTTTTAAATCTTTCGTATATCTCTACAAATATTTCCCATAATTGCACAAGTGTGCGAAATTGGAAACAAATCTAAACAAGTACCAAATACCATATTGGAATTCATGTTGAAGTCGTGGGGGTAGAGTAGATTGCAGTTAGTAAAAAGACATATATTAAATGACCAACATTATCGACCATGACATTTGATACATGTCTATTGAATCCAATTCCATTTTGGGTACTTTTTGGAGAACTAAGTTCTCTTTATAAATCTGGGTCGAAATAAAACTTCATTGATTGATCTACAATCATCGAACGGTTTAAGATCATTGATGGATTTTGGGTACATGTGATGTGTCAATGAGGTCATGCTTATCGATACATCGTGTAGAGTTCAAACTCAATGTGATGTGATGTGCCTTGTCTATTAATGGTAATGAATTCATAAAATTGTCAATAAAATATATTTTTTTCCATAAATAACGAAACATTAGCTAAAAAAATTAAATAATTTTTCAAATGGTGGATAAAAATCGCCAATACACTTAAATAATTTTTCCTTCGGAGTAAAAATTTTCACCCATACACTTATATATTTATTCATTTAAACAAAAAATATTTGCCTCCTATAATATATATTTTCCCCACGTAACAAGGCATTATTCACCAAAATTTTATGGAATTTTTGTACCCTAGAAAAAAATCAAGCTAGTACAAATTAATTTTTTTTCCTACTTTGAAATTTTTTTCCCATCAATATGAAAATTTCCCCCCCAAAATAATGCCTGATTCACTAAGGTTTTACACTTTTTCCTGGGGGGTGCTTTCTTAAAGTTATCCCTGAGTTAGAGAAACAAAATAACTTTCTATGATTGCAACAAAACTGGTCACATTGCAAAATACTGTAGAAGCGAGAATGTGAAGAATGCTCCGACAGATAAGAACAAATCTGATGATAAGGGGAAAGCGAAAGTTGAAGAAATCAAAGAGCAATACAAGAAGAAATGGGTCAAGAAGAGTGACTCTGAGGTAGGAGATGGGTCTGCACCTGATTTCGTTGTTGGAACCTCATCTAACAACTAAGCTAAGGCATCCGGCCTTGGGGGAAGTTTCCATGAAAATATTTCAAACCCCTTGTCTAAGATTTGTGCCTAATTCTGACAGGTTACAAAGGTATATATGATGATTATAGATATCCATGATGAATTTCTAGAAGAATATGAAGGTCCGTAGAAGATCAATGTGAAATAAAGGGTATCCAGAAGTATTAAGGTTATGTGCATTTATTGCAGTGAAAAGTTAGGCATGTGGAGGATAAAAGGTGAGTTAGTCATTCATTTCTCACCTTGCATCTGAAGTGAAAGAGTAGAAGAGCACACTAAAGGAGAATTTGTAGAGATTCCAAAATGATATACAAATTTGGTGTGCAATCTTGAGTCCAGTTGAAAGGTATTTAATAGTGAAACCCCTTTTCTAGTTGAAGTTTGAAGTTTGAATTCAATAAGATGGCTACGTCTGGCATTGCAACTCCTTTGGTTGTTGAAATCACTAAGCGTGTGTGTTTGAACTTCAAGAATCATCCATTTATTTCAAGGGAAGATGATCCTGATACTGCATTTTCATCTATACCTTACGGATTACTACATATTGAAGATATAACGGTATATACACATTTCCCCATTAAGGAATTGGGTAGCACAAAAATGCTAAATCTTTACAACAATCAAGTATCAGACAAGAGTCTGGTACTGAAATTAGATTTTCAAGAATTGGAGAACAAGGGTTTTGTGTAGTTCATCAAATTTATGATGTTTTATAAATAGGAATAGATCTGGTACATCTTGAACTGAGTTCATGATAATTTTTTCTGGCTAGATAAACCCCACAAAATCACCAAGTCAGTCATTCGGGCCGTAACTGGATTATGTGCAACCAAAGAACTACCATCCCTGAAAGTAGTGAAGAATAAAATTATGTTCAATGCAATTGGATCAAAATTTGACAAACGTGCGATGACAATCAATGACATTTTGGAACGTGATATCAAGTTTGCATCAATGGTCATAAGGTAAAAAATCTATTTTTCTAGCAAAGAAAATTTTGTTTCTAGTACTGCCATTTATACGACATATGAGATGATGAGAGAGAACAAGAAATATGATCTTTGTGAATTTCTCTGGAGTGATATTATCAAAAGTATCAAGAAGATCAAAGTAAATAAGAAATATCCTTTCTGTAGCATAGGAAATAGGAAATCATCAAAGCAAGTATAAAAACATATTATTCATTTATTAGCTCAATCACAAACACACATTGCAATGATCTAACCCTAAGCACACTCAATAGAGACATAAAAACAAAGCATTCAAAAGCAAATATCGTGCAAACCAGATGACGATTTGGATGCTTCTTCCATGCGGCTCCATTGCTCTTCTTTCCTCTTCAAATGAATTTGTTGATCTCACCTACAAGTGCACATACAATTGAAGGCAAGATTGACATTGATGAAAAGCTCAAGAGTACTAGAAGCATAAATTTGATAGTCTGATAGGAATTAGTTTTGATTGATGAAGATCATCCAATTTATAGGGAAATTGGAGAAATGAACAAATTAGCATGATAGTGATTCGAATAGAAATTCAAATCAAGAATAGCAAAATTATGACATGTTGCTATGCAAAGGCTTATGACAATTTATGACAAATTCTATGACAAATTGCTATGTCAAGACTAATTCTATGACAAATTGCTATGTCAAGACAAATTCTATGACAAATTGCTATGTCAAGAACTTATTCTATGACAAATTGCTATGTTAAGAACTTATGACAATTTATGACAAATTTCTATGTCATTTCCATAAATTTAGGAGAGAAATAGGAGGAAATTGAATTTAAGAATTAAGAAATTAGGAAAATTAGAAAAATAGGAGGAATTAGGAATTAGAAATTAGAAATTAGGAAATTAATGAAAATTAGAAATTAGTGAATTAATCAATAATTTTTCATTTATTAATAATTCACAAAGAGGGAGAATTGATGAAAGATTAGGAAATTAGGTGAATCAATTAATAATTTTTCATTTATTAATTAATTCACAAAGAGAGGAAAATTGATGAAAGATTAGGAAATTAGGTGAATCAATTAATAATTTTTCATTTATTAATTAATTCACAAAAAGAGGAATAATTAATTAGCCAATCAAATGAAACATTTAATTGCGACACGAAGACCTAGGATAAATAAATAAATTATTTAATCCTAGAGGAAGAAATGACACACAAGGTTAAATGATTAAATCAAAAACCCTGGAAGACGAATTAGGTCTTGAAAGATAATTGACTCGATTTGATTTGATTTTGGATTGATAAATGACCAATGTGATAAATTATTTGATTGATAAAATGTGCCAATTGACGAGGAACAATGACAAATTGATCCAAATTGACATAATTAAGACAGACAATGATCGATAGCAAAATTGATCGCAAAATGACAAGATCGACAAGAGGACAAGGATCGATGACAAAATAGATTGCAAGATGACAAGATTGAAAACAACCACGATCGATGACAAATCGATCGCAAAATGACAAGATCGAACAATGACAACGATCGATGACAAATCAATCACATGATGACAAGATTGAAAAGAGGACAAAACCCTAATTAGGATTGACGATGTCCAAAATGATAAGACTGATGAGAGGACAAAACCCTAATTAGGATTGACGATGTCCAAAATGATGACAAATAAGCATGCTCATTGATGCAACAAGATAAAATCGATCAAAATCATGACTGGATAATGTTGTCGACAAGACCAAATTCGAGGATGAGATGATTGAAGAATATAGAAGAATGACTCGATGTTCGCAAATGATAAAGACCAAGTGTGTGACATAGGAGAAATGTTAATGCGACACAAAAACCTAAAATGAGGCAATGCGTAAATGTTAAAGTATAATTCCGCAAGCGTTGACCATTTTTAGGTGTCTACATTTTGCCCCTCTTTGAGACAATGCGATTTTAAGCATTGTTTCAAAGAACAATAATGAAAATGCCCCAGACAATAACAATGACATATGCATGCCCCCTCGAGGAATTGGCCGGAAACATGCGGAAAAGAGGCCAATTGATCAATAAAAATGATAGGATCAAACGGACTGACAATCGGAGATTGGATGCATGAAGGACAAGCAATGTAAGGTGCACAAGACTGTGACCAACATAAGATGGAGAGGATGCACATCCATCTATGCAATGACAAAGAGCTATAAATGAGACCAAGAGGGTGAAAATTACTCATTTTTACTAGCCAAAGAGGAGAATTTGTTGGTCTAGACAAGGACACTTGCAGATAGATGGCGAACATTCCAATGGCAGATCACCTTGGGGAATGTGTACGCACATTCAGACAACTAGAGGATGCAGGAGCAGTGGTATGTATCTCAAAAACCCATGTGTTGAATTTCATGAATTTGATGCATTTGCGGGACATTGTCGACAACATTATCCAGTCATGATTTTGATCGATTTTAAAAGTTCATTGTTGGAAATGTTGAACAATATGGAAGGTTCTTGTGAAACTTCTAAAGGTGTAGGGATAGATGCCACTGGAGAGTCAATTTGTTTGCAGGGAGATGAGGCATTACTAGACATAATTGTATTATTTTGATCTTCCTCAATAAACTCACTTGGTAGGTTCCTCAAGAGCCTTGCAACAAAGCCAGCTTTCTTTCGAGGTTTGGACATAATTGTATCTAGAATTTCAACTTGTTTTTGGTTGAATGTCATGTTTTGATATTGGACTTGGTTCAATTGTTCTGACATGTTTGAAACTTGGGTTGGTGTGTGCTGCAACCTTTGTTTTTGAATGTTTGGTTGTTGTTGTTGACATTGATATGTTGATTGAACTTGTTGACATTCCACCATTGGTTGAACCATTTGTTGGCATTGTATAGTTGGTTGGACATATTGTTGAAATTGGACCATTGGTTGTATTGGTTGTATATGTTGGACCATTGGTTGTGTCTATTGGAAATGTTGAACAATTGGTTGCGATGGTTGAAAATCTGATTGATAGTAAACACCTTCTTGTTCTTGTTGTGGAGGCACATAATGTTGAAATTGATGTTGTCTCTTTTCTTGAAATTGTTTCATCATCTCTATTTGGGAGAGGAGAGCTGGTATGTCTAAGCATTCAAGAAGAGATCTTACATCAATTGGCTCAATATTTGGATTTCAACCTTGAAATTTTTGAAACATTTTGGACGTTTGTGATCTATTCTTCTGAATGTTTTTCACTCTTTGTTCCAATATCTCCTTTTCTTGAGCTAGCTTCTCCTCTAGTTTTTGTATTTGGAGACTCGTTTCATAATAAAAAGTTTGATCGATATTGCCTTGTTGTTGGGTTGGATATAATTGTGATTGCATTGTCGGTTGATATGTCAAACTTTGTTGCATCATTGGTGCTTGGAACCTTGTTTCAATGCTTGGAACCTTGTTTCAATAGACATGCCACTATGCAAATGCAATATTTTTGGAATTTTTCAAGGATAATGTATGGTATGCAACTAAATGCAAACTAAATAAACGAGCATGCAATCTATGTTTTTGGTTGTTTTTCAAGATTTTGACAAACTTTTGAATGCAAATCTAAAAGAGAGACCCTTAGGAAATTGAAATGATGTCTAGACCTCAAAGGACAAAAGGACCAAGTGACAAAAGGACAAATGACAAAGTCTCCCCTATATGCTTGGATACTAAGCTAGGTTTGACCAAATGACAATAATGACATAAAAAGAAAAGGTTTGATAAGGTCTAGACTTCTTAACAATGACTTAGGGTTTATCAAAGATTTGGATTACTCAAGTATGACAAAACCTAGTTTTGACACTATATGCAAAAGGACAATTACTATGCAAGTGACCCTAATATGATATGACAATGACTTAAGCTTAATGAAGAGACTTAGGGTATGCAAATATGAATGTATGACAATGGTATTACTCTAATGCAAGAGGACACATGCAAAATGGATGACCCTTATTGATATGCAAAGGAGTATGACCTAGATGAAACTTAACCTTGGTACTTGACAATGACTTTGTAAAATACAAACCTAGGATGAACCTAAATCTAAGTGACGTGTGTTAAGACAAGATTTTGAACAATGTTTGATAACCATGTTTGAAGATGTTTTTTGAATTTTG
Organism: Cryptomeria japonica; assembly: GCF_030272615.1. Classification (NCBI taxonomy): domain Eukaryota; kingdom Viridiplantae; phylum Streptophyta; class Pinopsida; order Cupressales; family Cupressaceae; genus Cryptomeria; species Cryptomeria japonica. The sequence continues at coordinate 149,801,676 of NC_081411.1, forward strand.
CTGAATGAAATGTTCTTGTGTTTAACCTTGTTTATAATCAATTTGTCTTGTTTTGAAATGAGATGCAATTCAACTTTTGACAATCAAAGAAGACAAGATATTTCAACTTAGACTCAAGACAATCATGCTCATTCCCACATTTCTTATGGTAGGCAAGGACATTAGGTACTTGAGAGGTAGACTCATTATGGGATTCAAGGAGAATACATAGATGCTTGACCCCATGGGCTCCCCTCCACGGTACTCACTTCTCAGGGCAGCCAAGCATTAGTCCCCATGGAAATCTCCCCATGGCGAACTTAGTATCTCTTCCAAGTATCCGAACTTGTCCTTCTCAAGCAACTAGAAGGGTTTTTGGCCTCTAAAAACAAAGTGTTTAGTAAGGATTTCTGTTAAGTGTTACTCCTTGATGTCACGCAAGCGTGATTGAGACATTAAGCCCATCAAGATACCAAACAAATGTAGTTGCACAAGCACGATTTAGACCAAGAGGCCCTACTTAGATGTTGATATGAGAAAGAGTTCAAGTGTCATCACTTCCCAAGTAACTACAATTCCCACGTAACCCTTCCTTCAAAGCTTTCACTCATCAGGTATTTGTTTATAGTGAGTTAGAATGCCAAGGTATTCTAGCCGTACTCACTTTGGGTCGTTCCCTTCTCATGATTATCACTTGCTTGCAACAGCAAAGTGGTCGGGAAGGCAGGCCCTCTAAGGGTGACAAACAATCAAAGACATGAGCATGGTATTGAAGATCTGGATTTCTGATCACCCTAAAAGGATGAGAGCATACTCTCCTACTCCAATGTCAAACTCAACAATCAAATCAAAAACATGTTCATTCCAACCTATTTAGAAATCACTAGGTGCCTAAAACATTAATGACAAACACCAAGTTTAGTTGTTTCTCCAAGGCAACCTACAAAACCCAAGTTAGAAGTTTGAGGTGTTTATTCTTTGACTAGCGAACCTACAAACAATTAATTAATAGTTTGTGAAATAATTCTTTGTCAAGCGTTTCACCACAAAGCTACCAACAATGTTAGAGAATCAAGAGAAATGAATCACCATCAAAATTAATCCATAAAAGTTGTGATTCTTTGTCCTCTTATATTAATCTATGTGAAATTTATCAAATTTACCACCCTAGATTAATCTAGATAAAATTTGCATGAATGCATGATTAATTTGCCAAGCTAAATTAATCTAGATGAAGGTTGCATGATTTTGTTTTTTTGAAAATTTTGACCATTTACAGCAGCATAATTAAAAATATCATAACTTCCTCAATATTTATCCAAATCACAAACTGTAAAATGATCTGGAAAGGTAACAACGTGATCTAATAAACCTAGAAATCGTTTATTTTAATTCTGCATGAAATTTTTTACGTTATCAATTGATTATGACTGTCTTTTTCTTCGAAGAAAAATCTGCAATTTCTCCACAAAAAAATCTGCAACTTCACAAAACATTCAAAAAAAATTAGATCCAATTATTTTCACGTCAGGTTCACCAATTAATGTAGCATAGGAAATAGGAAATCATCAAAGCAAGTATAAAAACATATTATTCATTTATTAGCTCAATCACAAACACACATTGCAATGATCTAATCCTAAGCACACTCAATAGAGACATAAAAATAAAGCATTCAAAAGCAAATATCATGCAAACCAGATGACAATTTGGATGCTTCTTCCATGCGGCTCCATTGTTCTTCTTTCCTCTTCAAATGAATTTGTGGATCTCACCTACAAGTGCACATACAATTGAAAGCAAGATTGACATTGATGAAAAACTCAAGAGTACTAGAAGCATAAATTCGATAGTCTGATAGGAATTAGTTTTGATTGATGAAGATCATCCAATTTATAGGGAAATTGGAGAAATGAACAAATTAGCATGATAGTGATTTGAATAGAAATTCAAATCAAGAATAGCAAAATTATGACATGTTGCTATGCAAAGGCTTATGACAATTTATGACAAATTCTATGACAAATTGCTATGTCAAGACTAATTCTATGACAAATTGCTATGTCAAGACAAATTCTATGACAAATTGCTATGTCAAGAACTTATTCTATGACAAATTGCTATGTTAAGAACTTATGACAATTTATGACAAATTTCTATGTCATTTCCATAAATTTAGGAGAGAAATAGGAGGAAATTGAATTTAAGAATTAAGAAATTAGGAAAATTAGAAAAATAGGAGGAATTAGGAATTAGAAATTAGAAATTAGGAAATTAATGAAAATTAGAAATTAGTGAATTAATCAATAATTTTTCATTTATTAATAATTCACAAAGAGGGAGAATTGATGAAAGATTAGGAAATTAGGTGAATCAATTAATAATTTTTCATTTATTAATTAATTCACAAAGAGAGGAAAATTGATGAAAGATTAGGAAATTAGGTGAATCAATTAATAATTTTTCATTTATTAATTAATTCACAAAAAGAGGAATAATTAATTAGCCAATCAAATGAAACATTTAATTGTGACACGAAGACCTAGGATAAATAAATAAATTATTTAATCCTAGAGGAAGAAATGACACACAAGGTTAAATGATTAAATCAAAAACCCTAGAAGATGAATTAGGTCTTGAAAGATAATTGACTCGATTTGATTTGATTTTGGATTGATAAATGACCAATGTGATAAATTATTTGATTGATAAAATGTGCCAATTGACGAGGAACAATGACAAATTGATCCAAATTGACATAATTAAGACAGACAATGATCGATAGCAAAATTGATCGCAAAATGACAAGATCGACAAGAGGACAAGGATCGATGACAAAATAGATTGCAAGACGACAAGATTGAAAACAACCATGATCAATGACAAATCGATTGCAAAATGACAAGATCGAACAATGACAACGATCGATGACAAATCGATCGCATGATGACAAGATTGAAAAGAGGACAAAACCCTAATTAGGATTGACGATGTCCAAAATGATAAGACTGATGAGAGGACAAAACCCTAATTAGGATTGACGATGTCCAAAATGATGACAAATAAGCATGCTCATTGATGCAACAAGATAAAATTGATCAAAATCATGACTGGATAATGTTGTCGACAAGACCAAATTCGAGGACGAGATGATTGAAGAAAATAGAAGAATGACTCGATGTTCACAAATGATAAAGACCAAGTGCGTGACATAGGAGAAATGTTAATGCGACGCAAAAACCTAAAATGAGGCAATGCGCAAATGTTAAAGTATAATTCCGCAAGCATTGACCATTTTTAGGTGTCTACACTTTCAAATTCGGAACACTGCTTCTATGTCTATTTTTCTACATTATGAAGGAGGTTTCAGGTGTTGGTCCGGTGGAATGTGCATTTGATAGACCTATAGGAGTTCAGATTTGGGAACACATATACAAATCTGGTAACTCCAAGGTTCAAAGCAAGAATCTATGTGGTTATTTCAAGAACTTCCAGAAGGAAATGCATGATAGGGAAAGGATACCTAAGTCTATTGTAGAGAAATATCAAGATACAATCTACTTCATGGTAGATATTGATCAGTGTTTGATGGAAGCTATAGAGCCTCGTACCATATGGATCATTCCTATGGGCTATGAGGTTGAAGAACAAATTTTGGAACTGTATGGACAACATATGATGAGTAAACTGGTGGACTCTAATGTGGAAATATTCTAGACATACAAGGAGAAAAGTTTAAACCTTCATCAGCAGTTTAAGAAACCAAAAATTCAAAAGAAGGTTCAAAAAGAGGTAGAGGCTTTTGTAGAGAGTATGGGAACAACTAAGGAAGTTGTTTGGAAAGATAGAGAAGAAAACATTATCTCTGAGGAGCAGTCTGTGAATAAGGAAGCAAAACCAAAATTATCAAAGCCTAAGGCAAGTCAAGTCAGAAGCATAGCTCCCTCCTCTGGTCTTGCACAATCAGCAAGCCAACCTAAATATTCAATCAAGCCATTTGGTGGTGACAAGAAGAGGAAGGCAGTTAGATTTGTGACTGCGGATGAAGAAGAGACAAAATTTGATGAAGCTGTGAAGGTAGTGAAGGCCCAAATTTCTAAAGTTACCAAGATCTCAAAGGAGAAGCCTATTGGTAGAGAAAGATATGGTAAGAAATCTAAGACATTTGAATTTGATGAGGTTATGAAGAAAGAAAAAATTACTATTGTTCCTCCTATGACATTAGAGAAGATTGTAAATGAAGTTGTTAAGAATGGTAATTTGAAACCACTATCTGAGTGGTATGAAAAATTTGATGACTCTGATAAGAGGACTCTAGAAGAGGCTACTCTAGAATATCTTAATGTGTATAGTAAAGAATTGATTGAACTAATTTTTGTCATACACAAGATATTGTATGAAATTTTGGATTCCAGAAGACAAACTGTTTGTAAGGAAGATGAGAGACTAAAGGAATATGTGTTGGTTAACTTATGTTCAGTCATTACTACAAAGGAGATAGATAGATTGCTGAAACTAACAAAGAACAAATTTAGGAGAAAACATAGGGTAAACAAAATCATGTTAGGGAATATTGATGAAGTTGTCAAGGAAACTGAAAATATTTTGACAAGTTTTGTTAGATAATCGGTATGAGGTAAATAAGGCTAATGGGAAAGAAGAACATCATCTGAAAGAATAGAACATGACATCTCAAGTCAATCTAGAAGCCGAGAAGATAGTAGATGATACTTATAAGCACACAGACATCAGTGTCCAAGAAGAAGTTCGAGAAGAGGACATAGGGAAATCAGAGGAAGGGAAGGACAAGGTTGAGGATCCTCGAATTGTTGTAGTTGACCCTTTGTCTCCAGAGAAGAAGGAAAAAAAAGAATTAGTGGATGTCAAGGTTTAAATCAAGACTGAATCAAAAGATACTATAGAAGAAGTAAAGGGAAAGACAATCATTGATGATCTAGAATTCATTCAAGGTCCTATCAACATGGATTCTTTGTCCCCAATTCAAAAGCTTCAACTTGCATCATTTGATCAAGCCAAAGCCAATGAAGATATTTTGAAATTCCATGCTGAGGATAATATGTTGCTAAACTTCGCAATCAGTGTTCTTGAGAAATTGATGCCCTCATTTCAAAAGGATATTTTTGATGCTCCATCTGGGCAATTAAAGAGTTTGATTGATTTTGTTGACAAACATTTTGAGTCTTTTGAAAGGTCGGCTAGAGAAAAAGTCCTAAATGAATTTAATGCAAAAAGGCTTCGAACATGAAAGAATGATTTCTAAAGATAAAGCCACATTAGGATAATGTGTGAAGAGCATGCAAGATGTATTATATGTAGGTGGAAACTTGTACAAATCAGTTCTATCTCTAAACAAGTTCAATGCAGACACTGAGAAGAAGCATAAGATAAATGAGAATGAGCTTGAATGAATATCTAAGTTAGTTGATTCCCTGATAGGATCACTGAGTAGTCATACGAATCAGGTAACATCTCTACATGAGAAAATCAGGAGCTTGAGACATGACTAAGATAAAATCATTGGAAGAGTTAGTGAAATTAGGAGTCTTATTACTCCTAAGCTAGACATTATGTAGAGTGCTTTCAAAGATTCTCAAGATGCTCTGGCTAGTGGTGATTCGAGTGATGTGAAAACAACAAAGGTGCAATATTATTTACGTAGTGGGTTCATAACTATATTGGAGAATTTGTAGAAAGGTTGGAACAACCACTTATATCATTGAAGATCTCTTATGATGATCATATCTTCAACTTTTTGTGAATATATAAGGCATGTGTGTGCATGTGTGTAAATAGCATTTTTTATTTCTAGAACTCTACCTTTGTCATTGATGTTAAAGGGGGGGAATAGATGAGTGAAAAAATTTGATCTTAGGGGAATATTCTTGATTCTTTTGAATCTAGCAATTTGATTTTGGTTTTGGTCTAACACATAGTCATTTTCACTAAGTATTGCCATCGATGCCAAAGGGGGAGATTGTTGGCATGGGACACTGCATTGATGATTGTCATTGATGAAAAATGACATATGTGTTAGAGTAATTGGGTCTTTACTTGATTAATTAAACATTATTTGTTTAATTCTTTAAGTTTCCAATTATCTTTTTACACTTAAGCTAACATTAGGTGCATATAATTAATTATTTTAATTAATTATTATGTGCAAACCTAGGGTTTTCCCTTTTTAGGGTTTCTTGACCTATTAGAGGTTACTTTTTTCTTTTCATTGTATTATCTTTTCACAATACTTTTTCCTGGTGAATTGGAGCTCTCTTGTTTTGGAGAATATTTTTTCCTATGTTTTTCTTGTTCTTCAGATTTTGCTTCATTGCTTCTTCTTGTAACAAGTTATTTGGCTTGCAGAAGATCTTCAGGCTACTGTGGGGTTGTATTTCTCAACTCCTATATGGTATCAGAGCTTCAAATCTGCAGCTACCTGTTCTTGTTTTGAGATTTTTGGCTTTGGAAGCAGATCTAGGGTTTCAAGAATTTTTTTGTGTACCTAGGGTTTGACCTTTTTTTTTTAGCACTTTGGGCCTAAACTGATCTCACCATCATGCTCAGAAGGCCTGAAAACCCCTATGGTCATATAAAATTGAACCTTTTTTGACACCTGAGCATCTGGGTGATTTTGTTTTCTCTCCAAGCCAGGTCGTACGACCTTGGCATGCAAATCGAGAAAACAAAAATTTTGCAAAAAAAAAAATTGCCTTTTTATGGCATGCAGGCCGAATTGTTTTGATTTTTCAAAAAAAAATTTACAAAAAAAATCAATCAAAAACAATTTTTGAAAGGAAAAAACAAAGTTTTTTTTAAACAAAAAGATTTTGTTGGGTACTGGACCTGACAGTCCGGCGTCGTATGGACCTGTCAGGCTAGCCCCACGTGCACCAGCCTCTGTTCCATCTCCAGCTGTTGTTCCATCTTTGGCCACCGCTCTATGACGCCTCCCATCGATGGAAACTCCCTTTGGCAATAGTCTCTGGCTGCCACTCCGTGACGCCTCCTGCCGGCGGCAACTCCCTCCGGCAACAGACCCCCACTTTGGGCGCCGCTCTGACCTCCACTGGCGAGCCACCACTGCCAGGTTACACCACCTCCACCAGGTAGTGCCACCTCTGCCTAGCCCAAGTGCCGCTTTGCCCCAGTACCTCCTCCGCCCGACCCAAGCACCATCTCTGCCCAGAGCCCCACCAGCCCCTCCTCTCTAGTCCTTTTGAGAGGGGGTTGGTTTTTTGGGCCTAGATCATGCATCCGGAGTTGGATTTTGGTGAACGAATAGGCATTGGAAGGGTGATTCTGAGCCAGACCTTATGGTGGTGGATTTTTTTCCTAGATCTGCTATTTGATTGTGGTTTCTACCAATCAAAGTTGGGCTTTTTTTTGCACTTCTGGGGCCATAGAATGGGTAAATGGACTCCATTTTTTGAAAATGAATAGGTGTTGGAAAGATCTCAGCATGCTCCATTCAGATTTGTGATCTTTTTTCTTAGAATTTTCACCAGATCACATAATAAAAACAACCAACAAGAGAGGTGCAGGTGCAAAGTATTTTCTTTATTCTCATGGCCGATCCTTCAGTTGAATTGTTGACTTCACACAACTATCACACCTGGAAGACCCGAATCACAAGGCTTCTTAGGTCACGAGGGTTGTGGGATACTTTGGATGAGGTTTAGCCAGACCTTCACCATCCTTATGAGGTTCTTATGTACCGGAACAAGCTAGATGAGGCCATGGGTTTGATCGCTTTGCATGTCTCCGACAGTCATATGTTTCACCTTGATGAGTTGCTTACTCCTCAGGATATGTGGTTGAAGTTTGATTCTCTCTTCGGGAGGGTCAATGAGATTCGGGCATTATAGATTGAGGCAGAGTTGACTTCATTGTTACCTGATACCTGTCCCACTATTGAGGATTTTTTGAACAAATTCAAGACTACCAGATCTGTTCTTCAGGGATGTGGAAAGAACAAGACTGATATAGAGTGCATTCATTTGATTCTTTCAAAGCTTTGGGGTCCCTTTTAGTTTTTTGCCTCTGCTTTCTACTCCACCATGGATGGTTTGGGTACTAATTTCACCATGCCTAGCTTTGATGTCTTTTGTGAGTGCTTGTCTCATGAGCAGTCTCATCTTTCTCAGTTGGATATGCTCTCAAGCTCCAAGAACAAAGCATTGGTTGCTTAGTCCTCTAAGGAGAAGGACAAATAGAAGCAGAAACCGAAGCCAAAAAAGCCTTCTGCAGGTAGTGAGAATTCCTCCAAGCCTGCTCCTAAGTCTGATTCAAAACTAGTTCCTCCCAAACAAGGGAAACCTTCACAGTCCGGTGAGTCTTCCTCCAAGACTAAGAAGAAATCATCAGACACTTGTAGTTTTTGTGGAAAGGATGGACATCCAGTTTCTAGGTGTTGGAAATGATTAGAGGCTTTAGAGGAAGCAATGCAATAGCATCACATTTCCTCACCTCAGGCATCTTTTCCTTCCATAGGGAAAGGTCATGCTCTTACTGCTAGATATTTGACCTCTGGGTCCACTTGGATTCTAGATTCTAGTGCTTCTCACCATGACACACACTTAGTAGTTGGTTACTTCTCTTACCTCTTGTGGTATTTCATAGATTGCAGTGGGTGACTCAGTACAGCTTTCCATCCTAGGTTTAGGATCTATCTCTTTGGATGGGGGTACTCTACAGAATGTTTTGGTTGTCCCTGACATCTCAACGAACCTCATGTCCATTTATCAGATTTGCCACTCTGGCTCTAGTAAGACAGTTGATTTCTCACCACATGATGTGGTTATTCGGGACCTCCATGACCCTAATTTGGTTGTGGCTTCAGGTAGTGTGGATTCTGCATCTCCTCTCTACAGATTTGATGAATTTGAGCCCTCTTCGGGTATAGGTTCATCTCTCATAGCACATGTAGATTCAGTGAGTAAGCTTTGGCATGAGTGATTGGGCCATGTCAATTACAGATATCTTCAGTAGATGAGTAAATAGGCACTTGTTCTTGGGCTCCCATAGATTTCTTGCACTAATGGTGTTTGTCATGGTTGTGTTCTTGGCAATCATCACCGAGGTCCTTTTCTGAAGGGGAGAGCCTCTCGTGCTTTGGCACCCTTGGAGTTTATTTGATAGTGATCTCATGTCATTTCCCACTCCTTCTTTTTCAGGGGCCAAGCATGTACTCATGTTTATTGATGACTTCTCCAGACACACATGGGTGTACTTTCTTAAGTACAAGTCTGATGTCTTTGATTCATTTTGAATCTTCAAGACATTTTTTGAGAAGCAGTCTGGCTATTCTATTCGGTGGATACGTACAGATAATGGGGGCGAGTATGTGAATCAGGCTTTCAAAGATTTTTGCACTGAGCATGGTTTGCAGCATCAATTTACTATTCCCTACACCCCTTAGCAGAATGGTGTCGCTGAACGCAAGAACATAACTTTACGGGAGATGACGAATTGTATGATTCTGTCTAGGTCCATGGATTTGTCTTTTTGGGCTGAGGCAATCAATTGTGCCAACTATATTCAGAATCAGATGCCTCACAAGGCTATTTGACATATGACTCCTGAGGAGGCTTGGTCTCATGACAAGCTTGATGTTTCCTTTTTTTGGGTATTTGGTAGTGAGGCATGGGCCTTTATTCCTGATGCTCAGAGGAAAGCCATGGAGCGGAAGAGCCAACCACTCATTTTTGTTGGCTACTATGAGGATGTTAAGGTGTACAGGTTGTTTGATCCTGATTCTAGAGAGGTCCTATTTCAACGGGATGTTCGGTTTGATGACCATCTTCCCACAGTGGATACCCCAACTCCAGTGTCTACTTCTCTGCCTACTTTGGCCACTTCACCCCTTCAGGATCTTTTTGAGGATGATTCTGATGATGGTGCTGATGATCCACCATCCCCACCCCCACCATCCCCACCTCCACCTACTCCACCTTAGATGCCCAAGTGGGCTCGCCTTACTATTGTAGCGGTGGGTCCTCTAACTGGTGATCCTTCACATACTTGTCGCACTCATTCTCACATAGTGGGTTCTAGTCTTTTGAGTCATGCTATTTCAAATGATCCTCAAAAGTTTTTAGAGGTGACAGGTCACCCTAAGTGGGATTGTGCTATGGAGGAGGAGTATTCTTCTTTGATGAGGAATCATACATGGGATCTCTGTCCTCTTCCTAAGGGTAGAAAGATGGTTAGGTGTCGTTGGTTGTATCACACTAAATATGCTACTGATGGTTCCATTGATAAGTACAAGGCACGTCTTGTTGCGAAGGGTTTTTCATAGGTTGAGGGTATTGATTACTCTAAGACATTTGCCCCTATAGCCAAGATGAATTCCATTCGCTTTGTACTTTCTCTTGCAGCTTCTCGGCGTTGGCCTATTTTTCAGATGGATGTGAAGAGTGCCTTCTTGCATGGGGATCTATAGGAGGAAATCTACATGGAACAACCTCAAGGATTTGTGTAGGATAGTTCTTTGGTTTGTAGACTTCGGCGTTCATTGTATGGTCTCAAACAAGCCCCTCGGGCTTGGTATGAGAAGATGGACTCTTTCTTGCTCTCCATTGGATTCTCCTGCAGTCATTCTGATCACACCGTCTACATTCAGCTTCTTGAGGGTGACATTTTGATTCATGTGCTATATGTTGATGATCTTCTCATCACGGGTAGCTCATCCTTTATGATTCAGCATATTCAGCGTGCCTTGATGGATCAGTTTGAGATGACAGATCTCAGTCTCTTGCACTATTTCCTTGGTTTTTAGGTGATTCAGTCTTCTGATGGGATCTCTCTTTGCCAGCAGAAGTATGCTCTTGACATGCTTCAATGCTTTGGCATGCTTGATTGCAAGCCTACTCCCACACCATTTCAGTCAGGGGTTGTTTTGACCACAACTTGTCCCACTCCTTCAGTCGATTCTACACTTTATAGGTAGTTGGTAGGCAATTTGTTGTACCTGACTCACACCCGTCCTGATATTTCCTTTGCGGTTGGTCTTGTCTCTCGATTCTCCCATGATCCTCATGAGAGTCATTGGCAACCTACCAAATGTATTTTGAGGTACATTCAGGGCACTCATTCTCATGGCATTCATTATACATCAGGGGAACCTCACATTGTTGGCTACACTGACTCAGATTGGGCTGGTGATGTCACTGATTGGAAGTCTACTTCCAGCTTTGTTTTCTATCTTGGCTCTGGTCCTATCACATGGTCTTGCAAGAAGCAAATTTCTCATGGACTATCATCTATAGAGGCTGAGTACCGCTTTGCTGTGCTTGCTAGTTAGGAGATCTTATGGCTTCGACAGTTGATGACTGAGTTTGGTTTTCCTCTTGATAGTCCCACTATTCTTTGGTGTGACAATCAGAGTGCTATTCATATTTCCCGCAACCCAGTAGAGCATCAGTGGATGAAGCACATTGTGTAATGCCCATACCCTAGTCGGGCTTGTAAAACCTGTGTGACCTTGATTGACTTCCTATGTGGCATTCTTGAATGGTAGGTTAACCATGATGCAATGTGTAGTTTAGATAATATAAATACTTGTGCATACTTATTATTGTGCCTTTGCATCGATTCTTGTGTATATGTAATTGTTTCCTAACTCTTGTGATAAATCTTGAGCTAACGCCTTCATTGAATATGTATATGTATATGTATGCTTGCGTGATTCATGAGTGCAAGAGATTGCAGTTACGACACCGCCTAAGGCAAGGTTCATCTCCTTTGGGATTTGCAAGGTTGAGTATGCCTCCTTCATCTTTAGAATTCGGTTTTGGTGGTCATATATCTCTCGTCTTGCCTTAGCCATGGTCAGGTGAGCATCGCATGTGTGGTTCGTGGGGCTCTCACTTTTCATTGGATTTCATGTCATGTGATTTGGTGGACTCCCTCATTTTGCATGCCTTGCACGAGGTAAGTGGAGTTTGTTGTTCTAGGTATTAAATTCAAATTTATAAGTAGATGTGCACATTAGTAATTTAGAAATTTAAATGGGTAGCTTCCTTTATATGATTAATCATTAATTTAAGAGATTGCTTTAAATTATTATTGTAGCAAGCTTAAGGTATTTAACTGGGGTTAGTGTGATCATTTATGCATTTGTAACATTTACGCATTTGTAGTTGAGAAATTAGAATAAATAAGACTCTTGCATTAGATTAGTCATTTATTTAAAAAGGTCGCTTTACTATGTTATAACAAGTCAATTTAATAGTTAAATTCGATAATAATGAATGTAATGAGTTATGTGTTTTGGAAAGGAAAAATTTAAAGTCATTTGGGAGATAGAAATAAATTACTCATTTTCACATTTTGGAAGAAAAAGGGGTAAATTATTATTATTTAAAAGAAATTATTTCCTTTTTACTTGTAAAGTGGATATAGTATAAAAGTTTGGTTTTTAGAAAATTAAATTAATCAAAATATAAAGTGTTGGCTAAAGTGATATGAAGAAATTTAAAATTAGAGTTAAATAAGAAATGGAAGCTTTTTAATTTTAAAAGAAAAATGAATAAGAAGGATTGAATAGTGGGTTCCATTTTGATTTTCATTTATTTTATTTTAAAAATAAATGCCTAAATTCGAAATTGAAAATTAGGGCAAAATTAGGGTTTCTCATTTTAACCTAGCTTTGGAAACATTTTGGGGGTTCTCTCTTTTGGGGGATCTGTTGGAAAAAATGGAGTCTTAGAGCAGCAGATGGGGGGAACTCTTCATCAAGATTCTTGCCCAGAATGCATTATGAGGTAGGATTCGAATCTACCTTTTTATTTCTTGTTGGGTTTAAAAAAAAAAAAAAAAAAAAGAGATATTCTCCATGGATGTTTGGTTTGAAGGATAGATTCAGTTTTTTTCTTTACAAGTTTGGTTGTTCTTGAAACAAATTCTTGTTCTTAATAGATTTGGTGGCTTAAAACCTGATGTGGAGATGTTTGTTCCATAATGGAATTTTTGGGTAAATCTGGAAACGAATAGACCTATGAAACACAAAAAAAATGAATGATGCAACAATGAAGGATTTCATTCTAGTTAAATTTTTATGCAAAAAAAAAGGGGATTATCTCGGACTGTGCAAACGAATTTATAAAAAAAATTAATTAAACAAGAAAAAAAATAATATAAATTTAGGGGGTTTCGGGGGGGGAGTTGAAGCTCAACCCGCCCCTCCCCGTGCACCGCTCGCAGTTCACTATCGGCGCCCACACACAGTGGGGGCCGAAGGGGACTGCGTCTCCATTGGAGGCCGCAGCCCCTTCCGGCACCACTATGTGGGGGAGCCGTAGGGACTGCATCCCCCATGGCGGATGCAGTAACCCTCGGGTTGCGCCCGTCATGGTGGCCGCAGTTCCTATCGGTTAGGGCACGGCTAGGGTTTGGCCGCCCACCAATTTTTAAATTTGTTTTTTTGTTTTTGTTGTTGTTTATTAATTATTAATTAGTTTTTTTGGTAAGTTAAAAATTGGTGTTAGTTTGTTTTATTTTATACAATCAAAAAAAAGGATGCTTATTAATATAAATATATTATAAGCAATATTTTAAATTAAAATTTGAGTTGAGATGTACATTCTAATAAGTAATGATTTTCTATTTTAAATGTTAAAAAAAAGGGGGGATAAATAGATATGTTAAAATATATGTTAATATAGGTAACATCTAATTAGTATATATACTTTGATGACCTATATGGACTTTTCTTTTTGAAATATAATATGGAAATGATTTTCATTATCTCTACAAATGTTGAAATGTACATTTAGGCTTAAATTCTTTTATGTAGGGATATGTTGGGACTCTCGTTAAGTTGCTAATTAGTAAATCGGATGGTGGTGTAGTCCTTAATTTGTTTTTATGTATGCAGTAGAAGCTTCATTTAGCTCGGAAATGGTTTTCTCATTTCTTTATTTACTCTTAATTTATTTTGTTCCTATATAGTAAAAAGGTAATTTTTTTGTGTAGTCAGAGAAGGGGCTAGATTGTTTTTGTAAAACCAACTTGTCATCTGTGTGTGACTAAGGATTGAATAATCTATTCAAATTTTTGAGTCAACTTCAGAAAATGTAGTATTTAACCGTTAACGCTTGAGCATGGCTTATTAGTTTGGTAATTTGATGCGTCTGTTATAATAGCATGGCCTTGATAGGTAGGTTGGGTCCCCATCATTTGATTTCTTTGTCTGACCCACGTTGGTCAAGTCTTCATTTAGGGTACCACTAGTTAAGAAATCCTTGTTGTTTTTGCTTTGAAGTGTTTCAGTTGGAGCCACTCTAGAAGGGATCATTATGTAAACTCCAAATGAGGTGTCTATTGTTTATTGGTTGAGTTCGCCTAAGAGGCAAAGATGTAAAGACTTATAAATTATGTATTCCTAACGATATAATACCAAAGGTGTCTTGGAGTTGAGCAAACCCGGAGATGTAGCCCTTTAGGGGTGAACTCCGAGATCATATCTGTGTTATGCGATGTTTTTAGCCTACTTTGTTTTATGTTTTAAATTATCATGGATGGTTGTATTCTTGCATAAGTGTATGGTGGAAATTTAATGAATTCAAAATCTAAGTGCATAACATTATTCATCTGGATAAATGTAGTTATTTAGGTTCATAAAACATTGTAAATTATGATGATGGCAAAGTATTTAAAATATTGTAATTAAAGTTGTGGAAAAAAAAATTATTTTGATAAGGTTAATCAAACGTAGTAATAGTGGAACGAATCTTGCTAGGTTACATCATTGGATTAGCTTGTTATTAAGCATGCAAATTGAACAAATGAGTATGGGAAAGCAAAGATAGAATTAACGTTATAATTTCTAAGTTGGATTCTAAAGGATGATCAACACATAGGTAATTACTTTTATCTTCTTAAATGAGCAACACCATGTTAATTATCTTCCACTATAATGGATGAATATATTTAGTTATTTATGTTGTAATTACAATCAATAACCCTCACCAGATTAATTTGATAATTGTGTGGACTCAACTAGATATCCATATTATAACCCTTATAAAAAAAGAATCCCTTATGATTGCTAAAATTGAACTAAAATGGGAAATAATTGATTAGTTGTTTATACATTAAATCTTAGTGAAGGTATCTCTCTCATATTAACTTCATTTATCAAAAAGGAGTAATGTGCAATAAGATAATTGTATTTTAATGCTAAGAGAAGAATGTCACTATGATCTTATTATTCTAACCTTGAAATGATGAATGTCATCTAGCTAATGATATTTTAATTTAAAGGATGCTCTCATGTGTCCTAATGCATATCCACCTTAATGAAATCAGTCCATTTATTTGCATTATCAAAACTCCAAATGAATTATATGGCTACTCACATTTTATCTTTCATATAAGAACTACAACTCATTAGTTGGCTATGCATGAAATCAAATGAAGGGACCTCACTCTATTAATTGTAGTTAATCCTTAATGAATGAATCTCGTCTGATTAACCATACTTTTAATATTAAAGGATGAAATCGATTGTGAATGGATACCCTAAACCCAATGAATGAACTTCATTATATTAAATGCATGAACCTTTTTGGAGGCCTCTTAATTTAATTATGAGTTAAAGTGCAATGAATAAATAACCTCTCAATGGCCTCCTAACCACCCAAAGTAATTGAATGCTTCCTAAAGTTATAAGATGTCAAACCATTGAACACATATATAATCAAGATCTATGCATTATCTCACAATTATGGTATCCAGTTTAATGGATCTAATGATGCAAGTTGAGTTAGGTGTAAGGTTATGTAATCGCGTTGGGAAACCTCTTAGGATCTTTTAGCCTTCTTTTAGCCTTCCGCTATGTTATCTAGTTAGAGATAACTTGAGATAACTTCAATCTATCTTAATATTTTAACTTTTCTTTAGCACTATTAATTAATTTTAAAAAAAAAAAATATTCACACTCTAATTGAGTGTTTTTAACTTAAACCCTTAGGGGTTTCCTAGTGGGGCATTACACTTTGTATCAGAGCCCATGTTGTAACACTGGGATCTCTGGTTTCGCTTGTGCCCTTAGTTGGTGTGTGTGTGTCTACCTTAGGTTTTATGCTTGTCCACCTTGATGTGAGGGTGTGATTTAACAAACCCTACTCGTGTGTAACGTGTGCGTTCACACCTTGTTTTCACCTTATTGATGTGGGTGTTTTGTCTACCTATTGAGGTCTTGGTCTATGATTTCTCTTACTCTGAAAGGGAGTCGTATGTACCTTCATTCTTGATTTGTTTTACTCTTTTGACTAATCCATCTGGGTTGGTTGTTAATGTCTGGGATCCAAAAGTACGAAATGTGCTTGTTTATGGTTATGATCTATTTTAATGATTGTCCACTTGAAAGACTAGAATGGCAAATGTTAATGCTTATCATGTAGTACATTGAGTGATTATGACTCATCTTCTTTTCTCTCTCTAAGTAAATTAAAAGGAATTGATATGTGTAGTTATCTCTTATTTATGTGTAGTTATCACTTATTTAAGTTTTCTTATTGCAAGAGAAAGGATGATATATCTTGAGCCCTTGTGTGAGCCTCATAATGTTTTTGTGCGTTAGATTGTGAAAGGGAATGACTTGGGAGTTAAATTTTTGGTTAATGATAGAAAATGGTATGTTTGCATTAAAGGGTTCTCCATGTGTTTGGTAGGAGTAGTATAATTAAATTTCATTTTAAGTAAGGTGCAATAAAATGCACATAGTGATTTTGTGAAAATTGCTTGATGTGAAAGGAATACCAAAAGTAGGCAAGTTGTAGTAGCTTCAAGAGTGAATTAATGTGCTCCTCGAAAGATTGTTTATGTGCTTATTCAACTAGTGTGATTTAGGACCTATTAAGTGACGCACTTTTAACTTTCTTTGGATATAGGTAATTGTCTTATTATGTTTCGAAAAGAGTAAATAAAAGACTTGTTGATTTGTATGCATTAAATGTGTAAAATCTAGTAGATAGCTCTTCATTTACCTCCTTGTCATAGTATAAATTTTCAATGTTAAATTTGATGTATTATTGTATTGTATTGTATTACGAATAGCGATTGTTCTCAAGAAGACTTGTATTACAAAAGAAAGGTTGGTTGTCTTGAATTCTTGATCAGAAAACTAGAACATTATAGTGCAACAATAATGATTAGAAATGTCATGTTAGGATGTTTTGGCACCTTCCTAAAAGATAGCAAAATGAAAACCATGCAACTCAAATGATAAACTTATATCCAAGCATATGGTGTGATCTTGGAATTCTTGTGTATTCGTAGGAAGTAGTTGATTTTCCAACTCTCTTCCCCCTCTTGTCTAAAATATAGGAATTGTTGTTTTGAAATACTATTTAGAATGCAGTGATTTAAAGAAATTCTTATAATGCATATGAAATTGTATGTTGCTTTGGGCTTCTAATTGAAAGGGAAAAGTTTTTCATCTTGGAAAGGGAAATTGCATAGTTAGTAATGTGAATGAAAGTGCTTAGGGAAGATTGAGAAAGATATCAGAATGATGTAATTTCTTTGTGTAAATTTGAATTGTCAAGAATTTTAGTACGTGGATCTAGAGTAAAATTTTTTTGGTGATTCATGTGTAAAGCATAATTAAAACGTCCCCTAAGTATATGTTAGCATAATGTAAAGTACTCCCTATAAATGTGACTAAACCAATAATGGTTCTATTCTGTGTGTGTTGTGAGAAAACCCGTACTTGTTTTGTGTGCCCATGGGATGGTGAAGTAATCAACCATGGGGAATATGTTTGTTTATGAGTATGGGAAACCATACCTATCTATGTGATGTTGCTTATTTGTTTCCTTACTGAGTGCCAACCCACGGGTTGTTGATAAGTCAGTATGTGAAGGGGTAGTAGTAGAAGTCACCATTCCTTGAATAGTATGAACAGCGTACGAGTAATGTCGACGCGAAGCGACTTTAGCTTCCCTATTTTGAGGAAAAATATAGTTTTGTAATGAAGCTATAACATAGGTGTACTCAATACTTCCCCTTGTGATGAACCGATTTACAAGGTTCATGTGTGCCAGCCTTATTCCTATCCTTTATTTTGAGCATACAGATGACAGTTTTTGAGCATATTGATGGAATTCTATTGGAACATCTATTGCCTTGTCTTCATGAGAGGCGTGTTATTGTTCTTACATAAGTTGCCAACTGACTAGTGTTGGTAGACTTGTGGGTAGACCTTAGCCATGTATACCTCTGGCTTACGGCGAGTATCCTGAGAGAAACATCGCTATGCGGAGTGTGACCAGCGCGTGCCTTATCCATGGGGTACACTGCCATGCGGGATACATCCATTGCATGCTTTGTCTGCTTGGAGTATTGCCATGCTGTGCTAAGACACGATGCGGGATGTAGTAGACATTCCCATGAGGCCTACCAGTAGGTATAGGGTAGAGCCATGCCACGTGACGACGTGATGTGGGGTGATGCCGAGGTGCACACTACCATGCCATGCGGGTGTGTGACTTGGCCACACCACATGATGAGCTACTAGGATAGCTAGACGATTGTTCCTTCCTTCCTCATTGGTGGCTAGCTATTAGTCACGTAGTGATGTAATGTGCACTTATGAATTTCTTTTATTTATCTATTTATTTCCTTGTGGGCGAGCAATTTATTTTACTTTGACCTTGACAGTTTAGCCACAATCTTGCAATCTTGATCTTACTTGATTTGATGTTGCAAATCCAGAAATTATTTTCTTGTTTTATTGTTGGAATTGACAATTATGATCTTTATTCTTTTGTACTTTGGTGGCTAAACTGGTTTATCCTTGTTGTTTTTGTATGTTGGTCTTGTGTTGCAATGTGAATTCCTCTCCAAGAACGTAGGAGACGAGCTTGGAGGAGTGTATACGAGGAAGTAGACGCAGGGAACCTTGAGGATGGAGGTATGTGAGGCTATGAGACAGTTAGGATCCACTACCTACCTATGAGTGGTGACTATCTCTTGGAGGCTAAACACCTTACACAACAAGGGATATTCACGAGGGACTTGTATGGAAGGTAGCACCGCTATGGTGTACCCTAGCACCATCAAGCCCTCGAGTGAGATGTTGGACATTTGCTGATTATGTATTTATTCTGAGAGTAGGCATAGAGATGTGGATCATATATGTTACCTTTGACCGAGCATTAGACATGCTCACATGTGGCCTATTGTGTTGTGCAAACCAGTCTTGTGGATGGATATTATGTGTAATCATGGATTAAATGGTATTAACTTGTCACTATGTTATGGGGCATAGTCATTGGAAAGGTTCTTGTTTGTCTAAAAAATGTAAACAATTGAGTTCTTACATTTCTCTTATTTGACGAAAGTTAACTTGGTTGTAAAAAAAATTGATATGTGAAGCTAGTTCTATGCGATAAAATTTTGTGATACGGAGGAATTGGTGAAATAAATTGACCTTGAGAGCATGTTTTCTTGTCATGTTTGATAAATGAGTGTGATAACTGTGTCTATATGTATTTTAATTGCTTTAATTTGGTGTAATAAGAAGGGAAAAGTCTCGTATCTTTACTATAATTGTGTGTAAATTCTAGAACGTTCTAAGATGTGAATGATGTTAGATGCACTTTTGTTAATGGATGATGACACTTGTAGAGGATTTATGATTAATGTTCTAAGATGATGGCAAAATAGTTAGTTGTGCGAATTGATAATTGTTAATTGAGTTTAAGGACTAATAAGTGTTGCAGGACTTCCGTTTAGCTTTGTGACTTCCAGGAGTAAGTCGGAGCCTAGCGGGGGGAATGTAATGCCCATACCCTAGTCGGGCTTGTAAAACCCGTGTGACCTTGATTGACTTCCTATGTGGCATTCTTGAATGGTAGGTTAACCGTGATGCAATGTGTAGTTTAGATAATATAAATACTTGTGCATACTTATTATTGTGCCTTTGCATCGATTCTTGTGTATATGTAATTGTTTCCTAACTCTTGTGATAAATCTCGAGCTAACGCCTTCATTGAATATGTATATGTATATGTATGCTTGCGTGATTCATGAGTGTAGGACATTGCAGTTACAAAACCGCCTAAGGCAAGGTTCATCTCCTTTGGGATTTGCAAGGTTGAGTATGCCTCCTTCATCTTTAGAATTCGGTTTTGGTGGTCATATAACTCTTGTCTTCCCTTAGCCATGGTCAGGTGAGCATCGCATGTGTGGTTCGTGGGGCTCTCACTTTTCATTGGATTTCATGTCATGTGATTTGGTGGACTCCCTCATTTTGCATGCCTTGCACGAGGTAAGTGGAGTTTGTTGTTCTAGGTATTAAATTCAAATTTATAAGTAGACGTGCACATTAGTAATTTAGAAATTTAAATGGGTAGCTTCCTTTATATGATTAATCATTAATTTAAGAGATTGCTTTAAATTATTATTGTAGCAAGCTTAAGGTATTTAACTGGGGTTCGTGTGATCATTTACGCATTTGTAACATTTATGCATTTGTAGTTGAGAAATTAGAATAAATAAGACTCTTGCATTAGATTAGTCATTTATTTAAAAAGGTCGCTTTACTATGTTATAACAAGTCAATTTAATAGTTAAATTCGATAATAATGAATGTAATGAGTTATGCGTTTTGGAAAGGAAAAATTTAAAGTCATTTGGGAGATAGAAATAAATTACTCATTTTCGCATTTTGGAAGAAAAAGGGGTAAATTATTATTATTTAAAAGAAATTATTTCCTTTTTACTTGTAAAGTGGATATAGTATAAAATTTTGGTTTTTAGAAAATTAAATTAATCAAAATATAAAGTGTTGGCTAAAGTGATATGAAGAAATTTAAAATTAGAGTTAAATAAGAAATGGAAGCTTTTTAATTTTAAAAGAAAAATGAATAAGAAGGATTGAATAGTGGGTTCCATTTTGATTTTCATTTATTTTATTTTAAAAATAAATGCCTAAATTCAAAATTGAAAATTAGGGCAAAATTAGGGTTTCTCATTTTAACCTAGCTTTGGAAACATTTTGGGGGTTCTCTCTTTTGGGGGATCTGTTGGAAAAAAATGGAGTCTTAGAGCAGCAGATGGGGGGAGCTCTTCATCAAGATTCTTGCCCGGAATGCATTATGAGGTAGGATTCGAATCTACCTTTTTATTTCTTGTTGGGTTTAAAAATAAAATAAAAAATGAGATATTCTCCATGGATGTTTGGTTTGAAGGATAGATTCAGTTTTTTTCTTTACAAGTTTGGTTGTTCTTGAAACAAATTCTTGTTCTTAATAGATTTGGTGGCTTAAAACCTGATGTGGAGATGTTTGTTCCATAATGGAATTTTTGGGTAAATCTGGAAACGAATAGACCTGTGAAACACAAAAAAAATGAATGATGCAACAATGAAGGATTTCATTCTGGTTAAATTTTTATGCAAAAAAAAAGGGGATTATCTCGGACTGTGCAAACGAATTTAAACAAAAATTTAATTAAACAAGAAAAAAAAAAAATATAAATTTAGGGGGTTTTGGGGGGGGAGCCGAAGCTCAACCCGCCCCTCCCCGTGTGCCGCTCGCAGTTCACTATCGGTGCCCACACACAGTGGGGGCCGAAGGTGACTGTGTCTCCATTGGAGGCCGCAGCCCCTTCCGGCACCACTGTGTGTGGGAGCCGTAGGGACTGCGTCCCCCATGGCGGACGCAGTAACCCTCGGGCTGCGCCCGTCATGGTGGCCGCAGTTCCTATCGGTTAGGGCACGGCTAGGGTTTGGCCACCCACCAATTTTTAAATTTGTTTTTTTGTTGTTGTTGTTGTTTATTAATTATTAATTAGTTTTTTTGGTAAGTTAAAAATTGGTGTTAGTTTGTTTTATTTTATACAATAAAAAAAAGATGCTTATTAATATAAATATATTATAAGCAATATTTTAAATTAAAATTTGAGTTGAGATGTACATTCTAATAAGTAATGATTTTCTATTTTAAATGTTAAAAAAAAGGGGGGGATAAATAGATATGTTAAAATATATGTTAATATAGGTAACATCTAATTAGTATATATACTTTGATGACCTATATGGACTTTTCTTTTTGAAATATAATATGGAAATGATTTTCATTATCTCTACAAATGTTGAAATGTACATTTAGGCTTAAATTCTTTTATGTAGGGAGATGTTGGGACTCTCGTTAAGGTGCTAATTAGTAAACCGGATGGTGGTGTAGTCCTTAGTTTGTTTTTATGTATGCAGTAGAAGCTTCATTTAGCTCGGAAATGGTTTTCTCATTTCTTTATTTACTCTTAATTTATTTTGTTCCTATATAGTAAAAAGGTATTTTTTTTGTGTAGTCAGAGAAGGGGCTAGATTGTTTTTGTAAAACCAACTTGTCATCTGTGTGTGACTAAGGATTGAATAATCTGTTCAAATTTTTGAGTCAACTTCAGAAAATGTAGTATTTAACCGTTAACGCTTGAGCATGGCTTATTAGTTTGGTAATTTGATGCGTCTGTTATAATAGCATGGCCTTGATAGGTAGGTTGGGTACCCATCATCTGATTTCTTTGTCTGACCCATGTTGGTCAAGTCTTCATTTAGGGTACCACCAGTTAAGAAATCCTTGTTATTTTTTCTTTGAAGTGTTTCAGTTGGAGCCACTCTAGAAGGGATCATTATGTAAACTCCAAATGAGGTGTCTATTGTTTATTGGTTGAGTTCGCCTAAGAGGCAAAGATGTAAAGACTTATAAATTATGTATTCCTAACGATATAATACCAAAGGGGTCTTGCAGTTGAGCAGACCCGGAGATGTAGCCCTTTAGGGGTGAACTCCAAGATCATATCTGTGTTATGCGATGTTTTTAGCCTACTTTGTTTTATGTTTTAAATTATCATGGATGGTTGTATTCTTGCATAAGTGTATGGTGGAAATTTAATGAATTCAAAATCTAAGTGCATAACATTATTCATCTGGATAAATGTAGTTATTTAGGTTCATAAAACATTGTGAAATTATGATGATGGAAAAGTATTTAAAATATTGTAATTAAAGTTGTGGAAAAAAAAAGTATTTTGATAAGGTTAATCAAACGTAGTAATAGTGGAACGAATCTTGCTAGGTTACATCATTGGATTAGCTTGTTATTAAGCATGCAAATTGAACAAATGAGTATGGGAAAACAAAGATAGAATTAACATTATAATTTCTAAGTTGAATTCTAAAGGATGATCAACACATAGGTAATTACTTTTATCTTCTTAAATGAGCAACGCCATGTTAATTATCTTCCACTATAATGGATGAATATATTTAGTTATTTATGTTGTAATTACAATCAATAACCCTCACCAGATTAATTTGATAATTGTGTGGACTCAACTAGATATCCATATTATAACCCTTATAAAAAAAGAATCCCTTATGATTGCTAAAATTGAACTAAAATGGGAAATAATTGATTAGTTGTTTATACATTAAATCTTAGTAAAGGTATCTCTCTCATATTAACTTCATTTATCAAAAAGGAGTAATGTGCAATAAGATAATTGTATTTTAATGCTAAGAGAAGAATGTCACTATGATCTTATTATTCTAACCTTGAAATGATGAATGTCATCTAGCTAATGATATTTTAATTTAAAGGATGCTCTCGTGTGTCCGAATGCATATCCACCTTAATGAAATCAGTCCATTTATTTGCATTATCAAAACTTCAAATAAATTCTATGGCTACTCACATTTTATCTTTCATATAAGAACTACAACTCATTAGTTGGCTATGCATGAAATCAAATGAAGGGACCTGACTCTATTAATTGTAGTTAATCCTTAATGAATGAATCTCGTCTGATAAACCATACTTTTAATATTAAAGGATGAAATCGATTGTGAATGGATACCCTAAACCCAATGAATGAACTTCATTATATTAAACGCACGAACCTTTTTGGAGGCCTCTTAATGTAATTATGAGTTAAAGTGCAAAGAATAAATAACCTCTCAATGGCCTCCTAACCACCCAAAGTAAATGAACACTTCCTAAAGTTATAAGATGTCAAACCATTGAACACATATATAATCAAGATCTATGCATTATCTCGCAATTATGGTATCCAGTTTAATGGATCTAATGACACAAGTTGAGTTAGGTGTAAGGTTATGTAATCATGTTGGGAAACATCTTAGGATCTTTTAGCCTTCTTTTAGCCTTCCAGTGTGTTATCTAGTTAGAGATAACTTGAGATAACTTCAATCTATCTTAATACTGTAACTTTTCTTTAATTCTCTTAATTAATTTTTTTTTAAAAAAATATTCACACGCTAATTGAGTGTTTTTAACTTAAACCCTTAGGAGTTTCCTGGTGGGGCATTACACATTGAGCTTCACATGCATTTCATCCGTTAGTTGATTCAGAATGGTGTTCTCATTCTGGAGTACATTCCCACTTTTGAGCAGGTTGCAGACATCTTCATGAAACCTTTTGCATCACCACGCTATCTTCAGTTGCCCTCTATGCTTGGGGTGAAGGAAGTTGTCCTTGGGGGGTCTTTATGAGGCCTTCCTCCCTTCTTCTTCTTTCAGCATGTTCTTTTATCTCTTTTTGGAGAGGAGTTATTTCCCACTGGATTTTCTCCTTTGTCTCCGTTTCATAGAGATTTCATTGTATTTGGGTACCTGATCAGGCCTTGTTGCTGGGACCCATCTTTCATGCTTTCAGTAGTTGTTTTAGGTTTTAGCTTCTCCCTAAGTCTAGCTTAAGGGGGGGTGTTAGAGTAATTGGGTCTTTACTTGATTAATTAAACATTATTTGTTTAATTCTTTAAGTTTCCAATTATCTTTTTACACTTAAGCTAACATTAGGTGCATCTAATTAATTATTTTAATTAATTATTATGTGCAAACCTAGGGTTTTCCCTTTTTAGGGTTTCTTGACCTATTAGAGGTTACTTTTTTCTTTTCATTGTATTATATTTTCACAATACTTTTTCCTGGTGAATTGGAGCTCTCTTGTTTTGGAGAAATTTTTTTCTTGTGTTTTTCTTGTTCTTCAGATTTTGCTTCATTGCTTCTCCTTGTAACAGGTTATTCGGCTTGCAGAAGATCTTCAGGCTACTATGGGGTTGTATTTCTCAACTCCTATAATATGGTGAGTTGGGCATCCAATCTGTGGTTCATGATTCCATCATTCTGGAAGATTGATTGAGGTCTAGTGAGGTCTCGTACAAAGAATAGTGTATTCAATAGAGTGCATAGTTTTGTGGTCAGTGGATTATTTTGGTTGAGTATTTTACCCTGTGGATCTGGGAGATGTATTTTGGATATGAAATTAACCTTACTTTAGGATTGTGGCCTTCAGTGTTAAGTTTGGTATTTGTTAGAAGATCTAGTAGATAATTTTTCTATTATAACAGTCTTTTGGTGGAGTTTCGTGTAAATATTTATTGTGTGGATCATGTAGAGTAATTTTAATGGTTGTTTGTGTGTTCAAGGTCGATGATATGGCATATGGGAAGCACGTGGACATGTTTTTTTCATTTGCTTAACTATTTTTGGATCGGATTGAGCCAACTTGGGTAACACATTTCATGTTGCGTGTTATGTAGTTTTTAGGCTGAGATAAAATTGATCTATTTGATGATGTGGATATATTATTCTGATTGATATGAGCATTTTTTGTGTAGATAATGATGTAGGAAGCATGTATGAGAGATTGTGCAATTATGTTGAGAGATTTGTGCTCTGGTATGTGACAAAGAAGAGCAGTGAGACAAAAGAGTGGAAGAAGACCTTTTGTGCTTAATCGGAACTACTTTTTGGCATATGTAGATGCTATCCATTAGTTCATTCAATCAATTATCATTTGTAATATTTTTTAAGGAAATGAGCCTCCCTCTGGGTTATAGCCCTCCTTTGTATTTGAGCAGTGAGATCTAGGAAGTGTGCTTGAATGCATGCACCTTCTCCTCTGTAATATTATTATGCTCCTAATCATAGTATTATAACATTGTGGGTCTTAATCCCACTATGATTTTTCTCGTAACTAGGTTTCCAAGTAAAAAGCTAGGTGTTATGGTGTTGATGATCTTGGCTTTGTGTTTCCTTTACTTAATTTGCATAATATGGTTGTATGATCAAGTTATTAAAGTCAATTTTGTTGAACATTGATTCACCCCCCCTTCCTCTCAGTGTTCCCTTGATTCCAAAAAAATGTTTTTGTAAACTCATGGTTTTATGTAACACTACTTGGTGATTTTGTGTGACCTTGTTTCTATGAAAACAAACACAAGTAGTTGTTTAAGGTTGTCTAGTTGGGGTTTTATGTCTTATTTAGAAAAGTAAATATGTGAAGCATGACATAGGATGCGTGGATGAATGCAAGAAACATGGAGGAGAAATTGGAGAGGCTTATTTTTTAGAGGTGTTCACGGAGGCTCTAAATATGTATTGTAATTCTTATTGTTGAATAATGCATGAGTCATGGATACTTTTGGAGCCTAACTTTTTTCCTCTATGAGTTTTTCCTAGGGTATATCTTGTGTCATATTTGGTGGATATGTTATCTATTCTTTTGAATCTGGATTTTGAATAATTTCTTCCATATATTTCTCTTTTGATTTATGTGGAAATTGGAATTATGTGGCTACAAATTTCCTTAATAAGAAGTATTCAAACTTCTCTCTTATAGGTCTTACAATCATCGTGATATGGTCAAGAATGTAATTATAGGCACATAAAATGAGATTTGTGTGATTATATTTAAGATCTTCATGATCTTTTGTAGGAGGAAGAGTAATCATGAGATATTTTAAGAATGTAAAAAAGGTTTGGTATTCTCTAGATGAAGGAAACTGAGTAGGAACTTCTCCTATCTCATATGAAGGAATATTTCAATATTGATGCATAGGACCTAGGTGGATCAAATAATGACAACTCAAATATCAAGGCAAGTTTTGAAAGTTCAAGGCACAATACACCCATTAATCCATTCACTAGGCAATACTCCCTCAACCCAGTTTACACCAAAATTAGCATAGCCTCACAAAATGACTAAGGAACCTTGGGTCAGGCTTATCAAACATTTTTAGACATCAAATAAACTCTCCATTTTCAATGGTTCAGCCCCAAAACACTTCCTTATGAGGGTTGCCTTGTATTGGCTCATACACCCTACTAGCCCTACTCAGAGGGTTTTTTGGCAATAACTCACAAACCACTGATCACAGACACAAAAATAAAACCTTTAAAAATACCCATTAAAGATTTTAACAACATATTTGGAATATACCATAGGTTATTTTGGTACGTTTGGGTCAAATTCATATTGTTGCAGGGTTTTAGACCTCCAATTAGGCCACTTTTACAAAGGAGGTACCCCAAAATCTTATGCAAAAAACAAACCAGTGGATCCAAAACTTGTATTCTATCTCCAAACTATCAATTCCACCAATTTTAAGTTCCCAAAAATTTAGATTTGTCTCAGACCTACTTCAACCCTCACTTCCATGCTTACATGGCCTAACACATGAAGATGTTAGGCACTCAACACCTCAAAAGTACCTCAAAACTCCAACCTTGCAAAAATGGACAAAAAACCATCTAGAGGAGTACCTTATCTATGATTCCCTAATATTTGTCCTTCTGGTTCCAAGGGAATGGCGAGTTATTCACATTTTTCAATCCAACCCTTACACCTAGGGTTCAGAATAGATTTTGGAAACATTCGCACTCAATGCACAATTTTCAGTAAAATCTCACAAAATTGATCTTGAATTAAATTTGGTTCACAAATATTTCCAATGAGTTTGGTCTAACATTCTAATTCATCCAAACAAGAAAGATATGAACATTTTTGCAGTAATCTTGTAGGAAATTGCAGAGAAAATGCTTCAAGTTTTATTGATTTCTTTCTCCAAATATCACATACAACAATAAAAAACACTACTCGACCTAAGGGAGGATTTTTATACATTCCTTTATTATTTCCAATGGTTATAACCATATTTTAAACTTGGGTAACCACTGGAATTACAATCTTGATAATGTTGCTTAACAACTTGTAAAAGTTGCAAGCAACTTTTACATCTTGTGACACCATTTTGCCAAATGACTTCAAACCTAACACATACATTTGCAACATTCTATAAATGACTTCAAGACACAATTTACATCATTTTTCACCCATCATTAACACATGCAAGTGATTTGACTATCATTGACCCAACTAGGACCTTATAGGTCTTTATGGTAGTAATTGGCATCAAAGGCCTTGCAATTGATTTGAAAAGATGGAAAAAGACTAAAAATAGATTGAAATGGAATCAAATGGTCCATAGGACCTTATTACAAGCTTGAATCAACACAAAAAACAAAACATCATGATAAAAGCCTTTGTGAGGCATCATTGTAGCCTAGGTGCTCCTGCACCAAATACTTCCTAGGAGGTAATGGAGAGAGGGGTAGAGGAAAATAAGTTTGGAAGCATAAACCTTCTCTAGATAATAGTGTAGTCTAAGGTCTACCAATACCCTAATTCCTTGTTCCATATGGCCAAGACCATGTCCAGTATATCCCTATATAGAAATCATGTTAAAAGAAACATGATAATATGTTTCTATATTTTATGAAGGATGTCTCACATCACAAACCCAACTAAAATGAGTATTCTAATCATATTGTGAAGCAAAAAATGGACAAAGAAGGATTGATCCTCTTGTAAGGATGCAAATCTTTTCTAGCCTCATTCATGTCCAAATAAGGAGTATCGTTGGTAATAGGATCCTCAAGGGTCAAAATATCCTTATGAGTATGATGAATTTTAAGGGAGGAGCAAGTTTCTTCATATTTTAATATTTCATCAACACTTAAAGTAATGAGATATGAAATTTTATTTAGGAAGTGGATGATACCTCGCGCACTAAAATATCCTGATACATAGGATAATTTTTAGGAGAGAAGTGAGTATATCACTTTATCAATATTCTAGGACATGAGAGTTATTAATGTTGAGGATATAATCCTCTTGCACCAAAACATCCACATCAGGAGAAAATCTTTGGTATAGGGACAATAATCCACCTCATCATCATTTATAGGAGGGGTACCAAAGGTACAACATGAAATATTTAGCAAATATTTTAGGAAAAAAACATGCTAGAAACATTTTTGAGAATGCCATTATTTAATGAAATCAAAGTGCTAGTTGAACAAGACAAGTGATTCCAATGAAATATGTGATTAATGAACAAATTGATATGAAATATGCACCTAATTAACAAACTAATAAAATACATGAATGGAAGTAAATTAGAATGTGCAAGTGTAAGATGCATCGGGTTCACTAAAATAAAAAATAGGAAAAGTGATTTTAGTGTAACATGTGCATTAATTGTTGGCATATGGACACTCCAATGAGACATTGTATGTGTTTGAAGGTTTTTTCATTGATGGCAACCTTGCAATCCTATGGCACTAGCAAGACATTATACTGGCAAAGCATTACACAGGCAACCTTGCAATCCTATGGCACCAACAAGACATTATACTGACAAAGCATTTCACTCTACATCGACACCGACACAAAAGAAAATATGTATACCGGCACAGAGGCCGACAGGATTTTTGTTATGTAATATTTTGTTTATTATTGTAAGCCGACTTGGCAAATTGTAAAATGACTCTTGTATATAAAGGAGATCATTATAGACATTTGAAAAGGTGATGTAAGGGCATAAAGAAAATTATTAGGCAGACCTAATGTGCAAATTGTAGGTCAAGGGTATATGTAAAGAACAGAGCAAGAATCGGTACTGAATCTAGCATTGGAGATGCTATTGTAAAGTAGTACAAGTCATTGGATTAGTATAATCCTTATTGTAAGTTAGTGTGACTTCCCATTGAGTAGTGAGCTCTAGGCAGTTGGCCTTCCTGCATGTGTAGGCCCCTATTGTAAGTAATATTCTCCTATTGGCCAGTGCGTGAATATTGTGGGTCACAAATCCCACCAAGGTTTTTCCCACATTGGGTTTCCTCATTAAACATCTTGTGTTATGGTGTCCTTTTCATGTGGATATTCTTGATTCTATTTATTGCATTATTTCTTGCATATCAGTACACTGTTATATTATGTTCTACATGTTTTAACTTAGGAAAATATTATTACCGGTTAGATACTGATTCACCCCCCCTCTCAGTATCTGTGGGACCCCTAACAATTGGTATCAGAACCTGGTTCTCTATTTTCTAAAGCCTAACAACTTGAGGAAGATCTTGACACTGGTAAAGATGGAAAATTTGATGAAACAACTTGAAGGAGCTCTTACAGACTATGATGCAGAGAAATTGAAAAATATCAAATTAGAAGATGATTTAAGAGCAGCTCAGGATATCATTCAGGCACTTCAAGAAAATTTTACTGTTGCAAGAAATAAGAGAAGAGAACTTTGTGAAAAATTGCAAAATGAGAATGATGAAAAGGAATCACTTAATGATATGATAAGCAAGTTGAAACAAGAGATCATGACAACAAAAAATGAAATGTAGGATATGACTATGAGATTTTGAAAAGAGATTGAGGATAGAAAGAAGAATGAAGAAGAATTGACCAGAAGACTAAGTGATGTAGCAAATGAGAACACAAGACTTAGCTATGAAAATGACATGTTGAAGACAGATCTGATGCATACTTAGAATGACTCAAATGAACTGATGAGACAAAAAGAAATCTTGGAAAGGGAACTGGAAACTACAAATCAACACAAAGAAAAATTTAAGAAAAGCTCAGAGGAACTTGGTACCTTGCTGAAGAATCAAAAACCTAAAGGTGACACTTCTAGAATTGGCTTGGAAGTTGGTGAAAGCTCCGGTATTGCAAATACTCAGGATCACAACAAACCTATAAGATAACCTAATGCTTATAAATTCAATGGAAGATGCTTTAACTGTAATAAGTATGGTCATAGAGAAAATGAATGTAGATCTAGGAATTATCAGAATATCAATACACCCACTGGTCAATGTTCAAAATGCAACAAAGTTGGTCATAACTCTGAAAACTACAGAATGAATGTGAGATGTTATGTTTGTGGAAGATTTGGACATTTATCAAATCAATGTAGAACACAAACCGACATAGGTTATGGGAAAGCTATTCAAAAGAATAATGTAACTTGTTATGCATGTAACAAGATTGGGCATATTGCTAAATTTTGTAGAAGTAAAGGTACACCGGTAGACAACAAAAGTGCTAGCTTGAAAGGTAAGGAAAAGTTGAAGAGGTTAAGCAAGAATTCTCAAAGCAATGGATTAGAAAAGTAGATCTAAATATTGGGAATACTTCTCCACTAGTAGAACCAATCAATGCTCCACTAGTAGGACAAAGTGATGCTTCACTGGTAGGACAAAGCAGTGCTCCACCGGTAGGAAGTTCTTCATCTAATTGAAGAAAATTTCCTTGAGGGTTTGGCAATCAAATGACACAAGTGCTAATTATTCCCT
This sequence comes from Cryptomeria japonica, assembly GCF_030272615.1. Classification (NCBI taxonomy): domain Eukaryota; kingdom Viridiplantae; phylum Streptophyta; class Pinopsida; order Cupressales; family Cupressaceae; genus Cryptomeria; species Cryptomeria japonica. The sequence goes on from NC_081411.1 coordinate 149,833,136, forward strand.
TGGTTAGAGATAAGAAGTTGCAAATTACTTATTACCAGTAGACAATGTTAAGTGAATACTTAACTGGCATGCAATTAATGTGGTAGATGGCAAAAAGACATTATAAAAATAAGGTTTTGGCTCCATTTCATTTCACCGTGATTTCAAATTTTTAGAGAGTGTGAAGATTCCGAGCTAAGGCATTTCAAGTAAGAAGCAAGAACACTCCAAGCAATCATCCATCCAAGGCAGAAAAAGGTATTTAATCATGGCATCCACCTCTACAATTGAATACATAGAAAACCCTACTGTTGTTGAAGTAATTAAAAGACCTAGGCCCATATTTCAATTAGTCCCTGAGATAGCAAAGAAGGATGATACCTTAGGCTCTTTTTCTCAAATCCCTAAAGGTGTTGTATATGTTGAATACCCTAGAATGTACATCCAGTACAACATTGAAGAGTTAGGAGATGAGGAAATCAAAACCATGTATAAAACCATAATATGTGATGATATCGGCAATGTTAAAGTTGAACACAAGGTTATTGAAATCCTAGGATTCACAAAAATCCTTAGCATTCCTAAATTTCCAAAGGATGTGATTAGGATAGTGTTAAGCAGAGTTCATGGAGAATTTTTCTGGCTAGATGCAATCCATAAGATCACCAAGGAAGCTATGAAAGCTATCATAGTGTTACCAACCACCGATAAGAGACCAGACAAAACCAAGAAGGTTCCAAATGACCTAGTTACAAAACTAATGGGTGCAACATTCGATAAGAGATCACTAAGGGTTAATGATGTAAAATATATCAATGTGAGATTCATAAGTATGATATTAGGTTACAAAGCCACTCATGCTAATAGACTTCACTTAGTTTCAAGTTTATGCATTAAGAGTACTTATGATATGGTGACAAACAATGTAAAAATTGACATCTATGAATGGTTAAAAGATGAACTAATAGACAACCTTGGAAAGATAAAGATGGACAAGAAAGGAACTTTTAGATTTGGAAATCTGTTGATATGTCTAATGCTACACATAAAAAAATAGGTTCCTAGTATAGGTTATAAAGAACTTGGATATGACATACCGATAGAAAAGCAATTGACTGAACTGTTCAGTACCATGGGTGAAAACAAGGAGAACAATATTCATGAATTTTTCCAAGCATTGAAGAACAAAATGAAGCAAAGAATAAGGTTATCCTAGAAAATAGTACACAAATACAAAGATGATATATGCTTTGTTATTAAGAAAGATGAAAGCTGGATGGAAGTGGTCATCCCAAGAACAATTTGGGTGACCAAAATGGGCTATGAGACAGATGATCAGATAGTTGAAACTTATGCTAAATCACTTCTGGAAGCCCCAAATGAACCTAAGGAAGAAGTATTTGGTAGTGTTGAGACCATAGAAAGCCAAATACAATCAAAGAAAAGAGTAAAGAAGGTTGAGGAATTTGTGAGGAAAGGATCTAAGAAAGAAAAGGCCATTAAGGAGGATGTACTAAAGAAAATCGGCATAACAGAGGATGAGTTGGCAGCCCCACAACCTGAAACTCACCTATCACCGGTAGGTACTTCTTCGGAAGGTGATATGCCAACAACTTTTAAAAGAGTTGTTAGAAAAAGAGATCCCTCACTGGCAACCACTCCTTCACCTAGAAGGACAAGGCAAAAGCAACAAGCAGTGAGATTTCTAGTTAGAAAGGTCACACACAAGAAGAAGCTAACACCAAAGAAAAAGAAAAGGACAAATAGTGACTTGACACCTCTTGATATATTGTTAAATGAAATCACAAAGGAAGGAAAACTGAAAAACATAGAGAAAATTTATGACACTCTATTTGTTGATGAGAAAGAGAAAGTTGAGGAAGGTGTGATACTACATATGGACATGTACAAGAAATTTTTGATGGAAGTAGCAACTGAAATTCCTGATGATTTGTACAAAAGACTTGAAGCTACAAGGCAAGCAGTGATTGAATTAGATAAGAAAATAAAAATAGAGAAACTACTTGCTATATATCCAATAAACTCTTCCAAGTAAATTGATGATTTGATTGCTTAGGCAAACTGGTCAGTATTCTCTACTGCACACCGGCACATTTCACTGATGGCAGGAAGAGTTACTGAAGTAACAGAGGAAACAGAAGATGGTTGGGACATATTCTTGGTTGACAAGGAAAAATAAGAAGAATATAGGAGACCTAAGCCTATAAAGGTATATCAGAAGGACAAAGACAAGGGGAAAGGAAAAATTGGTGCACCACCAAGCATAAAGGTTAAAGACAACCTACCCCCATCAGTGAAAATTACAACTACTGAAGATCAACCAGTAGCAGAAAGTATGGATGTAGAAGATAGAAATCCTAATAGTGAAGTTTTGTATACTGTAAATGTTGATACCCAAAAGATCAACATAATAGTTGATAAAGATACAACTAACAAGTCAGATATGGCTAATGAGCCTCCGGTAGCAGAAGAAACAAAGAAACCAATAGAGGATACAAAGAAAAAAGTAGAGTCTGAGGCACAAATAGAAATAACACAACATACAAAGAAACCATCAAAGCTAAAGGCTCCGGAATAGGTTCATAAGGAAATAGTGCCACCAGTAAGTAGCGAAGTAGGAAAACCAGTGCTAAAAGAAATGCAAACACAAACTGACCTACCAGAGGTCAATACAAGCATGGTAACTTCCACCGGTACTCAGATTGTTGGGTCATCATCAACATTCAAGTCAATAAATGTGACTAAGGTATTATTAGATTCTATAAAGAAAATAACTGGTTGCAGTTCACAAGCTTATAAAGCAATAGATGATTCAATACCAATTTTGAAGGCAATAGCTCCAAACTATAATATAGATAATAAAGATTCTTTAGGAAAATTGGACACATTATGTAAATATATTTCTAAAAACATTGAGAAAATAAAGGAAGAATTAGTAAAGGACAAGGTAGAAAAAGAGAAAAAGAAATTCTTTGATGAGGAAATAAACAAGTGTAACAGAAATTTTGACACACTTCTACTGGAACTATGTAGTTTGTTGAAAGAATACAAAAATCTGGATAAAGATACATGTAAAAAAAAAAATTTGATTGTAGATATTGTTGGTATTTTGGTAGGTTTTTGTCATTGATGTCAACACCTGCTAAATAAACCTACTTTGGAGATCCAACAACATTCACTGGCAATCAGTAAACTGTTCAAACAATCACTGGTATATGGTTAACCGGTAGGATATAATGTTCATCAGTACCTGCAATGACATGGAAGACACTTGGTAATGTCAAAGACATCATGTGGACACTTTTCCTTGAAGTAATATCATTGGTATATTCTTATTTGCATATTTGCTTTTACCGACAAATAGGTCCAGGTTATCTAGGGTTACACTGGCAAGTTTATCTTTTCCAGATCAGCATGGCATGCTATGGAGATGATTTATTATTGTTGTAAATGCATTAAGCTGACATGTTCAATCATTTATTGCATCGGATACTGTATTATTTGTAAAATGTTTTATTGTAATATCTTGTAGAGCTGACCTACTAAAATTGGTCTTAGGGTATTGTATAAATGTAAGATCTTATTTGTAAGATCAAGTGTGGAATGCAAAAAAAGTTTTAAGAAAGGGTATATGTGAGATCAAGTAGAGATATACATGAAGATATCTTTTGAAGGTGAAGTTAGGTATTTGTAGAAGCATATCAGCATTACACGGGTACTGAATCCAGCATATGAAGATGCTATTTTGTGTAGTACATTCTCATTGGATTTAACCATCCAAATGTAGTTAGTGTGACTCCCATTTGTGTTTGAGCAGTGAGCTCTAGGTTGTTGGCCTTTCTGCATGTGCAGACCCCTCTTGTACACTTGTACACTTACTATCTGTAGTAGTATCATTTGATTATGGGTAAGGTTTCCCATCATGGTTTTTCCCCTTACAAGGTTTCCACGTACAAATACTTGTGTCATGTGTTGTGGATGACTTTATGTTTATGTTTCATGCATTAATTCTTACCGGTATAGCAATTTTTGTTAACACTTTTTACCGGCATACATAACTATCCTACCGGTACTAAGCATTAAGTTGGGTAGTAAGATTTTGGTTTGAATTTATTAGACAACTGATTCACCCCCCCCCCCCACCCCCCCCTCTTGGTTGTCCTTGGGACCTACAATTGGTATCAAAGCCTAGTCCTCTTTTTTTTGCAGAAGTTTAACAACTTGAGGAGATCCAATGTCTACTAATTATTTTAGAAAGGATAGTACTAAACTTGATGGAACCAACTATGGAATATGGAAAATCAAAATGGAGACACATCTGAATTGCATTGGAAAAGACATCTGGGAAGTTACTAAGAATGGTTATACTGCTGCTATAGCTAGTCAGCCTGCTCCTATTACTTTAGCTAAAGATGAAGAAAATGATTGCAAAGCAAGAGAAGCACTTTTGTGCGCATTGTCAAATCAACAAATCATGGGATTATCAGATAGATCTACTGCAAAAGCTATTTGGGATCATTTGGAAACACTGAATGAAGGGGATTCCATAGTCAAAATTGCAAAACTTGAAAGCTTCCGAGTCAGGTATGAACATCTGAAAATGGAAGAAGATGAAAGAATTTTTTCTTTTATGGAAAGAGAAAATGAAATTGTTTTAGGTATCAAATGTTGTGGAGGAACCTTGAGTGAAGATGAGATTGTTTCAAAAATCTTAAGAGGTTTGCCACCGACATATAAAATGAAGGTTATTGCTATTAATGAGTTGAGAACAATGCCTAATACATCAGTAACTAGGGATACATTGATTGGAAAATTTTCAGCTTTTGAAATTGAGGAATTTGGTCCTGTTGCTACTATAAAAACTGATTTGGCCTTCAAAGCATCAACATCATCTACTCCATCTTTTGACAAATTAGACTGGAGAGCCTTTTATGCAAGAGAACTTGAAGAAACCAGGAAGTAGAATGAAGCGCTTGAAGAACTTGAAGCACTATTTGCAAGAAAAATGCCAAAAGGTCCAATTGGAAGTAAGTATGAAGGTAAAGCACCCTTTAAATGTTTCAAATGCAATAAGATTGGTCATATGGCTTCAAGATGCCCTGATAGACATGCTAGACTAAGAGAATAAGCTAGAAGGACATATAAACCTAATCCTGAATATCAGAGATATAGATTTAAGAAAAACAAGGATAAATATTGTTACATTGTTGATGAAGGTGTGACTGATGATTCTAATGAGGATCCAACAGACAACGGATGGGTCTTCATTGCTATAATAGAAGATCAACCGGTACCTATTGCTCCACTGGTAGAACAAGCGCTAGCAGCTAAAGTTGAATCAAAGGATGAATGGATTATTGACTCAGAATGCTCACATCATATGACTGGAGACAAAGGCAAATTCTTGAGCTTTCAAGAATACAATGGAGGTTTAGTAAGATTCAGAGATGACAAAGCCTATTCAATCAAAGGTAAGGGTTCAATATCTCTTGATGGTAAACATAACAATGATAATGTTTACTATGTTGAAGGATTAAAACATAATCTTTTAAGTGTTGGTCAATTAGTTGAGAAAGGTTTTCAGTTACAATTTAAAAATGGAAAATGCAAAATCATGAATAGAACTAGTTTGGAAATTGCAACCGGTAATCAGACTAGAGGTAATATCTTTCATTTGAATAACAGTGAAAATTCATGCTTAATTGCTCATATAGATGAAAGTTGGCTATGGCATAAAAGACTATGTCATGTAAATTTTGATTGCATGGTAAAAATCAGTACTTCTAAGGCAGTTAGAGATCTACCTAAAATTGTGAAACCTCAGAATACAATTTGCAAGGAATGTCAATTTGGAAAACAGGTTAGAGCTAGTTTCAAAAGTATTCCAGAAAAATCCAATAATGCTCTTGATTTAATTCACATTGATTTATGTGGTCCAGCTAGAACTAAAAGTTTACAAGGTGATAGATATTTCATGCTAATTATTGAAGACTATTCTAGAATGTGTTGGGTTACTTTTCTCAAAGAAAAATCAAAAGCACTTGGGAAGTTCAAACTATTCAAAGCAATGGTTGAAAATGAAACTGGTAAGAAAATTAAATATTTAAGATCAGATCAAGGAGGAGAATTCACATCTAGAGATTTTAATACATTCTTTCTATAAGCACTGCAATGACATGGAAGACACTTGGTAATGTCGAAGACATCATGTGGACACTTTTCCTTGAAGTAATATCATTGGTATATTCTTATTTGCATATTTGCTTTTACTGGCAAATAGGTCTAGGTTATCTAGGGTTACACCAATAGGTTTATCTTTTCTAGATTAGCATGGCACGTTATGGAGATGATTTATTATTGTTGTAAATTCATTAAGCCGACATGTTCAATCAATTATTGCATTGGATATTGTATTATTTGTAAAATGTTTTATTGTAATATCTTGTAGAGTTGACCTACTAAAATTGGTCTTAGGGTATTGTATAAATGTAAGATCTTATTTGTAAGATCAAGTGTGGAATGCAAAATTTTTTTTAAGAAAGGGTATATGCAATATCAAGCAGAGATATACACGAAGACATCATTTGAAGGTGAAGTTAGGTTTTTGTAGAAGCATATTGGCATTACAACAGTACTGAATCTAGCATATGAAGATGCTATTTTGTGCAGTACATTCTCATTGGATTTAACCATCCAACTATAGTCAGTGTGACTCCCATTTGTGTTTGAGCAGTGAGCTCTAGGCTGTTGGCCTTTCTGCATGTGTAGACCCCTCTTGTACACTTACTATCTGCAGTAGTATCATTTGATTGTGGGTAAGGTTTCCCACCATGGTTTTTCCCCTTACAGGGTTTCCACGTACAAATACTTGTGTCATGTGTTGTGGATGACTTTATGTTTATGTTTCATGCATTAATTCTTACCAGTATAGCTATTTTCTGTTAACCCTGTTTACCGGCATACATAACTATCTTACTAGTACTAAGCATTAAGTTGGGTAATAAGATTTTGGTTTGAATTTATTAGACAACTGATTCACTCCCCCCCCTCTGAATTGCCCCTGGGACCTACAGATATTGACAAGAAAATAAGCAAGACACAGGATGAGATAAATAAGCTTGCAGACAATTTTGTCAACTCAACAGATTCATTATCAATTTTTGAAGAGAAAATAGCAAATTTTGAGGAAGAATTGCTCAAATTGGAAAGAGAAAAAGAGAGAATAATAAACAAGGCAAAACATTTGAGATATAAACTGAATCCAAGATTGGACTATTTAGCATCTTTGTGGAAGGAAATTTCAGAGGCACTAACACAAGGTAGCAAAACACTGGTAGAGCATTTGCGGCAGCTCACCGATACAATACAGAGGACTAAAACAACAATAAAAGATAGTAAAAAGTTTATGGGTAGTATAAACTTAATTTTGGGAGATCTTTTTTAGATAATAACTACCTAGCTACAAGGTTGAGGATATGGATAGATGAAACTACAAACTCTACTGACATTTTGACAACCTTTGTCATTGATGCCAAAGGGGGAGTAGTGGGATGAGAAAGTTCAAAATACAGGAATCATATGCTCAGGGCGAGCTCTCATATTTTTGGTAAACATTTTTGATAACATTTTTTTTTGGACTACACATTTTGGATAATTTTTGAAATTTCTCATGACTGTTGCCATCAATTCCAAAGGGGGAGATTGTTGGCATATGGACACTCCAATGAGACATTGTATGTGATTAAAGGTTTTGTCCTTGATGGCAACCTTGCAATCCTATGGCACCGGCAAGACATTATACCGGCAAAGTATTACATAGGCAACCTTGCAATCCTATGGCATCGGCAAGACATTATACCAGCAAAGCATTTCACTCTACACCGACACCGACACAGAGGCCAACATGATTTTTGTTATGTAATATTTTGTTTATTATTGTAAGCCAACTTGGAAAATTGTAAAATGACTCTTGTATATAAAGGAGATCATTGTAGACATTTGAAAAGGTGATGTAAGGGCATAAAGAAAATTATTAGGCAGACCTAATGTGCGAATTATAGGTCAAAGGTATATGTAAAGAACATAGCAAGAACTGGTACTGAATCTGGCATTGGAGATGCTATTGTAAAGTAGTACAAGTCATTGGATTAGTATAATCCTTATTGTAAGTCAGTGTGACTTCCCATTGAGCAGTGAGCTCTAGGCAGTTGGCCTTCCTACATGTGCAGGCCCCTATTGTAAGTAATATTCTCTTATTGGCCAGTGAGTGAATATTATGCGTCACAAATCACATTGAGGTTTTTCCCACATCAAGTTTCCTCGTTAAACATCTTGTGTTATGGTGTCCTTTTCATGTGGATATTCTTGATTTTGTTTATTGCATTATTTCTTGCATACCAATACATTGTTATATTATGTTCTACATGTTTTAACTTAAGAAAATCTTATTACTGGTTAGATACTGATTCACCCCCCCCTCTTAGCATCTGTGGGACCCCTAACATTAACATCAAATCAATTCATTCTCAGATACAACATTAGAGATGTGAGTGGGATTGGCTTTCTATCCACAAGGAATAGCCGTGTTGTCCAAGACTCACACTTCCACTAGTTGCATGTGATTTGGATTGGCTGAATGTTTCTGCTTGTGAACTAAGCTAAAAATAAAAATTTGATTAAATCTACATAATATAGTAAATGAAACATGAAATACAAAAATAATAAGGCCTATAATGAGGATGCAAAGAAGATGACACTGAAATATGGAGTTGATTATGTTGGATAAAAGCATTGGTTGATCATGTTTGAAGGTGACAAAAGCTTGAGAGATGTATGAAAATAAAATCAATAATTTATGCACACTTGTCTCCTAAAAATATGGGTTAATCTGGCATGGTAGGGGTGTTGAGAACCCTATTATTAAGGTATCATATGAATTAAAGTCTAAAAACATCTGTCACTATCTAATTTTTCTATCTATAACTTTATTGTTGTCTAGTCTAGACCTATATGCACAAAAAAATAGGAAAAATGATTGTGTTGTATATGGGCATGCCTAAGTCAAACCTTGTGTCAGTTTTTGCACCTCCATAAAAGTAATAGTGAGATGAAGAGCTTATTTTAATAGAAATGGCTAAGTGAATGATAAATGTCAAAACAAAAAAGCTACCTTAGGTGTGAAATCCTCTCAAGGAGTTCCACACAAAGGTGGTGATACAATACTATTTGAAAGTCCTACAAGTATTATTTTAATAACATAATGACAATAATAATGAGATTCATGAACCAATAGCATAGCTTTGGTGTAATAAATTGTAGATGCTTGTAGTCTACTACTTTATAGTTTGATAGTTCATCCCTTGTATGATTTCTTTCGATCTAGATTAGATGAGATATTATGAAGAACAATACATGCTCCTTATATAGCACAATCACAATGTTATCTTAGGTGCAATCCAATAAATAATAATCAAATTCAAAGATCGATAGATTGGACCACCAAAGGAAAAGGTTGATAGTTATATAATACCACAAATTTCAACCCCTTTTGGTAGGACTAGGGTGTTGGGTGCTCAATTCCATCCAAAAGAATCCCTTTATAGAGAGAACCAAGTATCAAGGCCCTTAACATAGGATCTGGTCTCAAATTTTGCATTTGACAAAGAGTTAAGCATAAGATCATTGATAATTTTTAGGGTAGGATAGAAAATACATGATCTTAAAATGAACTAGGTTAAAATAGACTAAAGAAAGTACCAAATAGAGGATGAAAATGTTAGGATAAAAGGTTTATGACACTACAAGGTTCTACTCCAATAATTGAGTTATTTGATTGATAAAGAGAAGATTTATTATTAACATAGGTACAAGATTTACATTTGTTGCTTCCAACTTCTAACTCCCATGTCCTTTCATCAAAATTGAATATAGTCCTTCAATTTCATGTAAGCTATCATCACCAAGAAATATCCTTGCACCTTTCATTTTTTCTAAAAAATTAAATAAGCCATTAAAGTGTCATATATTGGGTAGCTCTTGAATGAATATACCATTTTTTGTTTGAATTTCATCTATCTAAAGATACTATCATTATATTATGACCACTTTCTTCTTGAGAAAAAAATAATTTTCTCATTTAAAAATTTCCTTTGTCCTCCTACATGTGATTTCTTAGGACATTGATCACATATGTCCTTCTCCACAATTATAATTTATGTGATAGCATTTTCTATTTTAGAATCACCCTTTTTATTTATACATTTATTTTGTGTCTTTTAAAAAATGTGTCTATTTTTATTATCCCTTCGTTGATTTGATTGCCTTCAATTAATTTGGTCTTTAACTTTGATATGATTTACCTTATTCTAACCATTATATTTTATTCTCTTCATAAATGCTTAAAATATCTTTTTAAAATCTCCTATGATATTTTTAAGCCCATCTTCTTCATTCAATATAGCACACCATAAACTTATCATAATTTGATATTCTCATATTTTCTAGTTAACTCTAATGTATAGATGAATATTTTAAATAATGGTTTTTTTTTTGAGTATTCATACTCAACCCTTATTTTTACAAGTTGATTTCATGAAGTTTTAATTTTTCAATATTATGATTCATGCTTTCTCTTCCGTTCATTTTCAAATGAGTTAAGTGCCTTTTAATACACCACTTTTATTTGAAGGTTATTCATATATTTTTTGCAAAAAATTTCATATTTACTTTGTCGTTTTTCAAATTTTGAACATGAGACCTTATCCCTAGACTAATTTTACTTAAAATGATATCTCATGCATTCATGTCTATTTTATTCCCTTTTTCATGTTTACTTTCATTTATAGATTTGTCTTCTATTGTTAACTCCACCAACCTCTCATTTGTAGAATCAATTCCACTCGCATTTCCTACTCGCATTGTTAGAACCATCTAATTTTTCACAAACCAAAATATTAAAGATCTTAGAGGAAGCCACAAAAAAAAGAATTGAATATATTAAGTCAAATAATAACCTATAGAATATATTAAGTCCAATAATAACCTTTTTTTCTCATAGCTAAACCTTCCTATTTCACTAATCTATTTATGGTAAGCATATATATTAAGTCAAATAGAATAGAAAGAAAAATTGAATAAATAATACAACTGATTGAGGGTACAATATTTATTCTATTATTATGTCTATTTTAGACTTTTAACCACCCTTTGATGTAAAGTATCCACCTCCTCCAACTAGCTTACAGTTGGTTTCAAGTTTAATGTGAAAACCATTGGCTGAGAGAGAAAAGAACAATCTGATATTACTTTTTCAGCTAGGTCAATAGTGGTGAAGTCGCTAAAAGATTTAACAAAATGATGAATGAATAGTAATATTTTCATCTTTGAAAATTTTCATCGAGAGCTATAGTGAACTATAAGAAAGGGTAAGGAGACACATCACTACTTCCCTCTTTGAACCTTGAAGGATTGAATTTGTTCGGTTCATTGAAATACTCTTTCTTCCTATGCATGCTATAAACTGTCCATAAGATTTGCTCATAGCAAACACATCCAAAATGAAGATATCATATTTCTACAATCTATAGTTTTAGTCATTATAGTTTCTAGATTAGATTGTAAGAATTTTTTGGATCAATGTTTCAGATCACACTAATTATCCATTATCAATTTCCTTGTTCTCTTTAGCTCTCTACAGTATCCTGCTAATGGATCATGGAATGTGATCTAAAATATTGATGCAAATATCTATTACCCAATCTAATTTAGAAAAATATTTATAAAAAAAATTCTTATACAATATTATCCAAAAATTATAGTGACTAACACATCTAGAAACCACTAAGTTAGATGTGGTTTTAATTACTTGAAGGAAAAAAAAAGGATTTTTAAGTTATTATGGTTGAATTTGAATTGATAAAAAGCCATTAAAAATCTATAGCTTACATTCCATCCTTTGGGGATTGTATACCCTATTGGGAATTGACATTGAATTGGTTGGTTTCACTATGTTGTCATTCAGGGCAACATGGTATTTTGTTTTGGCTTCATGTTTTGGTTCATTTGTGTACCAACACGCACTTCATCAACACTGACACCGATAGGATAGAAGGATTTATTTGGTTACTAACAATGCAGACCAATATGGTTTAGAATATGGTTATCGATATTGGAGGCCAACATCTCTTGGATCCAACATCGACAATTGTTTTTGATATTCATGTATTTATGCTATCTAGCCGACATGTAATTTGACATTGTAATTATCTTTGTAAGACGATATAAGGCATGATAAGTTGTATAGGATATATAGGTCAGTTGGATTAGATCATTTTGATATAGATATGGTGATTTATATGTGAATGTGATATAATACAAAATATATCAGAAAGATTATGTATATGAAGATATTTATGTAAGGGTCACTAATACATTTGGCCTAAAATTTTGACAGATGTTTTCGATGAAGAAGGTATATTGTGATCAAATTTGATTTTGTTTTGAAAAAATGCATGATTTCATCAGAATTCCAATGATAATGCAACATTTGGTTTTGATGAAGAAGGAATTGGCAATAACATTTGGGTTTTTTTAGAAAAAGTGCCCGCATTCGTCGAAATTCTGATGATCGCGTGCATTACTTGAAAAAAGAAAAGTCATTTCATAAATCCCACCTCTTTACAAAATCCCACCTCTTTGTTCCACCTCTACCATTACAAAGTCCCACCTTTGTAGTGAACCTATGGGTTTAATCATTGCAGGAAAGATCATTGGTGTGAAACCAGTTGGTTCTGCAGCTCAGGCTGGAAGTGGAGGGAGTACGATTCAGTTCTATGCTTTCCCAATGAATGGGAATTATTGACCTAAAGAAGCAAGTAGAGGAACATTGGAAACAACTTGAATTCCTAGACACTCACTATTGAATCTCCATCCATCTTCACTAGCTTCAACCACAACTATTTGTGTAAGCGTCCCTTCCCGGTTGAGCAAACGAGTGGCTACATAAAGGCCCTCCCAAGGTATCTTAGTTCACATTGTCTCAGCACATATTAGGGGATCACAATGGGGATCACAATAGGGAACATGTAGGTAGGGGCCATCCCCTCATGAACATGAAGGAGGGAGGTGGGTATAGTTCCCTGTGGGTTTAATCATTGTAGGAAAAAGGTAGGGTATAATCAAAAAATTCATTGTTATACATATTCAGATATTTAGATTCAATGTTTATTATATATTTATTAGATTAATTGCCAATAGCAGAGATGGTGAGAGGTTTTTGTAATATGATATGATCGATTTAAAATAAGAATTTCTTACAAGACCTAAACCATTGAACAATCCTACAATCAGGTATCAATTAAACACTGCATTTTAAATAATGAACAATATAGTTACCCTAAAACATATTAACACTACTTTCCATATTTAAAATATATCCTAATTAAGGAGAGGGATGACCTAAACCTGCGTGATCAAGTGTCATTATGTAAACTATATCCTAATTATGGATGTTGGTATATATGGTTGTGATAGAGAATCCCTCCTGCAGAACCGTGAGAGCAATGTGTAGTGATCGAGCACTATTTTTTTGTCAGTGTTTTGGAAGGGAGCATAAGTGTACCATTAGGAAGGTGGTATAAAATGGAAGCTGAGAGGTATAAGGTTATGAGGTGTGGGTTAGGATAAGATAGGGAGGTAAGTGATGAAAGATGTAATGGTGAAAGAGTAAGTTAGGATATGTTCGGGGTTTGGGAGGTAGGAAAGTGAATGGGGGGAGATAAAAGGATGTGAAGGATGGAATGGGGTTAGTTAGGTGAAGTAAAAGTAAGTGTGTATGAGGTTAAGGTGTAGGATAGGATGTAGGAAAGTGGAGGAGGTTAAGATAGGGGATATGAAAGGTAGATGGAAGGTAATAATGATAGGAAGTGAGGTAAAGGTTATGAGGTGTGGGTTAGAAAATAGGGTGTAGGAAATGGAAGGAAGGGTCATATCACTTTGAGAGTTTTCACCAAGATGAGTAGCCTGAGTATGGACTTCAAATCTTACAAGCCATGAGGATCCACATGTAGTAGAGGAGCATATACTTGCATCTTGGGAGCTTATTAGGAGTTCGCCTTGAATTTGGGAAATACACATAGAGGAGATAGAATATTGATCAATACACATTACCTAGCCTCATCATGCATAAATACAAGAGGTATAGACTATAGAAAGCACATATCATGAGCCAAAGGATCATATTCGAGAGTTGCTTCATCTCCAATCCTCTACATTTTTAAGATCCACAAATGGGGTTGAGAATAAGTCTTGGTTACTTATCTTGGACTTATGCTTTGGGTTGCATCTATATGTGAGCAACCTAAAGGCATAATTTTCAATGCAATTTTTGAGAGGACTTGCTTCCACCTTGTGGTACTGGGAGGATAAAATGCACCAACTCACATTGGAAACCCTCTCTAGATACCATTTTGGAGTGCTTCAAAGTGTGTTCTATTTCAAAATATTTTTGACAGAGATGCATAGATGAGTTTCACAATTTACATAATAAGGTTTCATTGTGGCTCAACATGAGAGTTAGTTTTTGGAGTTCTTGTAGTTTGTAGATTACATTCAAGACAAGTTACTTGTCAATTATTTCATTAGGGGTGGAAAGCCCAAAATTTCAGTTTTCCTACACATGGCCAATCCAAATGACTTTAGGGTTGCTATGGCAAAGTCTCTTATGGAAAAGGAGGTACATGGGAGGACACAAGAGGCATGAGAGAATTTTGTAACCTTGATGAAGGGACTAAAGTGTCCATAGGCCTCCCCATCCTTCAAAGGATAATTTAGACTTACTATATGATTTATAGACAAAAACCCAATAGTATCAATATTAGGGACAAAGGTCTACTAGAGAATAGTAGGGGCCATAGGGTAGTCACATTTGACCATCATCGACACAAGGATATTTTAGGTATGAGAGACTATAGGGCTATCAAGATAGGCCTTCTATGACTCAACAACCTTTTAGGGGAGAATATAGTGTTTTTAGTAATTAGGATCTTCTAATTATAGTGGGGCCTAGCCAACATAGGGTTATATGAGAGGCACATGTTATGTATATGTTAGTATCAGATAGAGAGTGCCCACAAGATTTTAGAGTAGGTGGACACCATCCTAGGATGTCAAAGTAGATAGTTGATATGTGGGTCTTTACCCTCCCAACCACTCAACATATACCACCATGGGTCTTTACCCTCCCAAACACACAAAGGTCAAAGGAAGATTCACTGCTACAACACTCACTTTTTGTGACAGTCTCAAGCACTTAGGACAGTCACTCCTTTCATGGCCATTCTTCTTCACACAATACTCTATAACATTAATTATGATGATAGTGTACCTCCTTAAACCTTCCACCAACACCTAACTCAATACCAAACTCTTTCCCAATCTCGCTAATGGACTAATTAACTCAACTCACTGTGAAATTGTGATGGTCAATGCAAGGTTTAGGATAGTAGTAATTAAGATCTTCTAATTTTTGTGGGGTCTATCCAACATAGGGTTATATGAGATAGGGGTAAGTTCAATAGTGATGTGTATTAAATTTTCATCAAAGTTTCTTGTTAGTGTTACTTTGTATCAGCATTAACCACTTATTGTCATGGGAATCAACTAATAGACAACATAGATATTTATCATCAACCTCCTTTTTTATCACCATAGGGATAAAAATTTATTAAACATAATGAGAATTATAGAGAAAAAAAGTAGATACATAACCTAATCTAATCTCCATTTGCATAACCTAAGAAGGTAGATACAACTAAATAGTCTTGAAAGAATTGCATATGAAGGGCACTATTAGAAAAGAACTTATGTACCATGCTAGTCTATGTGTAGCTACTACTAATTATTGCATAGAAATAGATACATGTGTTAGAATGTGTTGAAATAGTAGCTAGCTCGAATAGGACAGACCCTAAAAATGTAACTTGTAATTTGAATATACCTTAAAGTGTGCAATATGGAAGGTTTGTATTCTTAATCTCCTGTCCATTTCTTAATTTAAAAGATGATATCTTTATTAAATATCTCCTCTATTAAATATCTTTATTAACTTGATTTCTCCTTCAATTCTTGATGAATGCTTGATTTCCTATTCACTTGGAATTAAATTGACTTTATAATTAAGAGATCACTTGAATTGTAGGTAAACCCCTTCAAATGACAAGGTAGGCTTCCTTTTATACCTAATATATGTCTTGAAAGCATTTTATCCTGATGGCTTTAAATTAAAGTACTTTATCTTCTATCTGGTATTGGTGGAGCAAAGGTTGCATTGCATCATCCTAGGATACATATTTCCATAGATACAACACAAGTTAAATGTATCCTAGGTCGATGAAAAGCAACCTTTGCTCCAAAGATCACCAAAAAATAGAGAAAAAACTTTAATTTAATGTCATCAAGATAAAAGTCTTTAATCAAGAAAGATAAATGGTATGCAATTGTATCTATTTGGAATGCATTACCCAAACATGGTAATCGATCAGTCGCCTTCGAAAAGAAAGTGGTCTGATGAAATATTTAGGCATAAAATAGATGAAATGCGCTTCATACTACTGCTGCACAATATTTTGGTCAATGATATTTTTAAAATAGTAAAGGAAGGTGTATGGAACAACAAAATTCTTATCATTATAAACAATGAATATTTTAAGATCCTTTTATGATGTGCAAGTTGAGAATATTTTATGAAAGGTCCCTAAATTAATACACTTTAAATTGATTTTAGCAATGACTATCGGATGTAGACAAAATGAATACTTTTTGGATTAGGATGGTACACATAATCTACTATCAAAAGGTTTCTTTAGAAAGTATATGATTCAAAACTAAGGAAATGCAATTATTTACAAGTTTTAACCTTCTTAGATGCAAAATCCCTTATTTAGCCTCTCACAAACCCTTAAAAGTAGGGTTTCTCATATACCCCTCTTCCAAACACTATACCATCCAAATGATGATGGATTCACCTTTCATTTGAAATGTCTAAACACTGTCAATCATAAAATGTGCCCCTCCTTAAGGTGGATTTGCTACTACTAGTCCTTAGCAAACAATTTCTCCGCTCTTACATTCATCATAATTGATTGGCTCTTCACTCCTAAGACCTTCAAAAGTATTTAATGGGTTCATTGAGTCCTTTGGTCTTCCAAATGCACCTGCACCAACTTGAATTCTCCTTCAATTCTTGATTGCTTGTTCACTTGGAATTGAATTGATTTTATAATTAAGAGATCACTTGAATTGTAGGTAGACCCATTCAAATGATAGGGTAGGCTTCCTTTTATACCTAATATATGTCTTGAAATAATTTTATCCTGATGGCATTAAATTAAAGTAATTTTTTTTCTATTTGGAATTGGTGGAGCAGAGGTTGCATTGCATCAACCTATGATACATATTTCCATAGATACAACACAAGTTAAATGTATCCCAGGTTGATGCAAAGCAACCTCTGCTCCAAAGATCACCAGAAAATAGAGAAAGAACTTTAATTTAATGCCATCAGGATAAATAATCTTGAAAGAATTTCATATAAAGGGCACTATTAGAAAAGAACTTATGTACCATGCTAGTCTATGTGTAGCTACTACTATTTATTGCATAGAAATAGATGCATGTGTTAGAATGTGTTGAAATAGTAGCTAGCTCGAATAGGATAGACCCTATAAATGTAACTTGTAATTTGAATATACCTTGAAGTGTGAAATATGGAAGGTTTTTATTCTTGATCTCCTGCCCATTTCTTAATTTAAAAGATGATATCTTTATTAAATATCTCCTCTATTAAATATCTTTATTAACTTGATTTCTCCTTCAATTCTTGATGAATGCTTGATTGCTTGTTCACTTGGAATTGAATTGATTTTATAATTAAGAGATGACTTGAATTGTAGGTAAACCCCTTCAAATGATAGGGTAGGCTTCCTTTTAGACCTAATATATGTCTTGAAAGCATTTTATCCCGATGACATTAAATTAAAGTACTTTATCTTCCATCTGGTATTGGTGAAGAAGAGGTTGCATTGCATCGACCTATGATACATCTTTCCACAGATACAACACTAGTTAAATGTATCCCAAGTCGATGCAAAGCAACCTCTGCTCTAGAGATCACCAGAAAATAGAGAAAGAACTTTAATTTATTGCCATCAGGATAAAAGGCTTTCAAGATAGATAAAATTTGAGTTTGATTGTCATCATTTACTTTGCCAAAATCTTCACACATAACTCTTGAATCAATTTCCTACTCACAAGAATTTTATTAAGTCTCAAATATAGGGAAACAAAAGGCTTCAAATAGAAAACTTGTATATGCAACTAAATCCATTGACTAATCAGAAGAACAAAATTAAGAAACGGTTTGATCATCTGAGAGATGTTGTAGACTTGCAACTCATCAGCTACTTAGTTTTTTGCGGGTAAGAATTTTTTTTGTTTTGGTTATGGTTGTGGTGTTTGTAGGGAGACATTTACAAATTTATATCTATTTTTACTATTTAATGGTTTATGGGTTTGTAATGGTAATTTAATGTTCTTTCATATTTTTGTATATATTCTTTATAATAGCCTATTATATTGATTTGTTCTATTATGGATAATGGTGTGGGTGAGATGGATTTGTTGTCAGTGCATGAAAGCATTGAACGAGTTCTACTTTTAAAAATTACATGAAACATTTTTAATTTTTTTGATTTAGTGTTATTTGCAAAAAATGATTATCAATGATGTTTCCTTTCTCCAAGAATTGTTTAGGATCTTTCCGTGAGATAATACGTAACATCAAATGACTAAATCTTTTCTTTAAAATGTTTATTTTATTTAATTATTATCTAAGCATGAATTAAAATTTATATCTGTACGGAAGCAGAACATACAAGTTGAAGAGTCATGTGCAAGCAATTTTGTAAAAGAAAGAAAGCAGGCATTATCTTGAATGACATGGAAACAAGCTCATCAGATGCCTAGAAGAGAGCAATTGGAGAAAAGTAGAGGAAAGTGTTAAAGTGTGATAAATAGATAGAGAGTATGCATTACAAACAAACAATGTCTGGAGTGTGTGATGTGACATCTCTAATTTATGTCCAGAGGGACTAACTAGTTTTGGAGTTCCTGTGAAACCTATTGGGCCACTCTTGGAGGAAATCAATGTGTTCAGGAAAGGAGCACCTTTTTTATATTATGAGAATAATGCTTTTGCACTGAAGGATATTTGGAAGTCAATATCCAAAAATTTCTATAGTGTGGAACAAGAGTTGACAGACTCGAAGTAATTTTTAGCTTTCAAAAGACAAAGAGGTTATGTACACAATCTCCCAATAGAAGGGCGATTTCAAGAATTACCTCTCCCCCCATGACTATTTAGGAAGCACTTCCTCAGAAAAAGGACTATTGGCCTCCATGGGATCAAAGAAAAAAAATTTGAAGCATAGACTCTAGACGATGTGGTGGTGTCCTTCATGAAGAACTCTGCACTATAATTGAAAATTCATGAGGGAAAGTGCAAGATAGTGAAGAGAAATACAATCTTGAAAAGTGTGAAGAATGGATCTTGGTTTAGGTGGGACCAAGTTAGGTGGCTCCTCTTGAGGTTGACAAGATAGAAATCATATTAAGATTTGATAAAGATCACACTCATGCAACTTTGTGTGCAACTAATCAATTGCGGTGTTTGGGTAATGCATTCCAGATAGATATAGTTGCATATCATTTATCTGTCTTGATTAAAGACTTTTATCCTGATGGAATTAAATTAAAGTTCTTTCTTTTCTATCTAGTACTAGTGGAGAAGAGGTTGTTTTGCATCGACCTAACCTGCCAATAGGCTGCAGGTCAGGTCAATAGGTGGCACGTCAAGTCAATGCAAAGCAACCTCTTCTCCACCAATACCAGATAGAAGAGACAGTACTTTAATTTAATGCCATTAGGATAAAAGGCTTTAATCAAGATAGATAAAGGGTATGCAACTATAACTATTTGGAATGCATTACCCAAACACCACAATCAATCAGTCGCACACTTAGTTCCACGAGTGTGATCTTTATCAAATCTTAATATGATTTCTATCTCATCAACCTCTAGAGGAGCGACCTAACTTGGCCCCACACAAACCAAGATCCATTCTTCCCACTTTTCAAGATTTTATTTCTCTTCACTATCTTGCAGTTTCCCTTGTGAATTTTCAATTATAGTGTAGAGTTCTTCACGAAGGACACCACCACATCGTCTAGAGTCTATGCTTCAATTTTTTTCTTTGATCCCATGGAGGCCAATAGTCCTTTGTCTGAGGAAGTGCTTCCTGAATAGTCATGGGGGGAGAGGTAATTCTTGAAATCACCCTTCTAGTCGGAGATTGTGTACATAATCTCTTGGTCTTCTGAAAGCTGAAAATTACTTCGAGTCTGCCAACTCTAGTTCCACACTATAGAAATTTTTGGATATTGACTTCCAAATATCCTTTGGTGCAAAAGAATCATTCTCATAATAGAAAAAAGGTTCTCCTTGCATGAACACATTGATTTCCTCCAAGTGTGGCCCAATAGGTTTCGCAAGAACTTCAAAACTAGTTAGTCCCTCTGGACATAAATTAGAGACGTAACATCACACACTCCAAACATTGTTTGTTTGTATTGCATACTCTCTATCTATTTATCACCCTTTAACACTTTCCTCTACCTTTCTCCAATTTCTCTCTTCTAGGAAGCTTAATAGCTTGTTTCCATGTCATTCAAGATAATGCCCGCTTGATTTCTTTTATGAAATGTGCTTGCACATGAATCTTTAGCTTGTATGTTCTGCTTCCATATAGATATAAATTTTAATTCATGCTCAGATAATAATTAAATAAAATAAACATTTGTAAAGAAAAGATTTAGTCATTTGATGTTACATATTATCTGACAGAAAGATCCTAGACAATTCTTGGAGAAAGGAAACATCATTGATAATCATTTTTTTCAAATAACACTGAATCAAACAAATAATAAATGTTTTGTGTAATTTTTAAAAGTAGAACTCGTTCAATGCTTTTATTCACTGACGATAAAGCCGTTTGACCCACATCATCTCTCGCCGTCAAAATTCTGACAACAACTAGTGAAACATCTGACAAGGATGTTGTATATCCAATGTCACTTCCTTGTCAAACAATTATCGAGGAGCAAGCATAGAATCCATCGAAAATTCAATGGAAATCCACTGAAATTTGTGGCCAATGGTGCAAATATAGCTGCCATCAGAGGAGTTCATAACATAGCTGGACTATTGATGCAAATGGCATCATCAAGAAGCCCGATGATGAGTTTTTGATGTCAAAGTTGGTCAAAAGTCCGGCATTGTGTAGTTGCAAATCTGACAATTAATTGTCAGAAATTAGGCGCAAATGTACTAGTGGGTTATTTTGGTAAAGGGTTTAGGGTTTTAGACCGAAACAGACAAAGCTTAAACCAAAAATATATTCTGGCATAGAAAATGCTATCTTAGTATTTCAACACTTCTCTAGATTGTAGTTTTGTTTTATATGTAGTCAGTGAGGCTCCATTTGTGATTGAGCAGTGTGCTCTAGGTTGTAAGCCTTTCTGCCAGTGCAAACCCCTTATATTTTTTAATATCTCTTCATATGGCCAGTGGATCGATATTGTGGGTCACAAATCCCACCATGGTTTTTCCTCTTTGAGGTTTTCCATGTATAATTTTGTGTGTTATGATTGGCATTTATGTGATTTGCTTATTGGTTGCTTTACTTCTTTCAATTCTGTATGTATCAGTATACCAGTTGGTGTATGCATATTTTAATAAGGATAAAATTAATTCATCTAGTATAACACTGATTCACCCCCCCTCTCAGTGTTATTGGATTCCAACAATTGGTATCAAAGCCTTGTGACTCAGAGGAAGTTTAACAGATTGAGGAAGATTCTAAATCTGGAATCCATGGACATGGGTTTGGATAAACAACTTGAGATGGCATTTGAAGATTATGATACTAAAAGGTTGAAGAACTTAAAGCTACAAGATGAAATGAATTTTGCTAAGGAATTCATTCTTGTCCTACAAGAGAGGCTATCATCTATTCAAGCTAGGAGGAAGGAACTTTTGTAAAGTCAGGATGATGAAGATAAAGATGCACTTAAGGAACAATGTGAGAAATTGAGTCAGGAGAACATGGTTATGAGAAATGAAATGCAAGCTATAACTATGAGAATGTCTAAGGAGATTGAGGACTGAAAGAAAAAGGAAGAAAATCTTGTTGTATCCCTAAAGAACAAATTTGAAGAATGTGGTAGGTTGGTTCATGAGAATGATATGTTGAGAACTAATTTAGCACAATCCCAAAGTAATGAACAAGAGCTTGAGAGAAAAATAATAATTTTGAGAGAAGATCTAACTACTACAAGTGAGTATAAAGAAAAATTCAAGATTACCTTAGCACAACTAGATGAGTTGTTGAAGAGACAAAGGCAGATTTGAGATTCTTGTGGATTTGGATTTGAGGAAGGACAAAGTTTTGGTACTGCTAATGAAGATCAAAACCATAAGGCACCAGTAAGGAAATTTAATGCTTATAAATTTAATGGTAGATGTTTTGTTTGCAATAGATTTGGTCACATGGCTAGACAATGTAGAAACAAAGAAAATCATAACCTTGCTTCTACTCTCGGTAAATGTTCTAAATGCAATAAGTATGGTCATAAGACAAAAGATTGCAGAATGAATGTTAAATGTTATGCATGTGGAAATTTTGGATATATAGCTAATTAGTGAAGGTCAAGCAATTTCACTAGTTTTAGAAAATCAATTCAAAGGAACAATGTTACATGTTATGCATGTAATGAGGTTGGACATATTGCTAAATTCTATAGAAGGAGAAATCCACTAGTTGATAATGGAGGATCAAATGAGAAAGGGAAAGACAAGGTTAGTGAAATCTGACAAGATCATACTTAGAGATGGGTTAGGAAGATTGAAGAACAATCATTAGATGGAAATGCACTGGTTACTTATCTGACAGAGGATGTTGCTCTTGCACAGGTAGGTAGCTCATCCAATAACTGAGGTAGATGCCTTAGGCGTAGGCAAAATTCATGAAGATGCTACATATGCCCTGAGAAGAGGTTCTGAAAGATGTTATAGATATTGGAGATGGTTATCTAGCATGGATATGTTTTGTTTGAGATCCGATATCTTTCATTGATAGTCATTAACGTCAATGGAATATTAGGGTTTTTCTCAGAGGTTATTCACTTCATTATTGATCACCTTGCATTCAGAGTTATTTCAGAGTGATTAAGAGCAACTAAGAGAGATTAAAGGCATTTCAAAGCAATAAGATTTCTTCTTGAGTGATTTCACCGGCGATTGGAAGAATTTGTTAAAGGTTTTCATCAGAAGTGATCAACAGGTATTTATCTTTAAACATGGAAGTGGGATCATCATCTATTCCTATCTTTGTTGCAAATCCGACTGTAGTAGAGGTCAAGAACTGCCCCAGGATAATTTTCAAGCGGTATTTGCATGTGGCTACCCTGGAAGATTCAGTTGGAGCATTTTCCCATGTTCCAGAGGGAGTTGTCTATGTTAAAGATGTTACGACATACATACATTGTCACATTGAGGACTTAGGAACATCTGAAATAAATGTCATGTACATTAGTGAGCTGATGGGACAATCTGGAAAGATCAAACTGGCATACAAGCACATTGAAGACTTAGGGTTTACCGACATTCTGGACATCCCAGAATTCAAAGATGAGATAAATAGGTATGTTTTGAGAAGAGTACATGGAGAGTTTATCTGGTTTGATAGACCTTACAAGATCACCATGGAAACCATCAGAGCAATCACTAGTTTTCCATAGGTTGGGCAACGTCCACACAAGAAGGTTTCGAATGATTACATGAATAAAATCACCAGTGTGACATATGACAAGAGATCTATGAGAATAAGCACTATTACTGTCACAGACATCAGATTTGGTACTATGATCATCGGATATAAGGTAACTTAGTCTAGTTCCTACATTTTCATAGCATATAAAATGATGAGAGAAAATGAGAAATTGGATCTATGCAGTTGGATGTTAGATGAATTGTTAATAAACCTAAGAAAGATTAAGGGAGAAAAGAAAGGAACATTCTGGTACGGCAACTTAAATGTTTGCTTAATATTATTTTTCATGAATGACACTACTGGTTTTGGGAAGAGGCAATGGGTATTTGATATCCTAGTAGGGAGACAATTGAAATAGTCAATTGCTACTTTAGGCAGTCAGAGAGATGATAAAGTATGGGGATATTTTAAGGGGTTCCATAAATCTATGAAGTCTAGGGAAAGGGTTCCTAAGCATATTGTTGAAAAATATTCAACTGACATATGCTTCATGGCGAAGAAGGATGAAACACTCATGGAAGAGGTTAAGCCCCAGAAAATTTAGATTGAGGAAATAGGCGATGAAGTGGACGCACACATCCTTGAGGCTTATGAAAAAATGTTGATTGATGCACCTATTGATGAGGTAGAGAAGCCCCATGGTACTGCAAAACAAAAATCACAAGAGGTTGAAACAGAGCTCAACCAAAAGAAGAGAGAGAATCAGGAAGGAAAGGCTATAAAATTTGTTGAGAAGGTCTCATAGGACATCAAAGAATTAATTTATGTTGTCCTAGTGAATGGCAAGAAGAGGAAGAATCCAGAAGTACACATTGGGCCTGTTACAACATAGTCTAAATTTGAGGATGACACACCCTTGGCATTCAAGAGGGTTGTAAGGAAGAAAGAAGAGGAAACAAAGGTAGAGGCTAAAAAGAAAATACTTAGGAAGGTTACATTCAAAATACCGACACAGAAGCAAGTACCAAAAGTAACCACTTCAGCTCCATCTAATATTGCAAGAAGGGAGAAGAAGAATGACATCGATTTGGCAATTCAATTTGTAATTTGACTATCATTCCACCAAAAAATTATGCAAAGTTAGTAGATGAAATCACTATGGATGGCATGTTAAAGAATGTAAAATTTTATTATGAGCACTTAGAGGATGATGAACAAAGAGAGATAGAGGAAGCAGTATTATTATATCTGGATATTTATAAGAAAGCCTTAATAGAAATTGAAAACCAAATACCAACATAATTATATAATATGT
Organism: Cryptomeria japonica; assembly: GCF_030272615.1. Lineage (NCBI taxonomy): Eukaryota > Viridiplantae > Streptophyta > Pinopsida > Cupressales > Cupressaceae > Cryptomeria > Cryptomeria japonica. The sequence goes on from NC_081411.1 coordinate 149,858,332, forward strand.
TAGATGCTAGAAGACTGTCAACAATGCAAGAAGACAAGCATATTAAAATTCAAGAGTTGTTATCTATTTGTGTTACTATTTCTTCTGACTAAATGGAAACGACACTTGAGGTGGCAGATAGAAAAGTCTTTAATAGCAAACATAGAATAACTAGTCTGATGCTAGGAAGTGTAAATGAGATAATAAAGGAGACTCAAAAGGCATGGTTTAAGTTCTTTGGAGAGAACAAAGGTTTCTTTACTTCACCAGAATCAAAGATAGACACTACAAACAACCTGATTGAAGGAAAAGGAAAGGGGATTATGGGTACTTCACCCTCAGTTTTGAAAAACATTAAGATAGTGGAAATGAAGCCCCCGGTAGATACAAATGTGCAGACAAATGTTGAGATACTGGCTAATATAGAGAGTGAAAAGGTTGATGATGTACATGATACTAATATTGAGGATAACAGTCCTCCATATACAAATGTACAAGATGAGGTTATGGTTCCTATAGAGGAACTGACAATTACAGAGACTGCACCAAGTGGCGAAGCCACCGGTACAAGTGATAAAGCTATAAAGGACAAATCATCAAAGGAAAAGAAAGGGGAAACTAACAGAGAACTGGTAGTTGGTCCATCATTGTTGTCAATTGACACCTCACAAGTTGTGAAGAAAAATATAACCTAGATGAGTCCTACTAAACTCATGATGATGGCAGCACAAAAATTAATGAAGGAGGGATCTACAGATAAAGAGATTATTGATCAGTCAATCATTGTTTTACACAGACTAGTCCCAGAGTGCAAGATTGAAAATTAAGTGAGCCCATCCGGCAAGCTTAAGGCAATTACTAAACACATTTCAAAGTATTTTTCAATCCTCACAACAAATTTCAAACTGACAAGCACTAGAGAGGTTCACTCAGGCTAAAAGAGCTACATTTGATCAAGTGATTGAATTTGAGAAGAAGAAGATTGATGAAAAGATGAAACTAATAGATAATTCTTTGTAGTGTACAAATATTTATAGGGTATGTTGTAACATAGATATACTTATAGTTAATGTGGATAAGAAGATAAAAGAATTTAAGGAGAAAATTGTAAATATAGCTAATTCTTTTGATGGATTAACTTCATTGACTACATCCATTGACGGTCAAATTTTGATTTTGGAAGCCCAAATTTTTGTTCTTGAGAAGGAAAGAGACAAAATCATAAGAAGAGCCAGAAGTCCGAGAGGTTTGGTGAGTCCTTGGTTGGATTCACTCAGTGTACATAAGAAAGAATGTATGGATATAACTGGGAAGCCCACATCGACAGAGGTAAATGAGAAAGAGTCATTTGTACATATATTAAATGGACTTGTATCTATTTCTAACACTTTCAAAACTAGTTGGGATACTTAGCTTGAGCTATTAGAGAAGGCTTATCCAAAAATTTTGAAATTTGTTAAGCTCCAGTAAAATATTTTTGGGATATTCATTGTACAATTTTTTTTTGATCTTTGACATTCATTTTAGAATTTTTTATGGAATTGATGTCAAAGGGGGAGTGATATAGATGTGAAAAAGAATAGAAGGATTTGTATTCATTAGGGAGAGATATGGAGATATGGGAGTATGGAGTATTTTGCATTAATGAATATTCAGCTCATGGGGAGCAGGCAGGATGGAACTGATAGATGAAACCTTAACCATTTTTCACATGAGTGTTGCCATTATTTCCAAAGGGGGAGATTGTTGGGAATTGACACTCAATTGGTTGGTTTCACTATGTTGTCATTGATGGCAACATGGTATTTTTTCCAGCTTCATGTTTTGGTTCAGTTGTGTACTGGCAAGCACTTCAAAGACACTATGTCGGCACCGACACCAACAGGACAAAAGGATTTCTTTGGTTACCAACAATGCAAGCTGACATGGTTTAGAATACGGTTATCGGCATTAGAGGTCGACATCTATTGGATCCAGCATCGGAAATTGTTTTTGATATTCATGCATTTATGCTATCTAGCTGACATGTAATTTGATATTGTAATTATCTTTGTAAGCCAACATAAGGCCTGATAAGTTGTATAGGATATATAGGTCAGTTCGATTAGATCATTTTGATAAAGATATGGTGATGGATATGTGAATGTGATATAATGTGAAATATATTAGAGAGATTTTGTATATGAGGATATTTATGTAAGGGTTATTCTGGTAAAGGGTTTAGGGTTTCAGACTAGAATAGATAGAGCTTAAACTAGAACTATATTCTGGCATAAAAGATGTTATCTTAGCAGTTCAACACTTCTCCAAATTGTAGTCTGGATTTATATGTAGTCAATGAGGCTCTATTTGTGATTGAGTAGTGTGCTCTAGGCTGTAAGTTTTTCTGCAAGTGTGCAAGTGCAGGCCCCCTATATTTTATAATATCTCTTCATATGGCCAGTGGATTGATATTATGGGTCACAAATCCCATTGTGGTCTTTCCTCTTTGAGGTTTTCCACGTATAATTCCATGCGTTATGATTCTCATTTATGTGATTGGCTTATTGGTTTCTTTACTTCTTTCAATATTGTATGTACTGGTATACCGGTTGGTGTATGCATGTTTTAATAAGGATAAAATCAATTCATCCAGTATAACATTGATTCACCCCCCCCTCTCAGTGTTATTGGATTCCAACATACCCTTTGTAATCAATATCTATGATAGCCTTGCAAAATGCTCCAAAATGTGGAGGATTTATAAGCATTGTTTCCAGACCAACTTGCCATGTATATTTCGTGTCATTGAGATCTTTCTAGCTGATTTATTTTCCATCCTTTTGATTTCCTATAATTTCCATTTGCTTTGTTATACATTTTGACAGAAATTAATGACAAATGCAATTGAAGTCATATAGTTTTTACCATCTATTAAGATATGTGGTAGATTTTTGGATTAAAGAGTGTACAATTTTTTTATCAACATTTTAAATCGTATTATATGATCTATCATGAGGGGGAAACAAAGTTCCACTCAACTCTCTATATGTTTTATCATGATAATAAGTCATGCAGTATGATCCGTTGATAAAAAATTTACACACAATTTAATCCAAAAATCTACTACTAATACAATTAATACCAACAAATAAATTTCAAAATCTATGAAAAAAAAGAGGGTATTCTTGGCATACCTTGGGTGAATTATTCATAGCAATTAGAATTGGAAGATAAAAGTTTAAACATCAAGGTAAGTGTCAAAACAATGTTGTCATAGGAAGTATGAAACATGCCATTAAAATTGTCAAGGATATCATGGTGGGTGCATGGATTTTCTCTTTCATCCTTGAAATTGATCATTGTAGAGAGTAAATATTGATTTGTACTCACCATCCAGAAACATAAATTGATTCTTCTCTTTTCAATTACATAAGAGAGAATTTGATCAATGATGGAGCACACCTTAAGCACTTTATAGAAATGAATTCCTGGAAAGTGGAACGAAATAGATAAAAATCCAGCAACTATAGTTTTGAAGAGACAATATAGTCACCTTCTTTTAGTATCATTGCTAATACTGAAGAACAAGCTCACTGTGATTGAAAAGACAAGCTTCTTCACCAAAGTAACCATCTTCACTTCAATTTTTCCCTTCTATTTCTCTGTGATATAACATTGGATTTTGAAGCTCATTTTAGGTATATAGTTCTTCAATGCTTGAGGACCCAAACAATGAGCAAGTACAATGTGCAAGCATAGATGATCTAGTTTTGTTTTGTTTACAATGGATTTTATTTTGACTAGTTTCATGAAAGACTTGGGCTATGACACCTACACTAGTTTGTCTTCATTAGACATAACTAAACAGTTTCCAATGGGGCCATATATATTAAAATTAACATGAACATAAAAATATTATAAAAATAATATATTAAAATATAACAATTTAATCATATAACAACAACAACAACAATAAAAAAAAGAAAAAAAAAATGGAGAGGAGTAGAGCGAAGAAGGGGAATGCCCAAAATTCAAATATTTTGGGTGGGAGATCTAGTTCAGCAACAGGATAACATGTAGCAGGAGATTTAGGGAGTCCTTTGGAGGGGGAGAGTTTAGATGGTAAGGAACATGATGCCCATTTGGATTAAGGGGACCCAGGTGGGGGTCCCAGATCATGCATGGAGTAGATTGTAGCAGACAAGGTGGACGGTCAGGTTCAAAATTCAAATTTAGGGGGACATGTGAAGGAAACAAAATATAATGGGAAGGATATCAAGACCCCTTTGAATTTGGGGACCTAGATGGGGGCCCCAGATCGACCAAACACATTGGTAAATGGTCCTCACTATTTAGTATCAAACCCAAAGGTAAGTCATCTTTGCCTTTGGTTAAAAAAACTTCAAATGCATCTCAAGAAAAGTTCACCATTTCCATTCTGGATCAAATTATAGATCAAAATATTGCTCGAATGGAAACTAATCTGATAGGAAAATTATTTGGGGTGAGACCTAACATTGAGGTTTTTTGGGGATTTGTCAAAAGAAAATGGAATTTGAAAGGTCAAGTTGATGTGGTCGTTGTGAATAAAGGATCTCTTTCCTTTTATTTTTCATGTGAGGAGGAATGCAGACAAATCCTTTGCAATGGTACCTTGGTGATAGGTAAACATTTAATGTATATCCAAAAATGGTACCCTAATGTGGGTATGGATGATCAGTTTGTGGTCTAGGTCCCAGTCTGTATAAAGCTACCTGGGTTTCCTATGGAATATTGGGAGGAAGATGTGTTTGCTGGGATAGCCAATGCTTTTGGGGAGCTTCTTGCCATTGACCCAGTCATGACATCCAGAAGAAGACTTATTTATGCTAGAATCTATGTAGGGATTGGGCCTGAGATGGATATGCTAGAGGAAATAGAGATAGAATCTAAACTAGGCAAATGGAGGTAGAATATTGTTTATGAATCAATCCCTTTCGCTTACTTTCACTGTAAGAGAGTAGGGCACTGGGCTAAAAAATTCCCAAGCAATATGGCCAAAACTCAAACCCAAACTAAAGTTTGGAAAAAGATGGATAACTCTTTGAAAGTTTCTCCTTCCGATTGTTTGGATCAAGAGAAATAGTCTCAGGTAGGAAGGACGGAGGAGGTATTAGTTAGGGAATCGGGAAATGAAATGAAGAAAGGAGAGCATGATAAGATCTCCCAATAGGAAAAGGAGTAGGAGAACATTGGAAAGGATTCTAATGATGGAGAAATAAAGTCACTAGGTAGCAATAAAAACAATTAAAAGGATACTATAGAATAAAATTTAGCTTTGAGTGAGACAAGGGATAGTAGTCAGATGGATAAGGGAGATAGTCAATCCAAAGATAACAAGGAAGAGGGACACAATTTTAACTCAGTAGGAAAGTTATCCAAGTTAGAAAATGGAGCAAGTTGGATCCAAGATGCACAACCTGACAACATATTTGAGAAAGGGCTCTTGAAGATATCATTAGCCTCCCTGACTCAGGTCAAATTGACTTTCCCAGAGGAAAATGAACCAAGATGGGGAGATGAAGAAGATATAAAAAAGGCTTTGGGAAAGAGTGGGACTAAGCAGGAGGAACAAGAAGCAATGGAGGATAAAAGAAATAACAAGAACAAAAAAAAAATAATAATAGCAACAAAAATAATATATCCACGAGAAATACTAGAAGCAGACTAGGGGATGTGGGAGCTCAGCACACATCACCTAGCAGATATTCAAACGCAAAGAAGAGAACCATGCAAGCAAGCAAGAATCTAGCAGACGGGACTCAAAGAACCATCTTTGAGGCAGGTATTTCTAAAAAGCCATGAAGATTACTTCCTAGAACATTCGAGGATTGAATAATCCTCACAAACATGATTTAATAAAAAGTATGATTAGAGACAAATACCCCGATATTTTTTTTTATTCAAGAAACCAAAATGCCTAAGGATAAGGTTAAATGTTTGAAAATGTTTAGTAATGGAGGAGTTAGTGGTGGTAGTTCAGAAGGGGAATTGGGAGGTATTGCTACCTTCTAGAATAAAAATAATGTAAAAATAGAGGTGTTGATTCAAGAAAACAATTTGGCATGCATTAGATTTAAGCATTTGAAAGAGGGTAATTCTTGGGTCTTGACTAATGTGTATTCCCCAAATACCAAGACTGGTATAAGTGATTTCTAGAAAATCTTATCCTCATTTAGAAGTAAGTTTGTTGAAGATAGTTGGATTATTATGAGGGATTTCAATACCCCTTTGAGGGAAAATGAGAAAAGGGAGGGAGCCAAACCAATCTGGACAACAGATTGGATTTAATGGAGTTCATCAATAATAAATCTCTCCATGATCTGGATTTGCAAGGGGTCAAATATACTTGGACTAATAGAAGGAGTGGTGAAGACTTAATTCAGGTTAGGCTCGATAGAGCTTTAATCTCTCTGGATTGGTTTAATTCTCATTTTTGTTCATTATCCACTCATATCAGGGCAGGGTTGGATCATTATCCTATATCCTTTATGGCTGATACCAAGAAGGGAAGAAGACACTTCCCTTATAGATTTGAGAGAACATGGATAAAACACTCGGATATCGAAAGCAAAATCAAAGAATGGTGGCAGATAAGAATTGAAGGAAACACTATGTATAAGGTGGTCAAAAAGTTGAAATTTGTGAAAGCTAATGTTAAAAGATGGAATAAAGATATTCAGGATGAGATTCAAAATAGTAGCTATACCAAGGTGTCTAGAGAAGTTGAAGACGAGATTCTCATGAAATATCATGACATCATAACAAAAGAATAAACTTTATGGAAACAGAGGTCAAGAAATATTTGGTTGAAGGAAGGAGATAGAAATACCAAATACTTTCATATGTCCACTTTGAAACACAAGACCATCAATAGGATATCTCATCTCAAAGACAATGGCAGAACTGTTGAAGATGAAGAGTCTATGAGGAAGACAACCATGGAGTTTTTCTCCAACCTCTTGACTAAGGAACATACTTTGGATTTGTAGGCTCTAAAGAACCTTATGAACTCTATCCCCTCTATCTTGGATGTAGATCAAAATTCATATCTCACTGCTATTCCATCCAATGATGAGATTTTGAAAGGTGTCAATTCCTTTGAAGGTAACAAGGCCTCAGGCTTGGATGGTTTCCCCATGTTCTTTTTTCAAATGTATTGGCATATTGTTGGAGGTGATGTTTCCAGTGTTGTGAAAGAATTATTTGGTGCAAGAAGAATTTTGAAGGAACTAAATGGTACTTTCATTGCCCTTATTCCCAAAAAGATGGGTGCTGATTCCATGGATCATTTTATACCTATCAACCTATGCAACTCTTTGTATAAGATTATCTCTAAGGTTTTGCACTCTAGAATTTTGACCCTACTCCCATCTATCATTTCTCCTTAGCAAAGTGGCTTTGTCCCTAGGAGACAAATTTTGGATTCAATCATTTCAGTCCATGAAATTATTCACTCTCTCTCTAGTGCTAAAAAAGAGAGCTTTCTTTTGAAGCTTGACTTATCCAAAGCTTATGATAGAGTGGATTGAGGATTTATGATGGATGTTCTCTTTGCTTTTGGGTTCTGCTTTAGAAGTATCAGTCTTATTTTGCAATTGGTTTCTTCTCCTTCTTTTTTAGTTTTAATTAATGGATCTCCTTCCCCCTTTTTCAAATCCTCAAGGGCTCTCAGACAGGGGGATCCTCTATCCCCAGTTCTTGTCATTATCATGGCGGAGTGTTTGGGAAGATTAATTGGTAATCTTGTTGAGAAGGGAGAGTTTTGTGGGTTGAAACCTTCTTCGGCGGACCAAGTTTTCTCCCATCAGCAATTTGTGGATGACTCTATTATTATGGGGAATGCTTCAGTGAAAGACTATAGGAGCTTAAAGAAAGCACTGGATAGCTATGGGACAGCTACCAGTCAATTGATAAATTGGTCTAAAAGTTTTGTCTATTTCATCAACACTCCAGAAAGAAGACAGATAAAAATTAGTAACATTTTGGGATGTCAATTGGGGAATCTTCCTGCTTCTTATCTTGGGCTTCCTTTATGTCAAGTCCCTCCTGATACTTTTTAGGGAGCTCTTGTGGATAAATTTCATAGGAAGTTAGCTAGATGGAAAGGCTCTCTACTCAACCAAGCTGGTAAGGTCCAGCTTTTGAAATCTACTCTTCAGAGTATTCCTCTTTATACCATGAGCCTTTTTAGAATTCCAACCAAGTTTGTGGAGGCTATTGAAAAAATTCAAAAATCTTTTCTATGGACAAGGGTTAAGGAGAAGAAGAGAATAAATCTGTTTGCATGGGATAAGGTTTGTAAACCTATAAGAAAGGGAGGTCTTGGCCTTAGAAGAATTAGAGACATGAATGAGTTTCTCATGGTTAAGTAGATATGGAGAGGTTATAACACCCAGGGAGAATGGAAAATGATATGGGACAACAAGTACAAAAGATAATATCCTACCCTTCAAAGTTTCCTCAATGCTGAAGATATCCCGATTGTCTCTAATATCTAGAAAAATGTTACTAGAACTAGAGATCTAATTGCCAAAGGTGTGAAATGGAAGGTGGGGAAAGGTAGTTCCATTAAATTTTGGGAATATTCTTGGTTGCTTGACTCCTCATTGAGTGATAGTCCTTATTGGGGAAAATTTCAAAATCAGTGTAAGGAAAAATATGGCACTATGGTAGCAGACTATTGGAATGATGGATAGTGGAAGAAATTGTCCCTAGTTGATCCCTCCCTTGGTAATTTAAACAAAATTATGAATTCCATGGTGGTGGTGGATGATGATGATCAGCTTGTAGACACCTAAAAATGGTCAATGCTTGAGGAGTCATACTTTAACATTTGTGCATTGCCTTATTTTAGGGTTTTTGCATCGCATTAACATTTCTCCTATGATTCGCACTTGGTTTTTATCATTTGTGAGCATCGAGTCATTCTTCTGCATTCTTCATTCATCTCGCTTTTGAAATTGGTCTTGTCGACAACAATTTGCAGTCATGATTTTGATCGATCTCGCATCAATGTGCATGCTCATTTGTCATCATTTTGGACATCGTCAATCCTAATTAGTGTTTTTTCCTCTTATCAATCTTATCATCTAGCGATCGATTTGTCATCAATCCTTATCATTTTCAATCTTGTCGTTTTGCAATCGATTTGTCAATGATCATTGTCATGTTCGATCTTGTCATTTTGTGATTGATTTGTCATCGATTGTGGTCATTTTCAATCTTGTTGTCTTGCAATCTATTTTGTCATCAATTCTTGTCCTCTTTTCAACTTTGTCATTTTGTGATCGATTTGTCATCGATTGTCATCTTTCTCAATCATGTCAATTTGGATCAATTAGTCATTATTCCTCATCAATTGGCACATTTATCAATCAAATCATTTGTTAGCATTGGTCTTTTATCAAGTCAGAATCATGATCAAATCGAATCGACATTAATTATCTTCAATCATGATCTAATTGTCATCCTTGCCTTGCTAATTCATCTTCTAGGGTTTCATGATTTAATCATTTAACCTTGTTTGTCATTTCTTCCTCTAGGATTAATAAATTATTTATTTATCCTAAGTCTTCATGTCACAATTAAATGTTCATTTAATTGGCTAATTATTCCTCTTTTTGTGAATTAATTAATAAATGACAAATTATTAATTAATTTACCTAATTTCTCCTAATTCCTAATTTCCTAAATTTCATCAATTTCTTAATTCCTAATTTTCCTCTTTTTCTAATTTCCTAATTTCTAATTCATCTAATTTCAATTCTCTCCTATTTTTCTCCTAATTTCATGGGAATGACATTTCAATTTGTCATAATTTGTCATAATTGACAATCAATCAATTTTGACATATAAATGTGTCATAATTTTGTCATGAATTATCAATCAATCAATCTTGCATAGAAAGTGCAAAATTGTCATAATTTGTCATAATTGACATTTTTGATTTGCAATTTCCATTCGAGTTTATTCAAGCTAATCTTGTCATTTCTCCAATTTGTCTATAAATTGGATGAATTTCTTCAATCCTAGCTAATAATCACTTTTTTGAATCACTTTGTCAAATCAATCACGCTTCGAGTACTCTTGCGCCACTATCTTGTCTACTTGCTTTCATCTCATGTGTATGCACTTGAAGGTGAGATCCACAAACAAAGGCAATTTGAAGAAGAAAGAAGGACAATGGGGCTGCATGAAGGAAGAATTCAGATCTACATTTGGTTTGCTTAGTTTTTAGTTTTGAATGTTTTGTTTTTCATGTCTTTATTGAGTGTGTTTAGATTGATCATTACATTTGAGCTTTTGTGATTGAGCTAGACTACTATTTGATATTTGCTTGTGATGATTTCCGAATTCCTAGCATACATTAATTGGTGAACCTAATGTGAAAGAGACTATGAACCATCCCGGTCACTCTAAATCACTCAGTGACATCATCGAGCAACATAGGAACATGATCGAAGCCAAAGATAAATCAAAAAAAGATAAGATGCACAAATTCAAACAAATCAAACAAACATCGTGATCTTCATTGTCAAAAGTTGAAAGTGCTGATAAGACAATCATGTGGTCTGGTTTCAGGACATGTGGTACCCCGTCTAAGATAGGACATCGTCTGGTTTCAACTATACCACACCCTGTATAAGACCCATGATAGTAGTAACAAGGACAAATTATTTTGATGGTGATTGATTGATATGATAATGTTGATCAGTTTGAATGTCTGGTTTTGATTGAAAAAGTTCATCTGTTAATGCATGATTCTATTAAAGCACAGTGTGTGATTGCATGTCATTGGAGGGATGCTCAGTGATCTGTCTTATGCACAAAGGGGATAATTTATTGCAAAATGCATGCTTTTGTGAGTTTTATAAAAAAAATTGTTCATTTTTTTCAGGACTTTATTTGATTTTTAGGGATTTTTTTCAGGACATTATTTGATTTTTTTTGGATTTTTTTAAGACATTTTTCAATTTTTTATGATTTATTTCAGGACATTTTTCAATTTTTTATGATTATTTCAAGACATTTTTCAATTTTTTTGGATTATTTTAGGACATTTTAAATTCAAAAGTTCCAGTGATTGATCATGACAAGGGGAACACACCCAACGCACATCTAAAGGACATATACAGAGGTCAAGACTGAAACATATATAAAAGAAATCAGAATATGCAAGACAATGATGTTGACCAATCATAGGCCTGGAACAGAACATTGGGTCAGGACAAAGATAGGCATGATAAACCAACTGAGAGAAAGCATAGCTAGAAGTCATGATAGATGACGGAGCAATGATCTCATTACTCATGGTGCCTGATTGCCAGGTTTTCACCATGGTACTTGCCCAAAGCACCCGTTTGCTAGGTTTTCACTAGAGGGCGAATCATTTTTCTTTACTCTTTTGCTCTCTTTTCTTCACTTTTTTTTTTGTATTTTCTTGATTTTTTTTATTTTTTTTGTAATTTTTTGCTTTTTTTATTTTTTTGTATTTTTTTGTTTTTTTAATTTTTTTTGTATTTTTTCAGGATCATACTTGAGGAAATGCTGATAGAAAATTATGCCCAGTACTTGCGAAGGTGCATGCTATTTACAGGATCGGACAAAGGTTCACCTTCTGGAGTGGCAAGTTGATATGCCCCCGAGCCATAGGCTGTAGTCACTATAAAAGGCCCAACCCAATTAGGTTCAAACTTGCCCTTGATGATGTCAGTAGACTGTGCATTCTTGGGGTTTTCCTTTAAAACCAGATCTCCCACTTCGAAGTGTCACCCTTTGACTTTCTTATTATAAGAGTGACGGAGACGGTTTTGATATGCTTGCAAATGTGTCAGGGTTGTCTGACATTTCTCATCTAACATCTCAAGCTAATGCAACTGAGAGACTCTATGTGTCTCATCATCAATCAGATGTTGCAAGGAAACATGCAAGGAAGGAATCTCCACCTCCAAAGGTAAAATGGCTTCCGCACCATACACCAAGGAATAAGGTGTTGCGCCAGTAGGTGTGCAGATAGAAGTGCGATAGGCCCATAGTGCTGGATTCAACTGTACATGCCAATCTCGACCAACATCATTGACAACCTTTTTTAGTATCTTGATAATGGTTTTATTTGATGTTTCAGCTTGACCATTACCCTGTGGATAGTATGGATTGGAGAAATGATGTTAGATATGAAACTTTTCACAGATTTCCTTGACATCTTTATTCTTGAAAGGTCGACCATTATCTATGACTATGGCAAGGGGAACCCCATATCTGCATATGATATAATTCAATAAGAATTTTGAAGTTTACACACCAGTGATATAGGTCATGGGGATGGCCTCGATCCATTTTGTAAAATACTCCGTGGCTGTAATAATGAACTTGTGTCCATTTGCAGATGTCGGGTGAATCTTGCCAATAAGATCCAATCCCCATTGAGAAAAGGGCCACAAAGATATGATAGAATGTAGCTCTTGGGCTGGTGCATGAATATAATTTCCATGGATCTAGCACTTGTAGCACTTCTTAACAAAATTGTGAACATCTTTTTCCAGAGTGGGCCAATAATACCCAGCACGAATCAACTTTTTGGCTAAGCTAAGACCATTGAAATGGCCCCCACATATACCATTGTGAACCTCATGTAAAGCCGTTGGTGCTTCATCAGAATCCAAACACCTGAGGAGGGTATGGTCAAAGGAACAGCGATAAAGGGTGTTGACAATGATGACATATTTGGCCGTCTGTCGAATGAAGGCTCGACGTTGGTTAGCAGAAAGGTTAGGTGGTAAGGTTTGAGATTTCAAATATTGATATACATCATTATACCATGGGGAGTTAGGACCAACAAGAATGCACATCATATCTGCTATCAGAATGTCAAAAGAAGGGACAAGCAATTGTTCGACCAAAAATTCACACTTGTCCGTATTATGGGGCATATTCAACATGGAAGCGATTGTAGCCATCACATCTGCCAACTTGTTTTGCATTCTTGGAAATTGACTGAAATGGATAGCCGTGAATTTTTTCTTGAAGAAATCTACCATATGCTTATAGGGAATAAACTTTTCATCTTTTGTTTCGTAGTCATCATTCACTTGATAGATGACTAACTGAGAATCTCCATAGACTTGTAAATGTGTGATGTTCCAATGGACCGCTACTCAAAGTCCTGTGACCAGTGCTTCATACTGTGCAATGTTATTGGTACAATGGAAAGTTATTTTATAGGACTTGGGAATAGCATCACCTTGAGGGGTGACAAACAATATACCTGCTTTGGATCCAAACTTGGTATGGGACCCATCAAAGTATAACTTCCATTCATTAGAAGATGTGAGAGCGAAGACTGATTCATCTGGAAAATCAGTCAACATGGGATGATCATCATAAATAGGAGCTTCTACAAGTTGATCAGCTATGACTTGTCCTTTTATTGCCTTTCGCTCCATGTACTCAATATCAAATTCACTGAGGATCATAACCCACTTGGCTAGGCGACCCGTCAAAGTTTCTCTGCTAAGCAAATATTTCAAGGGATCAATTTTTGCAACCAGCAATGTTTGGTGATTTAGCATATAGTGTTGGAGTTTTTGTGTTGCAAATACCACTGCTAAGCACGTCCATTCAATAGTTGAATAATTCAGCTCATAGCCTATGAGTGTCTGGCTAATATAATAAATAGCTCGCTCTTTTCCGTTCTCATCCTATTGGGCCAAGAGAACTCCTAGTGTCATTTCAGTTGTAGAAATATACAATATAAATGGCTTTCCTTCTATAGGAGGCATTAGGATAGGCGGCGACAACAAATAGTCTTTGAGAGCTTGAAAGGTTGATTGACATTGCTCAGTCCATTTAAAAGCGACTACTTTATGCAATAGATGCTAGAATGGATGACATTTGTCTGCCAACTGAGTGATAAAGCGGCAGATTGATTGGAGCTTTCCTTGCAGACTTCTTAATTGCTAGAGATTGGAAGGAGGAGGCATATCCATTATTGCTTTAACCTTGGCAGGGTCGACTTCAATGCCTCTATGAGAAACAATGTATCCTAGTAATTTGCCAACTGTGACACCAAAGACACACTTCTTTGGATTAAGTCTGAGCTTGTAGGTCGCCATTAGATCAAAGATTGGGCCCAGGATGGCTAAATGACTATCCCTTGTGACAGATTTGCATAAAAGGTCATCAACATAGTCCTCCATCAAAGTATGCATGAAATCATGAAAAATTGTCATCATTGCTCCTTGATATGTTGCGCCTGCATTTTTAAGACCAAAGGGCATCACATTCCAACAATAGGTACCCCAAGCACAGGTGAATGTTGTCTTATGTTGATCTTCAGGAGCAATGCGAATTTGGTTATAGCCAGAGAAACCATCCATCAATGAGAGCATCTCATATCCAGCAATCATGTCAACTATGATGTCTATGTTTGGCAGTGGAAAATCATCTTTAGGGCATGCTTTATTAAGATCCCTAAAATCTGTACAGATTCTGATGCCCCCAGTTACTTTGCTAATTGCTACCAAATTTGAAATCTAGTCTACATAATCATGCTCATGTTTTTGATTGTGTGTCACCTTTAGAGGGCCTACCTTCCCGACCATTTGCTTTTGCAAGCAAGTGACAATCATGAGAAGGGAATGACCCAAAGTGAGTACGGCTAGAATACCTTGGCATTCTAACTCACTATAAATAAATAGCTGATGAGTGAAAGCTTTAAAGACTGATTCATCTAGAAAATCAGTCAACATGGGATGATCATCATAAATAGGAGCTTCTACAAGTTGATCAGCTATGACTTGTCCTTTTATTACCTTTCGCTCCATGTACTCAATATCAAATTCACTAAGGATCATAACCCACTTGGCTAGGTGACCCATCAAAGCTGCTCTACTAAGCAAATATTTCAAGGGATCAATTTTTGCAACTAGCAATGTTTGGTGATTTAGCATATAGTGTCAGAGTTTTTGTGTTGCAAATACCACTGCTAAGCATGCCCATTCAATAGTTGAATAATTCACTGAGTGACTTAGAGTGACCGAGATGGTTCATGGTCTCTTTCTTTTTTTGTTGTAGTTTTTGTCTGCGATGTGTCTGTTGCAAAAAGGGTTGCATTTCAGCTCTGGCCTTCAATGCCATGATGCTATGCATCCATTTTTCTATATTAAAATAAAGGTTCTCACCTACAAAGCGCATTACTGAAAGCCAATTTTTCTTCGTCTCTAATTGTCCTTTGTCTCATTTCTTCTTACTAACATTTCTTCCATCAGTTTGGATAGTCAGTTCGGTCTAGTGCTCTGATTTCTCCACACACATATGCTGCATCCTGCATTCATTGGTTAGTACATTTGCATTACATCAAGCATCATATCAAGCATTTTATCCATTTCATATTATAAATGCATCAAAAGCACATAAAAATGTATCCATATATGTTTCACAATAAATAGTGCATAAGCCATCCATACATGGAAAATAACTATAGGTCATTGCATCCCATCATATCGATGCATATCATATCACATATCACAAAAATATCAGAGTACAAAATTGGACTGTCTATCCTAAGTATGGCCCACAGGCTGACTATATAATATCACACTACATAATGTCCACTGTCTGTCATAAGGAGCATGTGCCTCTGTCACTGGGTTCTCCCTCTATCCTCCTCATCCCTACCATGTCTCAAGGATGATGTCCCTCCTATCCCAAGTCCTGGATATGGTGGTCTCATAGGTCCACTCACCCCCATGCTTCTCAAAGACCTCCAAGAGCGTGCCCTACTCTCTGTCCTTGATCATGCCTGATATGATGCTACTCTCTGCTCTGGTGGCACTGCACTCTCATATAGTGTCCTCCAATGGCGTATCTCCTCTCCGGTCTCTACTAGCATCTGTGCCATCTCCCATGCACTTGCATCCCTAATCAACCCAATATACTCAGTGACTCTCTATTCTTCTCATTGTGCCTGAGCTACTACTGTATCTCAAGCCACTGTAAGTCTGGCTATCTCTGCTCTAAACTGATCCTGCTATGTCCTCAAGATGGCATTCTATCTCTCTAATGTTGCAATGTGATCTTGCTGACTCGCTATGGTAGCCCTGCACATCTCCATCTCCTCTATGCTAGCTGTCTCCGGCTCTATGGGTATATCCTGCAATGTCTCCTAATCAGTTGAGTCTGGCTCATCATCGTCATCCCTCTCCTCATCTCCATCCTTGTCACCCCCCTCATCCTCATCTCTTCCCTCCTCATCCTCCTCATCCTCATTATCTCCCTCCTCTCCAGCGAGTGGGAAGTCTTCCTGTCTCCTAGGTACTGGAATATCAAGATCAGTCAATGGCACTGGTCATCATCGTGCAAACCATCACTCATACTCCTTTGTTATCCTAGTGTCCACCACATCTGACCTCCAATCCCATTGTCTCTATTGTAGTTGTGTGAAGTTAGCATATGCTATGTGTGGCTGAATCATACTCCCCCACTAACTCGTCTCTTTGTGAGATCAGGCAAAGTGTGTAGTCCTCCTAGGTACATCCTGCCTCTCTCCAAACTGTCATCTGACTCTCTCTGGTAGGTACATCTCAATCACTCTTTGGTGATTCACTAGTTACCCAATCAGGTATCTCTCCTATCTATAATATGATAGCTCATCATGATCATCTGACCATCCAGGGAAATCAAGATATGGCCTCCATGTGAACTCTCTCAATCTGTCTAGCTCGTGTTGCCAATACAATATGTATCCAAAAGGACCCTATCTCAGTGCTCCCCCATAGCAGTACACATATGGTTGGTGTGGTACTACCTATCTCTCTGTAATCGGTTGACATATAGCTATGTGCTCAAATGCCCATACCTGTAGCAATGTGACTCCACAGCTCAAAGTCTGCACTCCCTGATATGCTATTTGATGCAACTAAAAATACAGCATAGCCAGTACACATGGTCCCCATGCGTACACCATCCCCTCTATTGCCATCCACTCTAGCACTCTTCCCCATCCAATAGGGAATCCATGTCCTCATCTGTCCCCTGCTAGTAGGCATGCTATCACCACTGCTATCACCACATATCGCTGATCATACTCTGATGCCATGCTCTCCCAGCCGATCTCCCTCTCGATGATATCCAAATCCTCTATGTCGCACTCAAATAACCTACATAACACATCTCTCCCTATCACTAGGTCATACTCTATCATCTCCCCATGAATCAGAATGTGGAGGATGTGCCATACATCTTCTAGTGTCACAATTGCCTCTCTAGTCACCAAATGGAAGGAGGAAGTCTCTAAATGCCATTGCTCTGCCAATACGGTAAGTCATCCTGTGTTTGCCCTAATCTCAGGCATGAATGTGATGTAATATATCCCAAGTCCTGCTAATGTATCTTTGTCCATGCTCCTAAGTCTATGTCGTAGCATGAAGCAGTCTGGTCGGTTCTCCTACGTGATCAATGGATACTATTGACTCTGCATCTTAATTGGGGCATATTTTGTTAGTATTAGGGTTTGCTCCTATGGGTTGCATTTCCTTGTTTCATGGCCAAATCAGGGTGTTTCTACCTTATTTTGACCTATCCTACCCTTATCCCCCCTTTTCGGATCATTCGCATGTCGTTTTGGACCAAAATTGAGTTGCCAATGCACAACTGCGCCTATGTCAAGAAACCTACACCTGTGTCATGCAACCTATGCCTGTGTACCCTACACAAGCACAGAAGACCTCACACAAGCGTAGAATTTGCCCTACACAAGTGCAGAAGTTAGTTTCTGCATCCCTTGTGGGCCCCGCAATGTCCCGCAAGCAAGTCAAATTCATGAAATTGAAAATACGGGTTTTTGAGATACATACCACTACTCCTGAGTCATCCAGTCATCTGTAGGTGCATACATGTTCTCCAAGGTGATCCTCCATTGGAATGTTCACCATCTCTATGAAAGTGTCCTTTTCCAGAGCAACAAATTCTCCTCTTTGGCTAGTGTAAATGAGCAATTTTCACTCTCTTGGTCTCATTTATAGATCTTTGTCAGTGCATAGATGGACGTGCACTCTCTCCATCTCATGCTGGTCATAGTCTTTTGCACCATCATTTGCTTGTCCTTCATGCATCTGATCTCCGATTGTCAGTCCATTCGATCCTATCATTTTTATCGATTAATTGGCCTCTTTTCTACATGTTTCTGGCCAATTCCTTGAGGGGGCATGCATATGTCATTGTCAGTGTCTGGGGAATTTTCATTATCATTCATTGAAACAACATTTAAACTTGCATTGTCTCAAAGAGGGGCAAAATGTAGACACCTAAAAATGGTCAACGCTTGCAGAGTCATACTTTAACATTTGCGCATTGCCTTATTTTAGGGTTTTTGCATCGCATTAACATTTCTCCTATGATTCACACTTGGTATTTATCATTTGTGAGCATCAAGTCATTCTTCTGCATTCTTCATTCATCTCACTTTTGAAATTGGTCTTGTCAACAACAATCTGCAGTCATGAGTTTGATCAATCTTATCCTGTCGCATCAATGTGCGTGCTCATTTGTCATCATTTTGGACATCATCAATCCTAATTAGAGTTTTTTCCTCTTATCAATATTACCATCTAGTGATCGATTTGTCATCAATCCTTATCATTTTCAATCTTGTCATTTTGCGATTGATTTGTCATCGATCGTTGTCATGTTCGATCTTGTCATTTTGTGATCGATTTGTCATCGATCATGGTCATTTTCAATCTTGTCATCTTGCAATATATTTTAACATTGATCCTTGTCCTCTTGTCAACTTTGTCATTTTGCGATCGATTTGTCATCGATCATCATCTTTCTCAATCATGTCAATTTGGATCAATTAGTCATTATTCCTCGTCAATTGGCACATTTATCAATCAAATCATTCGTCAGAATTGGTCTTTTATCAAGTTAGAATCATGATCAAATCAAATCGACATTAATTATCTTCAATCATGACCTAATTGTCATCCTTGCCTTGCTAATCCATCTTCTAGGGTTTCATGATTTAATCATTTAACCTTGTTTGTCATTTCTTCCTCTAGGATTAATAAATTATTTATTTATCCTAAGTCTTCATGTCACAATTAAATGTTCATTTAATTGGATAATTATTCCTCTTTTTGTGAATTAATTAATAAATGACAAATTATTAATTAATTTACCTAATTTCTCCTAATTCCTAATTTCCTAATTTTCATCAATTTCTTAATTCCTAATTTTCCTCTTTTTCTAATTTCCTAATTTCTAATTCATCTAATTTCAATTCTCTCCAATTTTTCTCCTAATTTCGTGGGAATGACATTTCAATTTGTCATAATTTGTCATAATTGACAATCAATCAATTTTGACATATAAATGTGTCATAATTTTGTCATGAATTATCAATCAATCAATCTTGCATAGAAAGTGCAAAATTGTCATAATTTGTCATAATTGACATTTTTGATTTGCAATTTCCATTCGAGTTTATTCATGCTAATCTTGTCATTTCTCCAATTTGTCTATAAATTGGATGAATTTCTTCAATCCCAGCTAATAATCACTTTTTCTAATCACTTTGTCAAACCAATCACGCTTCGAGTACTCTTGCGCCACTATCTTGTCTACTTGCTTTCATCTCATGTGTATGCACTTGAAGGTGAGATCCACAAACAAAGGCTATTTGAAGAAGAAAGAAGGACAATGGAGCCGCATGAAGGAAGCATTCAGATCTACATTTGGTTTGCTTAGTTTTTAGTTTTGAATGTTTTGTTTTTCATGTTTTTATTGAGTGTGTTTAGGATTGATCATTACATTTGAGCTTTTGTGATTGAGCTAGACTACTATTTGATATTTTCTTGTGATGATTTTCGAATTCCTAGCATACACAGCTAATCTGGAAACTCACTATAAATGGTAAATTCTTTGTTGCCTCTCTCTATAATTAGCAATTTTCTAACTTGGAGAGTCCTTGCTGGGCTAAGGCTTGGGCGAAAGGCCTGATTCCCAAAATAAATATTTTTTTCTGGACTGTCCTTCAAAATAAAATTTTGACTATTGATAGCCTCAAAATTAGAGGATTTTGTATGCCTAGTGTTTGTCTTCTTTGCATACAAAATGAGGAAACCATCAACCACTTGTTCATCCACTGTCCCTTCTTTGCTGATATCTGGGCTAGATGTTTGGACTACTTCAATATTAGCTGGGTCTTTCCAGAATCTGTCCAAGAGGTTTTTAATTCTTCACATCATCCCTCAAGGAATAAGTCTATAATTCTATTATGGAGATTGGTTTTACCTCATATTTGTTGGGGAATATGGAAAGAGAGAAATGAAAGAGTGTTCAAAGAGAAGGCATCTAAGGCTCAAATAATTTTTGAAAAAATCAAACAAAATGCTATGGAGAATATCAACATCATGGGTGGAATAGCCAACCCCAAAGATCAGGATGATCATATTATCTTCAAGAATTGGATATTAAAGGGAAGAGACATATTTCAGGCTAATCATAGAGAAGGTGTGAAATGGGAAAGTCCTCTGCATGGCTGGATTAAAAACAACTTTGATGGTGCTTCAAAGGGTAACCCTGGCAATGCGGGGTGTGGTGTGGTTTTAAGGGATGAATGGGGAAAATGCAAAACCATTAAATGTATTCCTATTGGAAGTCAAACTAATCATGTTTCTAAAGCCATGGTGACTTATCATGGGATGGTGCTTGCAAAGGAAGCCAATTGTACTATAGTATGGTGTGAAGGTGACTCTTTGAATATCATAAATTGTTTGAATAAGGTGTTCCTGCCCTCATGGTCTATAAAAAATGCTATTAAAGAAGTGAAGAAAATAAGTGAAACCTTCGATATATGTGTTTTCACACATGTTTATAGGGAAGCTAACTCATGTGCTGACTGGGCAGCCAACTTGGCCTATCGATCAGAGAAAATCATTACTATTAATGGGGAGAGTAAATTTGCATGTGATGTGAAATCCTTGTTCAAACTAGACCATATCCAGATGAGGCAACGTGGCATCATCAATCATAATTCCTAATGATTTTCCCCCTTTTTTTGATGAAGGTTCACAACGGTGGTGATGAGCATTTATATAATAGTCTTATCACATTAACATGGCATGAAGTCTGGGTTGTTTTTCAGAGCAAGAATAGAAACCAGAGAAGAAATATCAGAGTAAAGATTAGGAATTCTAGTGAATTTGAAGGTAAAATGGGAGGGAAAAAAAAGAGATTTGAACCAACCTCATGTTCGGATTGGAAGAAGAAAAAAGAGGTTTGAGAGATTCTATAAGAGTGGGGCTTAAGTATTTTCATGGAGAAGCTCTGTGGTAAAGACCCAATAGTTACCAAACATTTTATAAAGAATTGGAAGAATGGAAAAGTTCTGGTGGTTACCCAGATGATGATGGTGGATGAAGACATCATTGCAGAAGCTATGAGGATGGTGAAAGATGGCATTAAGTTCTATAGAGATCATAGTGTCTATGATAAGGTAGCAGATAGATTTCCTATCATGGATGGCGAAAAGAAGAAAATGGTGAAAGTGGATAACTCCTACCACTCCCCCAAGTGCATCTGTAGGCCATAGAGGTTCATGTTATTTTCTACCATAACCTACTTTACACTAGATGGAAGATTTACAAGGGCATACAGGCACCATTTTGTGCTAGTCAACCACTTCTGCCATGGTGAAGAGGTAAGCCTGCCCTATTATCTAGCATGTTCCATGGATCACACCATTAAAGAAATGCAGAAAGACCCTCAGGGGGACCATGCTCTTTATCAAGGACTTATGGTTTTAGTTTACAAATTGATGATAGGGAAAACCATTGAGAAACCAATTAGAGGTAAAAATACCAGGGATGATGACACAAAAAGTGAGGATAGTGGTTTCAACTTTGATTCAGAAACTGAAGGAGAATAAGAGGATCTTAGCAAAAAGGTGATGAATAAGGGGAAAAGAAAGAGAATTGTGGTTGATTCTGATCTCTCAGACTCTGAGGATGTCCTTTGAGGAAAAATTCATCAAAAGTAAGAAAGGAAAGGGAACTAGTAAACAAACCCAGAGGAACAAGAATACTAGTAGGGGAGCTAACAAGGCTAAAAAATAGGTTTTGATAGTTTCTAATGAGGATGCAGAGGAGGAAAAAAATGACAATGTGAAGGGTAAAGAGGAGGAGGAGACTCTGGATGTGGGTTGTGGTGAGGATATTAGTACTCAAGGATTGCAGAATGAGGGCCAAGAGAATCAAAGGGGAAATCCTAGTGACTTTCATGGGGATAATGATAGTATTAAGGGATTTTGTGATACTATCAGTAAAATTGTGAAAGATATTAGCAACCTAAAGAATTATATTAATTTTATAAAAAATGCAATGATAGGTGAGAAGCCTCTTTTTGAAAATGTTAAAGAATTAGTGGTTGTGATCAACAATGCTGAAGCTATTGAAGCTATGGTGGGTAAAATTATTGATACTAAAAAGAAGGTTAATGAAATGGAAGGGAATAGAGAGGCGAATGGGCTGGAAACTACCATGAAAAACCTAGTGAATAAAGTCAACAAGATGGAATTAACTGTGAAGAGGATTGTTGAACATAATTTCCAGATTCTTAAAGTCTCTATGGACAAGATGAATATTCTGATTAACCAATTTGATAACATCAAAGACAAAGAGGGAGAAAAGGACTAGATGGAGAAAAAAGGTCATGAGAAGAGAACTAGGGCCAACACCAAGAATTAGGGTGATATCAAGGGACGCAAGTTGGATGATTTGAAGACCTCTATGGATAACATGAAGTAGATTGTGGTTCATGCAGAAGATATCATGAAAAATATTTAGCTGTCTTAGTCTTAGTCTTTGTCTTTGTGTTGTCCTATTGCTATCCTTTTGTTGTCTTTTTGTGGCTCTATATGTTTTGAGTTCCCTTTTTGGTTGGGATGGGAACTATTTTTTGTTAGGGTGATCAGGCACGATTCTATTATGCTTTAATGCTTTATCTATTTCCTATTATGTAAAAGGTTTGATTTCCATTCAAAAACCTATTTTTACTTAATCAAAACAATAAAAATAACAATAACAATAACAATAACAATAACAATAACAATAACAATAACAATAACAATAACAATAATTACAATATCATAATATAGTAATTGACAAATAAAATAACTACCTTCATAATAATATAATTTGGCATCTTTTACATACATTTTTCTAAATATAGGTATGCTAGTAACTAGCATATATATCCTAAATTTTAATTTAATATATATGAAATATGCTGAGAGATATCCTTCTCAAGGAACTTATTTTTAATCAATTTGACACCCTAAAGTCAAATAGGCACCTCGAGAAGTATATTTCTCAGCGTATTTTATATATATATTAAATTAAATTTTAGGATATATATGCTAGTGGGAGTCGCGCGACGCAAGATGAAAAATATAACATAAATGTAATATATAATTATAGAGTATCTTTTTTTGAATTGAATTATAGTATTATAATATTTTTAAATTATTATATGGAGATATATGAAATTTTATATATCCATTTAGACTATTTTTAATAAATATATGTGTTGCAAGATTAAAGCATATACTAACATGTAAGATATATATTAAATTTTACTCAATGAGAGTAAAAAACATTATTTAGTGGTCAATATTATGGTTATAGTGTTAGGCCCAATATGGAAAGCTAATGTACTCAGAGGGGAGGGATGAATCAGTACTTCAAATCCTTTCTTCAACAATAACTTTACTTGTTGGCATTTGGCATTATAATAGACAATGGGAGATTGTTGGCATTTCAATAAGGATATTGAGTAGGTTGTTGATGATTACGAATATAATTGATTAAGGATGTTTACTGTCTTAATATTATTATTTTGTCATTGATGTCAAGAAATTGATTTTCTAATTCAGTATGACGTTTTTGATTAAGCAAAAACAGGTTTTAAGGGACCCGAAACCCAATTTTCTAATTCAGGATGATGTTGCCATATCTTGAGAAGTGTGATTTGATGAGTATAAAGATGTCGATAAAAGACACAGAAAGAATATGATGAATACGGTATTCAATGGGCAACTATTATCGAGTCAGACAATGATGAGATCATGATGTTTAGATTGTTTTAACATCATACATATGTTGTAAATTTTAAGTTTAATATTATACTATGTTACTGAGCAAAGAACCTAGTCAGTAAACCCTAAGGTTATCACTATCAGTTAATGAAGGTAGAATGTCTACCAAGTAAAGTTTAATATCTACTGAGTTGTTACCGAGTTGTAACCGAGCTATAATAGAATACATTAAATGGTTACATGTGTTATTTAATGAAGGAAGTTGATGAGCTGGAACTAATCAAATGATTGGTATGTCATGCATGAAGTTTGTTGATGAATCTATGGCAAAGGAAAATCGACATGAAGATCTACAGCACAGATTGAACCGTATTACCCTAGTACAAGTTCCAAGAAATGTATGCAAGTTCCTAGGAAGGGTAAAACATTTTTCAGATCGAAGGATACATTGAACCTGGACAAGTTTTAAGATCTGATGGCTATGATTGATCATGGGAAGTGTGATCATAGAGATTAAGTGATTGGCGAATTGTTTATAAATAGGGAACTGTTGATAAACAATGCATGCGGGCAAATGTATGCACAAGGATGCTGCATATTGATTACCAAGCACAGAAGCTTGAAGACTTGTTTGAATAATAGTATAGAAGCCTAGCAGATGGACAAGATTAGTTCTATGTCTAGATTGTATTGAGCAAATAAGATTTTCCTTTAACATTTTAGATGTGAAGTTGCAGATAGATTTTTATTACTATTATTTTGTGAAAGTGACATAAAATCTCTTAACCGAGTGGACTTAACAATCTTATTTGTAAAACCCTCTAGCAAGGTGACATTCTAATTGAGTGTTTGAAATCCTTTAACAAGGTCACTTCTAACAAGGTGAAGATCCTAACAGATCTGAGGGAAATCCCTTAACCGAGTCACATCTAGCAATGTGTTTGTAATCTTTAACAGGATTTGCTTTTAACTGAGCATACTCTAGAAGAGTATATTTCTTAGTGGGTCTGAAATCCCACAGTGGTTTTTCCCTATTTGGGTTTCCACGTTAAATCTGGTTTTATGAGTGATATGATGTTTATATGCTTTTGAGTTTGCATGTTTAGTAGTTTTGGTTTATATTACTGTAGTATATGTTATTGAGGTTGAATCTAATGTTTTTATGGAAGATTAAGTTTGTATGATTCACCCCCCCCCCCCCCCACTCTCATCTTGTTGGCTATTGGATCTATACTTACATTAAGTATCAGAACTATCAATTGGTATCGGAGCTTTGGACTCTGGAAGAAAAAGTTTAAAGGTACTTGAGGCAAAGATCCAAAGATATAAGAGGGATGCACTGAAGCTGAACAAGTCAAGTTTCTCTACATGGCAGAAAAGGATGAAGATACACCTATCAGGAGTTGGAGAATATGTTGTATATTATCTGGAGAATTATTTCATCACACCAAGCACCTATCCATTGACTATGGAAGAAATAAAGGCAAAGAAAGAACATATCCAAGTAATGATTGAAATAACATCTGCATTGACCGACTCAGAGTTTAATGATCTAGAAGGCTACAATGATGCAAAGGCAATGTGGGACAAGTTCATATCTATATATGGCAGTGATGAACATGTTCAAAGAGGAAAAGTAGATAGTCTAAGAGGACAACTTGAATCTATGAGGATGAATGAAGGTGAGAACATGACCCAGTATAGTACAAGACTAAAGGAGATTGTCAATCAACTCAAAGGAGCAGGTAGAACTATTGAAGAAAAGGATATAACAAGTAAGTTGTTAAGAACCATTCTACCAGCTTATGCAATCTGAGTCTCTACAATCAATGAATTGAGGTTTGTACCTAATATGCTAGTTTCTTTAGATGCTACTATTGGTAAGCTACATGCATTTGAGTTAAGTAACTTTGATAATAGTGGATCTTCAGTAAATAAAGTTGAATCTACATTTAGTTCTTTTCATCTTGATGAATCTAATGATTACAATGAAAGAAAGTATAAGTACTTTGAAGGAGATCGTAGTGGAGCAAGTGAAATATTTCATAAGAACATGGAAGAAGTACACAAACTGTATGAGGAAATCAGAAAGTAGGAAGAGTTTGAAGCACTATTAGCCAGAAGGTTACCGAGAGGCAAAGGAAGTATAAAGGAAAACTACCTTTGAAATGTTTCAATTGTGATAAAATAGGACATATGGCTTCTAACTGTCCTAACAAAGATTCTACTAAAAAGAGAGATTACCGAGATGACAGACAGAAAGATAATAATTACAGAGGACACCGAGACTTCAGAAGAAGAGATAGAAAGACATGCTTAATAACCGATGAGGAATCCAATGATGATAAATTAGATGAAACTGATATAGAGGAAGTAGTTTATGTGGCTATCAAAGATGGATAAGATGAAGAAAGGTATGAAGAAAAAGCCCTAATATCTCACATAAATACTAATGATTCTTGGATCATAGATAGTGGATGCTCACATCATATGACAGGTGATAAACACAAGTTTGTTATGTTAGAAGATTATGATGGAGGCTATGTAAGATTTGGTAATGATGCACCATGTCTAGTAAGAGGTAAAGGATCTATCACACTTCTTGACAATGCAATATGCAATGATGTTTATTAGGTTGAAGGTTTGAAATACAATTTGTTGAGTGTAGCACAGCTAAACAATACAGGTTACCGAATATAATTTCAGAAAGGAATTGTCAAAGTTCATGACAAGCATGGAAAGTTAGCTGCTATCGGGACACAAACAAAAGGTAATACATTTCACCTTGACTCAACTCGGAACAAGTGTCTGTATGCAAAGATAGATGATACCTGGTTATGGCATAAAAGCTTTTGTCATGTAAATTTTGATAATCCGATCAAAATAAGTAAGAAGCACCAAGTAAGAGGTCTACCGAGTCTTGAAAAACCTAAGAATGCTATGTGCCGAGGATGCCAGATGGGTAAAATGACAAGATCAAGCTTTACAAGTAAGTCTTACACCTCTAAGAGAATTTTAGATCTTGTGCATACCAATCTTTGTGGTCCTATGAAAGTTCAAAGTTATTATGGTGACAAATATTTCATATTATTTATGGATGATTACTCAAGGATTATGTCGGTAATGTTTTTAAAAGAAAAATTAGAAGCTTTTCAAATGTTTAAATGGTACAAGGCAAGAGTTGAAAATGAAATAGGAAGACAACTGAAATGTCTTAGATCAGATAGAGTAGGAGAGTTCACATCTAGTGAGTTCAACTTATTCTGCAATGATCATGGTATTAAAAGATAAGTCTCTGCATCAAGAACTCCACAACAAAATGGAATTACTAAGAGAAGAAACAAATCTATTGTGGATTGTGCCAGAACCCTGATGATTGAAAAGAAAGTGCCACAAATATTTTGGAGGGAAGCAATAAGCACAACAGTTTACACCCTGAACCAAGTACAACTAAAGAAAGGTACTTTGAAGATACCATATGAAATCTGGTATGACAAGAAACCTAATATAAGTTATTTTAAAATCTTTGGAAGTAGATGCTATGTACACAAAGATGATAGAAATGGCAAGTTTGATGAGAAAAGTGAAGAAGGAACATTTCTAGGTTATTCTTCTAGAAGCAAAGCATTTAAATGTCTCATCAAATCATCTAACAAAATAGTAGAAAGTGTAAATGTGAAAATTGATGAATTCATAGAAAGAAATGATGAAGGGAATTCCAAAGAACCAGAAGATTATGATGAATTTGTCTATGTTCAACAGACAAGTCCTATCGAGAAAACTATTGAAGAAAATGAAGAGAATATCTAGTTACTGAGTGATGAAGAAGATCATACAGAGCCTACCAAGCCTGTATTGGCCAAGTATGTTAGAAGACATCATGCACCAAGTTAGATTATAGGAGATAAGGATGATCGAGTGATGACAAAGAAAAAGTTGAGATAGAACACATGTCTGATATCTAAATTTGAACTGAGAATAGTGAAAGAGGCATTTAACAGTGAAGATTGGATAAATGCTATGATAGAAGAGATTGATCAAATAAAAAAGAATGACACATGGACACTAATCCCAAGACTAAAGGACAAAAATATAATCAATACAAAGTGGATTTTCAGAAACAAGCTAAATGAAAAAGGTGAGGTCATTCGAAATAAAGAAAGACTAGTATGCAAAGGTTATGCTCAAGAAGAAGGAATTGATTATGGTGAGACTTTTGCACCTATAGCAAGACTTGAAGGAGTAAGAACATTGTTGGCATATGCTACTTTCAAAAACTTCAAGGTATATCAAATGGATGTCAAATCTGCATTTCTAAATGGAATATTAGAAGAAGAAGTTTTTATTGAACAACTTGAAGGATTTGTTGAAGACAAGAGTAAGGACCAGGTATGTAAATTGAACAAAGCATTATATGGTCTGGAACAAGCACCTAGAGCATGGTATGACAGATTGCACTCTTATTTGATTAAGATTGGTTTTATAAGGACAAGTGAGAACAACAATATGTACATGAAGAATGATGAAAATGGAATATTGATCTTAGCCATATTTGTTGATGATATTATATTTTGTGGAAATGAAATGAGCAAAGAATTTGAGATGTCATTAATTGGTGAGATAAAGTATTTTATAGGTTTACAGATACTACAAATGAAAAATGAGATTTTCATTACTCAATCAAAGTACATAAAGGAAATCTTGAAGAAATTTGGAATGGAGGATTCAAAACCAGTAAGTAATCCTATGACTACCAACTGTAAACTATCAAAGAATGATGAATCTGCATCTGTTGATGACACACTTTACCAATCCATGATTGGAAAGCTACAATATGTTGTTCACAACAAACCAGACATATCACATGTTGTAGGTATAGTTGCAAGATTCTCTGCAAATTCTAAGGAAACACACATGATAGAAATCAAAAGAATTTCTAGATACTTGAAAGGCACTGAGGATTATGGCTTAGTATATCAGAAAGGAAATGATTTTAATTTAAAAGTTTATACTGATGTTGATTGGGTAGGCAACATTGATGATAGAAAAAGCACAAGTGGAGGAGCTTTCTTTTTAGGAGAAAGACTAGTGAGTTGGCTTAGCAAGAAACAAGGATGTGTTTCACAGTCAACAACAAAAGCTGAATACATTGTTGCAGCATTGAATTGTACCAACATAGCATGGATCAAACAACTGTTGGAAGGTATAAATGAGAAAGTTACTGAGCTAGTAACTATATTCTGTAACAATACTAGTGCCATTAATATTTCAAAGAATCCTATTATGCACTCTAAGACAAAGCACATCTCTATAAAATATCATTATCTTAGAGAAGAAGCTCAAGAGAAGAAAGTGGTGTTGGAGTATGTTAGCACAAAGGAACAAATAGTAGATATCTTCACCAAGCCACTACCAAGGGACACTTTTGAGTATCTCAGAAGTAAGTTAGGGGTCCTACCCCTATCTTCTACTCACTGACTGAGTTCGGTGAAAGCATCAATTCAATGACTCTATCGAATATCTTTTAAGAGTTGATGTTGATTTACACACTCTAGGATGTTTTCTAAAGGTGTGTAGGAAACAGTGCAGGATACAATACAAGAAACAAGAATTGAAGACAAAATGCTCTGACCGAGACTAAGTTGACACATTACAGTAGGAATTCACTTCATACAGGAAGAAATTATGTTTTAGTTCTTTACTTTGGCATTGTTGTCAAAGGGGGAGAAGACTGGAGAAGAAGACTGGAAAAGACTGAGAAGACTGAAAAAAAGCAGAAAAGAAAGACTGAGAAAAGAGGAAAAATCTAATGTATGGGGGAGAATTTTGATGACAGGAAGAGAGCATTTCAGAATCTCACAAACAACTCACAACAATCCAAATCAATTAGGTCAAATCAATTGGTTTTACCATCAATGAAAAAGGGGGAGATTGTTGGTATTTGGCATTATAACAGACAATGGGAGATTGTTGGCATTTCAATAAGGATATTGAGAAAGTTGTTGATGATTATGGATATAACTAATTAAGGATGTTTACTATCTTAATATTATTATTTTGTTATTGATGTCAAGAAATTGATTTTCTAATTCAGTATGATGTTGCCATATCTTGAGAAGTATGATTTGATGAGTATAAAGATGTCGGTAAAAGACACAGAAAGAATATGATGAATAAGGGGATGAATAAGGTATTCAATGGGCAACTATTACCGAGTTAGACAATGATGAGATCATGATGTTTAGATTGTTTTAACATCATACATATGTTGTAAATTGTAAGGTTAATACTATAATATGTTACCGAGCAAAGAACCTAGTTAGTAAACCCTAAGGAACCTAGTAGGTAAACCCTAAGGTTATTGCTATCGGTTAATGAAGGCAGAATGTCTACCGAGTAAAGTTTAGTATTTACCAAGTTGTTACCGAGTTGTAACTGAGCTATAACAGGATACATTAAATGGTTACATGCATTATTTAATGAAGGAAGATGATGAGCTGGAATTGATTAAATGATTGGTATGTCGTACATGAATTTTGTTGATGAATCTATGGCAAAGTAAAATTGGCATGAAGATCTACAGTGTAGATTGAACCGCATTACCCTAGCACAAGTTCCAAGAAATGTATGCAAGTTCCTAGGTAGGGTAAAATGTTTTTCAGATCGAAGGATACATTGAACCTAGACAAGTTTGAAGATCTGATGGCTATGATTGATCATGGGAAGTGTGATCAAGGAGATTAAGTAGTTGGCAAATTGTTTATAAATAGGGAACTATTGATAAACAATCCATGCGGGCAAATGTATGCACAGGGATGCTACATAGTGATTACCGAGCACAGAAGCTTGAAGACCTATTTGAATAACATAGTATAGAAGCCCAATAGATGGACAAGATTAGTTCTATGTCTAGATTGTATTGAGAAAATAAGAATCTGCTTTAGCATTTTAGATGTGAAGTTGCAGATAGATTTTTATTACTGTTATTTTGTGAAAGTGATAGAAAATCTCTTAACCGAGTGGACTTAATAGTCTTATTTGTAAAACCCTCTAGCAAGGTGACATTCTGATTGAGTTTTTGAAATCCTTTAACAAGGTCACTTCTAACAAGGTGAAGATCCTAATAGATTTGAGTGAAATCCCTTAACCGGGTCACATCTAGCAATGTGTTTGTAATCTTTAATAGGATTTTCTTTTAACCGAGCATACTCTAGAAGAGTATATTTCTTAGTGCGTCTGAAATCCCATAGTGGTTTTTCCCTATTTTGGTTTCCACGTTAAATCTGGTGTTATGAGTGATATGATGTTTATATGCTTTTGAGTTTGCATGTTTAGCAGTTTTGGTTATATTACTATAGTATATGTTACCGAGGTTGAATCTAATGTTTTTATGGAAGATTAAGTTTGGATGAATCACCCCCCCCTTTCATCTTGTTGGCTATTGGATCTATACTTACATTAAGTATCAGAACTATCATTACTGTTAAGCATAAACTGAATATTGTTGTATCATAATATAATGCTAAAACAAATAGATAACAATCATACATGATTCACTCCATAACACATATATTTTGGTTACACAGAAACTCTTGGTTAAAGAGAAAAACTGCGGTGGGGATGACACCCACAACTTCACTATTGTAATAATAAAGGTTGCTTGGTTAGCGCTACATATTTAGCTATTTTTGATAGCTTACCCTATTAGGAGTATCAAGATCTTTAGATCTACCTTGCTAAAGGATTTTACAACACTTATTCTAAAATGCTGCACTTGGTTAAAGGCTTTACAATTTATAGACTTTGTTAGAGTCTTTTACCCTATTAAAGGTTTCTCTTACAACTTAAAATATTACAATCAAAATCTTACAAAATATCTACAACTTCACATATGAAATGTTAAAGCACATTCTATGTGCTCAAAATGAGATTACCTTACTTATAGCATACCTCGGTAACCCATAAAATAACTCAGTAAACCTTTCTGTTTACTCTGTTCCTTGATTATTCTCTGAAATCCTTCTTTGTGATCTCTGTGTATCTCTATCAATCATAACAATCATAACACTTAGTGCTTTCTCATGATTTTTCTTTTCACATATGTCTTGCTTCACACACATATGCATACATATTTGATCCTCAATTCATGCTCTATAAATAGATCTCTTATGATGGTGATCTTGTTCATGCTTCGATCTTACAAACATGATTCATTAAATGAATAACCATACAAAATATTTCATTGGATAGATGACCTCAAAATCATACAAAATCTTAAGTGCAATTTCCAATTTGTTAACGGTTCCTCATTCCTTGATCTTGTAACATGTTTCCCATATGTGTCTAGGTTCAATGAATCTAGTAGCACATTTCACTTGGTGTGTATCAACTCAGTATACCATCTTTGCTGCTCGGTAGTCATAGAACATTACTCGATAGACAGCTCGGTGTATACTAAGCTTTGTGACTCATTTCTTCTATAACCGACTGCTCTGTGCTTACGGACTTAATATTTTAGTAGTAATAACCAACTAGAGTATATAGAATGACTTTGGACATAAAACTAATGACAACTTAGTAAATAGTAACAATCTCCCTGTTTGAAATTAGTTTTGAAATGTTTGACAAAACTTCTTTCAAATTCATAACTCAAAAATCTATATACTTACAAAATTTGACTAAACTGACAGTATATACAATTGTCAATAAAATAGTATGCTCAGATATACTCCCCTTATCAACATACTATACATAACTCTGAGTATGCATGCATTGGGATCAATATTTTGTATTCCCTACTTGGTTCACTACTCGGTTCACTACTTGGTTCACTGCTCGGTTCATTTCCCCCCCTATCAAAATTATTTGTATACTCGAATATGCTAATCTACTCGATATACTCCTCTTGTATACACTATACTCCCCCTTTTTGACAAACATCAAAACTAGTTACCATTTGGTGGAGGCAACTGGTCAAAAATGGATTTATACTTTGTTCTTACATCGATGAGAGTGGCAGAGAGTGCATCCTTGACACTATCCATGAGTGAATTTTGAGTTGTAACATCAGCTAACAGTGAAATCAGTCCATCTAAAGTGCTTCCCTCTGGCTGAGTTGATAAGGAGGTAGCCTTATTGATCTGTTCTTAAATGGAGGACAAGTGTGGAATGAATAAGGTTTGAAGAGTCATAATGTCCATCCTTATTTTGTGCTCTTCATTCCTAAGTTCCAATTGTTGAGCCATGAGCATTTGTAACTTGGTATAAAAATTCTGAATAGAATTTGGCTCAGTGGTCAATTTATTAGAGAGATTGGTGATCTCTTTCTCAATCACTTCTATTTTATTCTTGATATCTTTAATGAATAAAGAAAATGTACAGAGTTTCTGAAATAAATAAAGAATGTGCTTGAGTTGAGAGGACAACTCAAAAATAAATTTGACAAGTTTTACTTTACCAATAGCAATGGCTTTCTATACCTCTTCAATCATTTTTGCAGTGAACTCTTTGTCCTTCAATTTGCTCAAGTATCCAGATGTGTCTACTCTAGATGCTTCTATTTTAGTGAGGAGTTCATCCAGTTGAATATGGATGGCTTCATCTTTTGTCACTATAGCTTCAGATAGCATATCTATTAATAGTGCTTTGACCTTCTGTAGTACTTTGTTTTTCTTTTGAATAGCCATTTTTTTCTCTTGTTCTACTTTGGCTTTGCATAGTTCATCGAATTCAATAAGTGCTTGCCCTTTTAATTTGGATATGTCGACATTTGGCAACACAATTGGTTTTGATAAATCTAACTTGAAACTATGCTTTTTCATTTTCTTTTCTTTAGAGGAGGCTTTCACTGATTTAGCTAATACAAAAGCTTGGGAGGCTTGTGCACCCTCGGTAGGTTGCTCGGTAGAGGCAACACTTTTGTCGGTTACTTTAGCCTCAGATGTAGCCTTCGGTGAATCCTTGCTCTAGGTCTCAGTTGTAACATTGTCAGTACTTGTAGGGGCTTGAGAAGTCTGTTCCCCGATGGCCTGAGAAGTAGCTTCTCCTTTGGTAGACTATTGACCCTCTTTTCCTTGTTCAGCATCCTGAGGTTTCTCGGTTGAAACATGTTGACTTACTAGAGGATAGGACTTGACTTGTTCCAAAACCGACTCATTTGATACTAGTTTGGCATAAGCATTCCCTTCTATCATTTCCTATTCCCATTCCTCGGTATCCATGACATCCTCATCAGGTTGTATAGTTTTAGCAAGATCTTGCTCAGTGATATCTACTATTTCAACTTCACCTTGCTCATTAGTATTCTTGATTTGAAAGATTTCTTGCCATTTTTCTTTTGTCTCTTTCTCTACATCAAGATAAAGGACATTCATCGGTTTTAGGGCTCTTTGCTTGACTAGAAAGTTTGTGTGGTAGTTTTTCAGATGTTCACTTATCTCATCTACCAACATGTCTGGAAAGAGATGTACCACACTTCTTTCTCTCATCTTCTTTTCTGAGTCCATGGCATATTTCCACCTATTATCAATATGTAAGTACAAAGCTTTTGGAAGAGAATTAGTTACTTCCAATGGGACCAATCAGAATTTCAGAAGAGTACAGATCATAGCTTCTTCAATTTGTCTCTTTTCAGCATTAGATCTGGAGTCATATTTTACATATCTAAATGCTCCAAATCCACCATATTGCTTCAGATTGGCATAGAAATTATCAACACTATGTACATCTTCCTTTTTACTCTTAACAATCTAAAATTTACTTTTGTCTTCAGATTCGGTGTCACTGGACTCTTTATTCAAAATGAGTCTCCTAGTAGACTTCTTGTAAGTTTTTGTTACCTTTGGAATTGCAACATTTTTTTGTTTCTTGGTCGGTGACACTACAGATGATCTAGTGTTTGGGCATTTTACTAGAGGAGTCGGTGATACCTCTGATGTATCTTGTTTCTTCCTTTTCAAAATTTTCCCTTTTGGCAACTCGATGCTCAATGTAATAGCTGCTTCTTAGGCTTCAAATTCCTCCTCAGTGATGACTTGAATGCTCTTGATATGAGTGGAGGAAGAACCTTCTCCAAATTTCTCCGTTAATGCTTTAATCATTTTTTTTTCTTTCCTTGTAGCCTTTGGTACTACAATGCTCATTTTGACTTTTTCTTTAACTTCTTCATATGTACCATATCTGATCTCGGTAGCATGTCTTGGCAGTGCAAGAAAAGCATCTATCTATTGTTGTGTAAGGTCAAAATCAATCTCATAACCCATAGGTGGCAAAGATTGAGTTCTTGGTTCTATGGCATTGACATAGCAGTAGTCGGTGTCCACTTAAAAACATATACTATCCTTGTATTTTTCAACTAACTGCGTGGAATCATGTGCCTGTTATGCATCTTTTCCTGAAACTTGCTAAAATAATCATCCATAATATCATTGAAGTTATCACCTAGCTGTTTGATGAAGTCATTGATTTGATGGGTGATTGGTTGGTGTAGCTCTCAAACTACTTTACCGACTGATGGAAAGAATTTCTCAAAATAGAAAAACATGCATACCAAAAGTGATCCAAACTTCAGTGTGTTTGCTAAGTTGTTCTTCTTCAGCTTCCTTATGGTGTTGAGATTTTCAAATAGATTTTTCAACAACACTTCGCATAGATCAATCTTCATGCCTTTCTTCACAATTTAATAGGCTAAATCAATAGATGCATAGGGTACATTATTTTCACTTGTTGATTGAAAGAAACAATAACCTATGACTCTAATTGCAAACTTTAGCTCTGCATCTGTGACATTGTTCAATTTTAGACCTCTGCAATTAGATTCAACTCTGGTTAAAGTGATCAATTCTTTCTATGAAATCATTTTTTGAGCTCAGGCATGGTCGAAAATAGGGTAACTGGTGATCAAGTGGATGATTTCCTTAGTGATCTTGAATGGTTGCTCCTCTAACCACATCAAGTCATCATGAACTCTGCTCAAAACAAATTTAACCCATTGGGGTTTGAAGACTCGCAAGTAGGTTAGGGCTTTGGTCAATCCCTTGATTTTAATGTGTTCAAACTTGCTATCCAATTTTCCATCGGTGCATAATTCATCATATGTGTCCTTGACCTCAGTTTGACCTAATTCCTCAACACAACACTTAGTGAAGAATCTAACATCCTTAACTAATAAAACCCTATCATCTGGTTTAGATGCTACTTTCGGAGGTAGTGAGTATTTCATTGTGGGCTTCTCAATGTTCTCAACAACAATGGGTTTCTGAATCTTAGGAGCCATTTCAAATTTTGGATAATCACTAACAAAATACCCTTAAGCTTTGAAAACTTTTAATCAACAGATGTCTTCCACTTAGTAAATATAACACAACTGATATGATCGGTTAACTTGCTTAACAATGTGTTGTGATTGATATAAATACCTTGAATTTCACTTCGGAAGAGTTTTGATCACATTTGAATCACTTTGCTCTGCTTTCTGAAAACTTGGTAAGTGTAAAATGACTGCGCAAAAGCTTTAAGTACACAATATACCTTGTCGAGCTCCATGCAGTTAGGTCAGGAAACATTAAATGCACTCGGTTCCTTCCTTTTTGTGCTTTTACCGAGCAGCCAGACTTCCTGCATTTACTGACTTGACAGGCTTCCAGCATTTAGTGACTTGACTAGTGCTCCAAAAGACTTGATAAAATTTTAAACTTGCTAATGCATCTTAGCTATGCAGATTTTGAATTAAGTACATGATAAAATAGGAATTGTTAAGATTTAACCTTGAGAGAATGCAGTCCCTTCCAACTTTTACCGATTAATTTGGAATAGATGCAGCTAACTCAATAGGTAAGGTGCTTTCTTCATTTGACACAATTCCCTTCTTTTTCCAAATCATCTGGAATTTTCTTTTTATTTCTTCAATATCTCCTCTAGGTTGATCTCTTAAATCTCTAGCCAAGTGTCCAACTTTGTGACAATGAAAACATACCATATCAGGATTTCTCCATGATCTTCGGTTGTTTATTCCAAACCTTATAAAGTAGTTGGCACTTATATGTCCATATCTTCCACATCATTCACACCATATCCTTGTATTGTAATCCCATGGTACTGCAACATATTGTTGGTTGATATCTATGTGAGTTCGGTAACCTCTAGCATTTGCTCAATGTGAGGACCACATGTAGTTCTTTTGTTTAAACCAACACTTCTCGATATTGTGACCATATCTATTGCAGTTTTTACAAAACCCTTTGAATTTTGCCTTCTGATAATTGTTAACCAACTTAGTCCTACATTGATTAGATGTATGGCCATACTTATTGCAATTGTTACAATAGCCATTAGACCTAGTGACATTTGGTTGCTTACCTTTTCTAATTTGGCACATGTTGGCAGTATGTCCTTGTTTTCCATAGTAGTTGCAAATAGGCTTCTTTCCTTTGATGTTCTTCTTGTTTCCAGCTTGCTTTGATGATTCTCCTCTCTCGGTAATGTGGATTCCCTTCTTGGTAGAGTCTTTTCCTTTGTAACCGAGTCTTGCATCTTTGTTAGGTCTTCTTGAATTCAGTTGCTCATCCAACATCTTTGATGCTTCATAGCTCTTCTTCAGTGTTTCCTTTGACTTCTTTTCTATTTCAAGTGCATCGCTCAACCTTGATATTTCAAGTTTCAATGCTTGATTCTCATCATCTTTTAGATTTGCTTCATGATGTGCATAACCCAATTGATCTGACATATTACTTTGAATTCCAATCCTCCTTGTGATTTCATCATTCTTTTCAGACACTAATACTTCAAGCTGTTGTTTTTCTCTTTCTAAATCTCTTAATTTATCCACGGTTGTCCTCAATGCATCAAGATTTTTAGTCATTTGTGTGTTGAAATGTTCATGTTCTCTTTTCATTGCTTTTAGTTGATCAGTCAGTGCTTTGTTCTTTTCTTTCAATGCTCCAATCATTTCTTTAGTCTTTTCAGATATACTGTTCTTAGATGATGTCTCAATTTGTTCCACCATCTCTTGAGAGTCCTACAAATCATCAGACAATCTTCTTCTAACTTTTAGAGATTTTTCCATTTGTTTCTGCATGTCAGCAATCACTTGATTAGCATGATCCAATTCATTTTGTAGATTCACAATTCTTTGAGATTGTTTGTAGCCTTCCATTGATAAGATCTTTCTCTTTAGGTAGTTAAACCCTTTTCCAAGATTCAAGCTCTGATACCAATTGTTAGGCCCACTATGGAAAGCTAATGTACTAAGAGGGGAGGGGTGAATCAGTACTTCAAATCCTTTCTTCAACAATAACTTTACTATTAAGCATAAACTGAATATTGTTGTATCATAATATAATGCTAAAACAAATAGATAACAATCATACATGATTCACTCCATAACACATATATTTTGGTTACACGGAAACTCTTGGTTAGAGAGAAAAACTGTGGTGGGGATGGCACCCACAACTTCATTACTGCAATAATAAAGTTTGCTTGGTTAGAGCTACATATTTAGCTATTTCTGATAGCTTACCTTGTTAGGAGTATCAAGATCTTTAGATCTACCTTGCTAAAGGATTTTACAACACTTATTCTAAAATGGTGCACCTAGTTAAAGGCTTTACAATTTATAGACTTTGTTAGAGTCTTTTAACTTGTTAAAGGTTTCTCTTACAACTTAAAATATTACAATCAAAATCTTACAAAATATCTGCAACTTCACATTTGAAATGTTAAAGTAGTTTCTATGTGCTCAAAATGAGATTACCTTGCTTATAGCATACCTCGGTAACCCATAAAATAACTTGGTAAACCTTTTTGTTTACTTTGTTCCTTGACTATTGTCTGAAATCCTTCTCAGTGACCTTTGTGTATCTCTGTCAATCATAACAGTCATAACACTTAGTGCTTTCTCATGATTTTGCTTTTCACATATGTCTTGCTTCACACACATACACACATACATATTTGATCCTCGATTCATGTTGTATAAATAGATCTCTTATGACAGTGATATTGTTCATGCTTTGATCTTACAAACATGATTCATTAAATGAATAACCATACAAAATATTTCATTGGATAGATGACCTCAAAATCATACAAAATCTTAAGTGCAATTTAGAATGTGTTAACAGTTCCTTGTTCCTCGATTTTGTAACACATTTCCCATATGTGTCTAGGTTCAATGAATCTGGTAACACATTTCACTCAGTGTGTATCAACTTGGTATACCATCTTTGCTGCTTGGTAGTCATAGAATGTTACTTGGTAGACATCTCGGTGTATACTAAGCTTTGTGACTCCTTTCTTCTATAACCAACTGCTCCGTGCTTACCAACTTAATATTTCGGTAGTAATAACCGACTAGAGTATATAGAATGACTTTGGACATAAAACTAATGACAACTTAGTAAATAGTAACATATATATCGGGTTAGGGTTAAGATTACTATTATGGTCAAGGCTAAGGTTTACATCATTGTTAGGGCTACAGTTAGGGTTCGCACCAAGGTTAGGGTTTGGTCTAGGTTTAGACTTATCTTACAGTTAAGATTTAGGATTATTGTTAGGGTTAGGGTTAAGCTATTATGGTTAAGTCTAAGGCTTACATCATTGTTAGGGTTAGGGTTAAGCTATTATGGTTAAGTCTAAGGCTTACATCATTGTTAGGGTTAGGGTTATTATTAGGGTTAGGTTTGAGGATTAAGGTTATGATAATGGTTAGGGTTTATATCATGGTTACGATTAGCATCAAGGTTAGGGTTTAGTTTAGGTTTAGGATTATGGTTAGGGTTGGGGTTATAATTATAACTGGCAGTAGGGTTAGGATTATAATTTGATTTATGATTATTTAATGTAGGGTTAGGGTTAGGGTTATGATAATGGTTAGGGTTTTCTTTAGGTTTAGGATTATTGTTAGGGTTATGGTTAAGGTTAGTGTTAGGGTTAAGCTTATGGTTAGGGTGAGGGTTTATTATTAGTGTAACCATAATTATAGTTAGAGTTAGGCTTAGGATTATAATTTGATTTATGATTATTTAATGTCACACATCTTAGAGAACCACACATATCACAAATAAATAGTAGCACAAAATATGTTATGAAAATATATTTATGTCTAGGGCTAGGGTTTATATCATAGGGTTACGATTGGGATTAAGGGTTAGGCTTAGGATTATAGTTAGGGTTTACATCATTTTGAGGGTTAGGCTAATGGTTAGGGTTAAAATTATGGTTAAGATTATGTCTAGGGTTAGGGTTTATATCATAGGGTTAGGGTTAGGGTTAAGAGTTAGGGTTAAGATTATAGGTTAGGTTTATATAATTGTTATGGTCAAGTTAATGGTTTGGGTTTGAATTTACATCGTGGTTAGGGTTAAGTTTATAGCTAGGCTGAGGATTTAGTGTTATGGTTAGGATTATGTCTAAGGTTAGGGTAAGGGTTAAGGGTTAGGATTAGGATTAGGGTCGGTAACACAATAAAAACCTAATTCTCATAGAGATTACAAAAAAGTTAGTTCAAGTATGATTGTTAGATTACATAACAATCTCTGCACATCAATCAAGAAAACATCAATCACTCCTTGATCACCACTTCATCGATCTTAGTAACTCATCATGTGCTTTGCATTATATGAAATATACTTGCTCATTCCCTAGAGAAAAGTTGTTACAACAACTCACCAAATCACTTGAAATTGTCTTCATACAATAATCATATGTGTCATAATCATTACCGCTCATCATCAAATTGTAAACTAATATAACCAATTCACCAAACTTAATCTATTAGGGTTTATAAAAAATAAAAGGTAGGGTTTACCAGTTACCAGTTCAACTCTCAAATACTTCCTACCAGCTATAGTTTCCTTCACTAGCTCTTCCTGTCGATTACAAAACATCATTACAACAATATCAACAATATCATTACTGATTCATTGACATCAATGAAAACATAACATATTATTAATGCAATCTTCATGCAAATGCCAACAATCTCCCCCTTTGGAATTGATGGCAATACAAATATCAATACCAT
Organism: Cryptomeria japonica; assembly: GCF_030272615.1. NCBI lineage: Eukaryota > Viridiplantae > Streptophyta > Pinopsida > Cupressales > Cupressaceae > Cryptomeria > Cryptomeria japonica. The sequence goes on from NC_081411.1 coordinate 149,899,455, forward strand.
TGATTGTTGTCGTGATTGTGAATAGGAATCTTGGTTTACATTACCAAGTATTCACCATGCTATCCATGTCTTCAGCTTGTCACTAGTTCTTCTCCCCCTTTGACAACAATTCCAAATTGAAAGTAAAACATGTAATGTCAAATTTCACTACGCAACATCAACAACCTGCAAGTTGATGCTCCCCCTATGGAATAACTCCACTTCTACACCAATCCATCTATAAAATTCTGCAAGTAGCTCCGAGACTAATGTAATCTACATCATGCTTAACTGATTTCACGAAGGGGTACAACCCCTACCTGACTTCTAAGATACTCAAACGTAGTCTTAGGTAGAGGTTTACTAAAGATATCTACAAGTTGCTTCTTGGTAGAAACATGCTCCAAGATCACATCTTTACTCTGCACTTTTTCCCTTAAGAAATGATACTTTAATTCAATATGCTTGGTTCATGCGTGCAAAACAGGGTTCTTGGAAATATTTATGGCACTTGTATTATCACATTAAATCTTTATAGGTTCTGAAATCTTCATCTTAAAACCTTTCAAAATGTGCCTCATCCAGATAGCCTGAGTACAATTCATGTAAGTTGCAACATACTCATCTTCAGCAATAGATTATGAAGTACAACTCTGCTTCTTACTACTCCATGAAACATGTCTTCCTCCAAGAAAAATGCTCCATCGATTATGCTTTTTTGGTCATCAACATTTCCTACCCAATCTGCATCTGTGTACACCTTCAACTTAAAATTTCCTCCATATGGATACCATAATCCATAGTCAATAGTAACTTTCAAGTATCTAAAAATACTCTTGGTTTCTATCAGATGTGTTTCCTTAGGATTCTTCTGGAATCTAGCAACTATGCCAACTGCATGAGCTGTATCCGGTCCACTATGAACAACATAGTGCAATTTTCCAATCGTTGATCTATATTCCTTCTCATCAACAGACGTGGATTCTTCTTCCTTAGACAACTTAAAACCTATAACCATTGTTATCCAAACTGGTTTACAGTCACTCATGTGAAATATCTTCATAACCTCTTTCACATACTTAGACTGTGTGATGAAAATACCACTCTTCATTTGCTATATTTGCAAGCCTGTGAAATTTTTTATTTCTCCCACTAGAGACATTTGAAACTCATTTTTTCATTTCTTCTGCAAAACTATTTCTCATGTCATCAATACCTCCAAATATGATATCATCTACAAATACTTCGCTAACTAGTATTTTATCTCTTTTAGATTTGAGATAAATGTTACTATCATCACTGGTTCGTAGAAAGCCTATCTTCATCAAATGTGTATGAATCCTTTCATACCATACTCTTGGTGCCTGCTTTAATCCATATAAAGCCTTATGTAATCTGCATACCATGTCTTTCTCATTAGTCAGAGCATAACCATCTGTCTACTCAATGTATACTTCTTCTTCTAGTATCCCATTCAAAAATGTTGACTTAACATCCATCTGGTATACTTTGAATTTCTTATGTGTTGCAAATGCAACTAAATTTTGTAAAGAAAAGCATGAAGTATGGAAATACACTTCATTAATGTCAATTTGCAAGGGAAAACAGGATAGTGTTTACAAATTTTCAAATTTTACAGAATATGATACGAGCATGAACATAAACAATTAAAACAACATAGAGACAATACACACAAAGTTAATGTGGGAAAACCCTTCTGGGAGAAAAACCCACCACCAATAGAAAATAGCTTTATTAATAGTATGTCAAATATAATAAAGTCCAGTCTACAGACTTCCTTCACTCTGTCGAACAATCATTCTAGATAAAGCAGAACTAGGGTCAATTACAATCACATAATGCTCAATGGCTATTACAGTTCATCAACCTTACATTGGTTTGCATTTTTCTTCAAATACCAAATAGGTCGACCGTTACACTTGTGCAAGTCGGTTAGGAAGTCTAACCATCCCTATTGGTTTCAATTCATGAAAAACTATTTATCCCACATGCATCTGAAAGTCAGATCGGTGCGTATACAAGTACTCCAATAGTCTCATCCTTAGTGTCCGCCTACTTGCCTTTTGGACTTCAGTCCAGGCGACCATCCACAGTCAGATGCTTTCCCATTAGCTCATCGAAACCAACAATAAAATGTTACCCTGATCTTCGATCACTAGTAGATGACCTCATCAGCCCATTAGAATAAACCAAAAAATGTCATCCCAATCACTGATAGCACATAGTCGGTTTCATTGGGTCATTGAAAACATACCCGAACTAGCTACCTAGACCCCCGATAACATCGAAGTCAACCAAAGTAGATCCATCAGGTAATTGGCATAGCATTCAGCAAACTTCCTTGATACCCGATGACATCTCGATCACCGAGGGTGACTTCATTGGGTCATCAATGTAACACTAGCCAAGCTCACCTGATAGTTGATCAACCAGAAGGAGGTTCCATCAGAGATTAGTATAGCTCCAAACATCCAATCCTGATACCCATAGCACTTTCCAAGATAGAGGAGAGAACTCATCAGACATCAGCTTGACATCCAAAATGTCAACCCGATTGCTAATATGCAACTTGATCACTGAAGGTGACCTCATCGGGTTTCATCATAAGGAATAACATGAACTTTCGATCCCCCGATGGCTCCGATGGAAGGTCCATCAGACATTGGTATAACAAGGAAACAACTTCTCTAATACCTAATAGAGAGGAATACATCGGCCTAAATTACACCGATCAAAAAATGATCAACAACCAAGAAGGTATCACTCTGCTACTCCATCAATGTAGGCTACTCTGATCAACTCGAATATGCCAAGCGAATTTGAGGCACTATTCCAACAAAGTTCTGACACCTTCCAGTCTTGCCACTAGTGCAAAAGTCTCACCATAATCTTCTTCTTCCTCTTGTGTATAACCTTTGCAAACCAACCTAGCTTTGTTGCAAACTACAACACCATCTTCATTCAGCTTGTTCCTGAATACCCACTTAGTACCTATTACATTTTTATTTACCAGTTGGGGTACTAGGGTCCATATGTTTTTATTCTCAATTTGATCTAGTTCCTCCTCCATAACTTTAACCCAATGATCATCACCAGATGCTTCCTTCACAGTTCTTCATTCAATAGTGGATATCATGCAAAATTCTCTTTGATTCTTTTTCTAGTTAGTACTCGAGCATCCTTATCCCTAATAATTTGTTTAGGATTGTGATTCAGTCTCACATATCTTGGAATAACATGATCATTATCTTTAGGTTCATCTTCTTCATTATCATCATCTTCTTCTAAATTTATCTGTTCCAGTTGAATTGGTACATTAGTATTTGCTCTACCGGTTTTAGATTTCACAGTTTCTGGTTCCAAAAACAAAATGCAAGGATTTTCATCCTTTTTTCTCCAAACTGTTTTCCTCTGAGACTTCAGGATATTCATCCACTCGAACATCAACACTCTCAATAATTCTCTATGTTTGACTGTTAAAACACTTGTAGGTCTTACTCTTGGTGGAATAGCCAAGAAATATACCTTCATCACTTTTAGCCTCAAATTTGCTAATATAATCACCTCTCTTAATAAAACATTTGTTTCCCAATATCTTGAAATAACTAACATTAGGTGATCTTCCATACCAATATTCATAAGGAGTCATGTCCTTATAGCTGTGCTGATGATAGCTTCTCTCCAAAAGGTTTTCACTACACCTCCTTGTATCAACATCGTCCTAGTAGCTTCAACAAATGACTGGTTGTTTCTCTTTGTGATATCATTCTGTTGTGGTATCCTTGGTGCAGAAAGCTGCCATTTGATACCATTTTCTTCACAATACCTAGTGAATTCCTCAGAAGTAAATTCACCACCTTGATCCATCCTTAGACACTTTATCTTCTTATCACTCTCCTTCTCAGCAAAGGCCCTAAATTCCTTGAACCTACCAAAAGATTCAACCTTATCCTTCAAGAATGCTACCCACATTATCCTTTGAGTAATCATCAGTGAAGATCATAAAATATCTATCACCTTGAATACTTTTTGTCCTTATTGGTCCAAAAAGAATTGTATGAACCAAATCTAACAAATGTTCCGCAGAAAAATATTTGCTCTTGAAAGTTGAGGATGCCATCTTTCCCAACTGACATTCTTTACATAGAGCATTAACTGATTTGTCCAACTGAGGAAAACTTCTCACTATCTTTGACTTAATCACTTTAAGAATGTTTGTGGGCTTGATGATGATTATAATGAATTCATCATATGTTGTCATTGATGAAACACATACACACACATATTTATATTGTCTACCAGTATGACTTCAAGTTGTTTATACTACAACCAGTATACTAGAGGTTTATTTATAACCAATATTTGGTGACAACCGGTATATGCATGGAGATAACCAATTGGTTATACATGTCTCAACATCAACATGAATATCCAGTAGAGACTATCTCAGAAGCATCAAGGACAAGCAGATTAACTCTAATCGGTATTAAGTGTTCTAACCAGTATTCATAGATTGTGTGATGAGTTATCACCACCAACAAGTTTTGGCAATATTTTTGTGATGAGTTATGATCACTTGACCAGATACACTGCATCTAGGAAATTGTGTTATGATTTCTTGAGGCCAACATGACATCTAAATGTCTATTTATTGGGATCACAACGAGTTATTTTTAGATGAGTGAAAGTGATATGTTATGTGCAAAGGAAAAAGTGTTAAGTTGTAGAGTATATTGAGAAGCAGTGTTGATTACACTTAAAAGGATCTGATCAAGAAAGTATTGCACTACTCAGACAGATGAAATGAATCTTGTTATCTTCTAACAATTACAACAGAATTAAAATCCCCTAACCGAATAAGCTCTAACAAGCTTCATTGTTCAAATCCTCTAATAAGGTGATCCATTAGTTTGGATTCAAAAATCCTCTACTAAGGTTACTCCTAACAAGGTACTACCTTTTACAGGGTATAGCTTTTAATCAAGCTTTGGATCTCTAACAAGATTTGCTCCTAGCAGAGCACTTTGTAGACCTTAACCGATTAGTTATCTATTACTGCAGATAGTTAACTTGTGAGTTCCATCTCATCATGGTTTTTACCTATTTGGGTTTTCCATGTACAAACACTTGTGTTATGGTGGATGTTTTACTTATTATGGATGTTGTTAAATCATTTTGGATTGCATGTATTGTGTTTAAATTTTTTGTTAAGTTCATCTATCGGTTAGTGTTTGAAGTACTTTTATTTTTGGAGTCATTGATTCACCCCTCCCCCTTCAATTCTTTTCAAGTCCATCAATGTTATCAAAGTTTATATGAAAAAATATCCTATGCCAAAGCCAACTATCATCTATCTTTGCAATCAAATAGTTGCTGACTTTAGGATTAAGTTGAAACAGGTTATCTTTAGTTTGCTTCCCGGTTGCAATCAGTTCACCTTTGTTGCCATAGATTTTGCAGATACCATTCTTAAACTCCAATGGGTATCCTCTATCATTGAGTTGTGCTACACTCAAAATATTGTTCTCTAAATCTTCAACCCAGTAGACATCATCTATACCGCTCTTTCCATTAAGAGAAATATTTCCCTTACCTTTAACCATGCAGGGTGAGTCATTACCAAATATTACAACTCCGCCATCAAATTCCTTCAAATAAAGAATTTTTCTCCAACCACTGGTCATGTGATGTGAACAACCACTATCAATGATCCAATCATCAGAGTTATCCATTCTGGATACTAATACCTTCTGGTCAAATATCTCCTCTTTAATGGCTACAAACACAATATCTTCATTAGCATTACCATCAGATTCCTCATCAAGGATACCACCATTAATAGTAATAAGACAATCTCTTTTGCCTTTACCCTTATACTTCTTGAATTTCTCTTGTTTGTGCTCATTATCACCATTAGGATAGTTAGCAACTATGTGTCCAATCATGTTGCATGCAAAACATTTCAAAGATAATTTACCTCTATATTTAATAGTGCCTCTAGGCAACTGCTTGGCCAACAATGCTTCAAGCTCAACTAAACTGTCTTCATCATCAGCTTCTCTACTAGATCTAGGTTCATAACTGTGACTGACATCTCTACTTTTCCTCATAGACGGGTTAGAAATAGAAGCTCTAAATGCAGACTCAGATTTAACCATTTAATTCAAAAGCAGTAAGCTTGCCAATGATGGAGTCAAGAGTTACCATAAGTTTGTCAATGGACTTTAGCTCCTGAATGGCTGCAACTCGAATAGCGCAGATCAGTAGTGGGGTTCTTAGTACCTTACTAATCACTATGACATTTTCCACTTTACCTCCTAAACTCTTAATTTCACCGACTATCTCTTTTATCCTTTGACTATACTGTTGGACATTCTCACCTTCAGCCATCCGCATGTCATCAAACTTTCCTCTTAGACTCTCTTCTTTAGCAATCTTAACATGTTCATCACCACTATAAATCTCTTCAATTTTTTTCCATATCTCATATGTAGTCTCTAGACCATGAATGTCTATATACTTTGCATCAAACAAAGAACTGATAATAGCCTCTAATGCTTGATGATTTTCTTGTTGCTCTTTCTTCTGATCATCAGTCAAAATCCCAATAGGTGCAACATATTGAGTATTGACATGTTCCCAATATTGGCTTCCTAGACTCTTAATATAAATTTTCATTCTGTCACTCCATATCCTATAGTTCTCTCTATTAAACTTCGGACCTTCCTTCTTCATCATGATCTGCAAGATCTTTACCTCAAGCTATTAGGTTTAGACCTTAGAGGCCCTGATATGCTTGGATACCAATTGATGGTATGATAAAAGAATAAGAATCCAGTCAACTACTGAGAGGGGGGGGTGAATTAGTAGATAGAAAAACTAATACTAACTTCACCAATCTCAAAATCAATCTCTCAAAGTAAACTTAGAACTATCAATGCAATATCACTGTCAAGATAGAAACTCATAAGACAAATTGGTTGATGGTTACAACAAATCAATAGTGAAAAACTTCAAACTCATAAACATCCAAATGCTTTTCCACATAAACATCCATGCTTTTTCATATGTCAACAAACTTCATTTCTCAATGCTTTTGGTTATCATAACTTATCAAAGTAGTTAAGTAAATCAGCCATAAGAACATGACCACAAAAACATTCACCATTTGACACAAATATTTTGACGTGGAAACCCTAATGGGAAAAACCACGATGAGATGAGACTCACAAGATAACTATCTGAAGTATTCTGAAGTTCACCCTATTAGGAGCGTAGCTTGTTAAAGCTTTACAAAAGTCCTATTAAGAATACATTCTGTTAAGAACCATCTGGTTAAGGGATTGACTACAATGCCTTGTTAGAAGCAATAACCTATAAGGAGTAACCTTGGTAGAGGATTTGAAAATCCAAGCTAATGGATCACCTTGTTAAAGGATTTGAATAGAACCAAGCTTGTTAGAGATTACCTGGTTAGGGGATTTCAATTCTGTTGTAATTGCTAGAAAACAACAAGAGTTTGTTGATCTTTTTGAATAGCACTACACTTGCTTGATCTGATCCTTTTCATTCTCCTATCTGCCTTTACTCAAACTACAGATACATCATCTAGTTCAGCAACCACACACTCAACTGATATTTGCCAACTCTGAAACTAAACAACTTCATCGACCTTATAAACAAATCAATTAGGTTGGTAACACAACAAAAACCTAATTCTCATAGAGATTACAAACAAGTCAGTTCAAGTATGACTGTTAGATTACATAGCAATCTCTGCACATCAATCAATAAAACCTCGATTGCTCCTTGATCACCGCTTCATTGATCTTAGTAACTCATCACGCACTTTGCATTGTATGCAATATACTTGCTCATTCCCTAGACAAAAGCCATTACATCAACTCGCTAAAATCACTTGAAATTGTCTTCATACAATAATCATACATGTCATAATCATTACTGCTCATCATCAGATTGTAAACCAATATAACCAATTCACCAAACTTAATTGGTTAGGGTTTATCAAAAACAATAGGTAGGGTTTACCGGTTACTAGTTCAACTCTCAAATACTTCCTACCGGTTATAGTTTCCTTCACTAGCTCTTTCTACTAGTTACAAAACATCATTACAACAATATCAACAATATCATTACTGGTTAATTGACATCAATGACAACATAACATATCATTAATGCAATCTTCATGCAAATGCCAACAAGGATTATGTCTAGGGTTAGGGTTTATATCATAGGGTTAGGATTATAACTAGAGTTTACATCTTGGTTAGGGTTAGGTAAAATCGTTAGGGTTTGAAATTAGATCATGGTTAGGGTTAAGGTTAGGGCTTAAGATTATGGTTAGGGTTAGTGCCTACATCATGGTTAGTGTTAGGGTTTGCATCTTCATTAAGGTCAGGGATTGGATTTGGGTTATGAATAAAGTTAAGATATAAGGTTAGGGTTAGGTTTGAAGATTAGGGCTTAGGATTATTATTAGGATTAGGGTTTAGGGTTAAGGTTAGAGTTAATGTTAGCTTAGATTTAAGTTTAGGGTTATATTAACATAATATTATGTTTAGGTTTAAGGT